>NC_080595.1:118809383-119109383 GCF_027887145.1 Ammospiza caudacuta | reverse complement strand
TGGGGCAAGGCTTGGGGGACTGACCCCTGGCCTCTGGCTGATCACTCGACATCCTGGACTGAAGCTTCTAGATGGAGGGGATGGGACAGAGAGCCAGGGTGGGGATTTGGTGGTGATCTCATCCAGGGAGAGGGATAACACAGGTAAAGGGAGGGGAGTACAGTCTGGGATAAACCATTTGGGAAAAATATTGGGATACAAAACAAAACTACTTCAAAGTATTACAAAAAACTACTTCAAGGATGAGCTGCCCACTCTCACCCAGGGCTCCTCTCCATACCAGGCAGTCAGCTGGGAGAACATGGCATTTGTGTTCCTGAACCGCTTCCTGGACCTGTCAGATGTGAGTATGCTCTGTGGGGCAGGACCCCACTGCCTGTGGGGGGCCTTGCCATGCCCTGCCCAGGTCACCTGGGCGTGCCAGTGCCACCGGGCACGTGACAGCAAAGAGCACGTTGGCAATCTAGGCCTGAAATCCTCATGGCTGCAGATGCCATTACAGCGTTCAGGGTGATCACTCAAGTTGTTCCAAGGGAAGAAAAGCTCCTGGGAGGTGGAGGCCATGGCCCAGTGCTTTGTCCCCTGTGATGCAGGACTCAGGAGTCCCTTACTTGTGCAGCAGGCTGGCCACCAGAAACCCCAAATCCAAGGGGCTGACACCTCAGTGTGCCCCACTCTGAGGTGCTGTCAGCAGCAGCTGGGGCAAAACAAAAGCACCCAATTACAACTTTCCCTTCTCCAAGGCACCTGCACAGGGCAGAGTCTGAGACACTGCAGAGTGTGCTCATGGGGGGCAGGAGGGCCTGGTCACCAACGGGCAGGGCCATGCTGGCCATGAGCTGTGCTGTGGGCGCTGCAGCTGGCACTGCCCACTGCTCTGCCCTTCTCTGCAGGCCATCGAGGAAGGGAACCTGGACTCCCTGGACCACTCTGATTTTCAGCAGACAGACATTCCCTTCGAGGTGCCCCTTCCAGCCCATCAGCACGTGCCTGTGAGTGTCACCTGTCCCTTTCAGCAGTGCTGCACTGCAGGGCTCTGAATGGGGACTGGGGTAAGGCTGGCACTGCAGAGGCTGCAGGGATGGAAACGGACCCAGAACTGGCCCCTGCTGCCTGTCCCTCCAGTGTGAGCACACAGACAGACAGACAGACAGACACACACACACACACACACACACACACAGAGACACAGACACACAGAGACACAGGAACCTGCTGCCTGTCCCTCCAGTGTGAGCGCACACACACACACACACACACACACACACACACACGTGCACACAGCTGTGAACACAAACACGTGTGCACAGACGTGTTGCACACACAATGTACCTGTACACACACCCACACACACAAAAAACTAACACACCTGTGTGCACACACACACCTATTGTACACACACATACCTGTACACACACAGATGTGTGCACACAGCTGTGAACACAAACACGTGTGCACAGACTTGTTGCACACACCCACACAAACACACACACACAAAAATACACCTGTGTGCCCACCCACAGACACACATACCTGTACACACAGACATATACCTGTACACACACCTGTGTGCATGCACACACACCCCTGTGTACACACTCACACACAACTGTACACACACACACCTGTACACACACAAACATACACACATACCTGTACACAAATACACACACACACTCTCCCTCTCTCTCTCCTCAGCACACACATCCCCCCACTCAAGCCCTGCCGTGCACCATGCAGTGTGTGCTGTGTGCACATCACGCACGCCCGTCCTGCTCTCCCCTGTGCTGCCGTGGGACAGCAGCAGCAGCAGCCCGGTTCAGCCTGGCACCGGTTGAGCCCGGCCCTGGCTTTGTCCCCAGGAGGAGCAGCGGGAGGAGGTGCGGGACTGGGTGCTCACGGTGTCCATGGACCAGCGGCTGCAGCAGGCGCTGCCCCAGGACGAGCGCGGCACCTTCGAGGCCTCGCTGGTGGCAGCGGGGACAGGGGTGGCCTCCCTGCCCTGCCTGCTCACAGGTGAGCTCCGGGACAGCTCCTCAGACAGGATGACACAGTGCAGGGAGTGGGAGCTGCAGGGTGGGCCTGGGCTGTGCTCCGAGAGCAGTGCAGGGACTGTGTGTCTGTGGGGAGCCAGCTCTGCTGCAGGACATGGGGCATTTTTACTGTGGGGCGGGTGAGCACTGGAACAGGTTGCACAGAAATTGTGAGAGTGCCATCCTTGGAGACAGTCAGAAGCTGTCTGGACACAGCCCTGGGCTGTGTGGCCCTGCCTGGACAGGAGGTTGAACCATACAGAGCAGTTCTGAGCTCAGACACTGTGGTTCAGGGATGGCTCAGGCTGGCACAGCACAGCCAAGAATGGGCAGCACCTGGCCCTGCTCTCTAGTGCAGGACTAAAAAAGGGTCAGAGAAGGGGGAGCAGGAGAGGGCCACCAGGAACAGGACTGTGGCTTGAGAGTCAGAAGCTGGGTGCCATTGTTGGACCTACACACTTGGGTGTCATTGCCCAAGGGCAGTTCAGCCTTAATCTTCATTTGATCTCCCCACTTTGAACAGCCCTTCTCCCTTTTGGTCTCCTAGAGAGCAAGGCAGCATTATTCCCCCTACACTCTGTGCTGTGGGGCAGTGCACCAAGTGGGGGGATGCTTGCTGTGGGGCTCAGCTGGTTCTGAATGTGTCGCTTTGTGCCCAGGGTACCCAGTGCTGGGAAACAAGATTGAGCTGAGGCCGGGCCGGGAAGTGAGGAAGGATGCGTGGTACAAATTCGTGATGGCTGTCAAGGTGAGCCAGAGCCCCCAGGCAGGGACAGGCTGTGGGTGGGTTCAGCCCTTTGTGCTGGCAGGGCAGCATCCTTGGGTGAGTGATGGTCCCAGGGCATTCACTGCAGTGGCAGGATCACCAGACCCACAGGGGACAGGCTGTGGGTGGGTTCAGCAGCATCCTTGGGGGAGTGATGGTCCCAGGGCACTCACTGCACTGGCAGTGCTGCTTGCTGGGCATCACCAGACCCAGCCCTGCCAGCCCACAGGGTGCCTTCAGCCAGGGGCACAGGGGTGCAGTCCCTTCCAGTGCCAAGGGCTGTCTCTCTCTGCAGACATCCCACAGCCCAGCAGGCCAGGATGTGATCGAGTTCCTCCGACGGTGGTGTGGGGGACTCCCAAGCACCAGCTTCTCCTTCCAGTGAGCAGGACTAGGGCAGCTTTCAGGCCTGTTCCTCAGCACCTTCCACATGCAATAAATGTGTTATCTCAGCCCTGCAGTGCTCCTGTTTGCCAGGGGATGCTGGGCCCAGAACCCTGCAGCTGCTGGGCACAGAGCTGTAATCCCCATGTCCGTGGGTGAGTGCCACACTGGGGCCACAGCTCTGCCACCATCCCTGTGCTTGGGCAGTGGCAGACACAGGGACAGGCTCACAGAGCAGCTGCCCTTCCCTTCCCTTGGCATGCCTTGTTCCCAACCAACTCACCTGGCAGAGCCACTTAGAACAGCCAGTGTAGAAAGGAAAAGTTTATTTATTCAAGAAAGCTAGAGACCTACATCAAAGGGATTCTTCCCTTTCTGTTCCCTGAGACATCTGGGCACAGGCACAGCCAGCTGCCATGCCTGCAGTGGCACCAGGACTGCCCACCTCCATCACTGCAGCCAGAAACCAAGAACTGCAGCACACCAGGACAGGCCCAGCAGCTTGGGGCGAGCATGGGAGAGCATCAGCACCTGCTGACCTGCAGGGTCTGTGCCAGGTGGGCTGGTGGAGCTGGGGACAGGGGGCAGGGCACATCCTGAGCCCCCTGCAGGAGCTGTGACACCACCCTGGCCCCGACCTGGCTGGGTCACAGCGCTCCTGCAGCACCACCTGGGAGCAGAGGAGCAGTGTCAGTGCCAGGCTGTGCTGCAGGGCCCAGCATCACTGAGCCCTCTGCCCATGTTCCTGGACAAAGGTGTTCTGGGGGCTGCTGTGGGCATGGGCCCACGTGGGGCACTCACCTCTCCAGCTACACTGCAGAGTCAGAAATTCCTGCCAGGAGCTGCTGCCTCTCACGGAGTGGCTTCTCCATTGCTGTACTTGGCCTGACCAGCTAGAGAGGAAAAAAAAAAAGACAAAAAGAAGTTAGGGTGGCAAGGACACACGATGGGCAGTGTTCTCACAAAGAACAGGCCTGGCTACCGGGGGATGAAGAAGAGGGTCCCTCTGCAGCTCCCCGTGAAGGGGTGCTGGTCTGGCACTGAGGCTGGCTAGAAGAGGTTCCAACTCAGCATTCCCCCTGCTCCTGCACAGCCTCCTCGTTCCCAGCACCTCACAAAGGCAGCAGCCATGGGGGAGGGAGATCCAGGGAGAGCTGTACCTGCTCTCTGCCATAGCCGTGTGCGCAGGGCCCGATGCCCCGGAACACCAGAGCCACCAAGCAGCTCCTGCCCGAGAGCACGGCTTCCGCAGCTGCCAGCAGCAGGGAGAGGAACCAGAGCGCCAGGGCCGTGTCCTGTGGGACAGGGGGTCACAGAACGTGGGCACCGCACCAGGCTGGCTGAACACACCCAGCAGAGACTGTGCGGACAGCGGGGGAAAGAGGGGGGAGAGGGAGAGAGAAGGGCAGCGGGAGGGAGAGTGAAAAGACGAGAAGCAGCAGAAAGGAGCTGCCGGGAGGAGCGGGGCTGCGCAGACTCACGTAGATGCGCGTGGTGTTGAAGGGACAGTCGTTGGTCGCGATGTTTTCACGGGCGTCCAGGGGCAGCGCGGAGCTGTCGCAGCCCCGCACCAGGTGCGTGCCCCGGCTGTGCACCGTGAGGGCGAAGGCGAGCGCCAGCCCCACGCTGCACGCCGTGGACAGCAGGCAGTTGAGCAGAGAGACGCCCAGCAGGGTCCAGTGCTGCAGGCGGCAAGAATGCGAGCGGGATGGCAGGAGCTCGGGCAAGCGCTGGGGCCGGGCACCCGGGTCTGCGCAGAGCCGCTGCCCCGAGGGGCACCCGGGATCTCCCGCCTCGGCCAGGAGGGCTCAGCCGCGCCCTCGGGTGAGGCTCTCGCACCTTTCGCATCCCTCCACCCCTGTGAGCTCGGTACCGCCGGCCGCCCCTTGGCTCGGGCTCCGTGGGGACGGACCCCAGGCAGGCTGGGCCGGGGTCCGGGAGCCCCCAGCCCGACGCCCGCCCCGTGCCCGCCCTGCGAGCCCCCCGGGACCCCCGGCCCGGCCGCAGCCTCGGCTCCAAGCGCTCCAAGCGCCGAGAACGGCGCTGCCGCCCTCCGGGAGCGGCCGAGCGGGGACAGGCGGCACCGAGCGCCGGCAGCCGAGGCGGAAGGAGCCGCGGGGCCAAGGTCCAGGGCAGCGGCTGCCGGCAGCGCCCGGGCCCCCCCACAGCCCCGCACTCACCAGGACCGCCCGGGACAGGTTGTGCGACACCAGGATGGCCACGATGCCCGCGGCGATGCTCTGCGGGGAGAGCAGCGCTCAGCGGGGCCCGGGCCGGGCCCGCCGCCCCCCGCCCGCCCCGCCCCGCGGCGCTCACCAGGAGCCCCGAGCACACCGACACCACGTTGGCCGCCGCGTACTCGGGGGTGACGGCGCGGCGGGCGCCCGCCACGTGCCGCAGCACCGAGCCGTGCACGATGGCGCCCAGCACGAGGCTGCCGTGGCCCAGCACGATCAGCCCCAGCCCGGTGCGCATGAGGCGCCGCGGCTCCCCCAGCGCTCCCGCCGCCCGCCGCCCCCCGGCCATGGCCGCCGCCAGCGCCGCCGCCGCTCGCACCGCCCCGGGGCAGGCACGGGCGGCTCGGCCCGGCCCCCGCCCCGCCCCGGCCCGCAAGAGGCGGCACTCGCGTCTGTACAAAACAGTTTATTAAAAATAGGAAATGATAGAAATGAGATGCAGGAGCCGCGGCTCGGCCCCGCCGCGCGCCAGGACGACACCGAGCCCGGGGCCGCTGCAGCCCCGGGAGCCCCGGTAAGGAGCGGGGGCTGCGGGGGCCGCGGCCAGCACACGCCTGACCCCGGCGGTGCGAACAGTAAACAAAGTGCAGCCGGCGGCGGGAGCGAAGCGCCGGGCGGGGAGCGGGGACGAGCTCGGCCGCCCCTGGGCCCGTGGCGCGGCAATGGGGGGGAGTGACCGGGGGTGCAGGGCTTAGGGGCTCACCCCTGATTACCTTTAAATTAAAAAAAAAAAAAAAAAAGGAAAAAAAAAGGAAAGAAAAAACCCATTTCTGTGCTGTGCAAAAGACACTTTGTACAATTCAAACAGAACAAACTCCATGCACATGAGTGGGGCTGCAGAACGCCCCAAGCCAGGCCTCAGCTCCGCAGCACAACCTGGCAAATCCCAACAAAAACAGGGCTGGAAATAATACTGATGCACAAAGTCCCCTTGAGGAGGCGGGCAGGGAGGACTGTCATGAGCCCAGCCACGGCACATGCAGGATGAGCTTCCAAGCACTGCAGCTGGGGCCTTGCGGCGCCCGACAGCGAGGGCAGACACACATGGTCGCAGGCAGCGAGGCCACGCTGGCTGCCCGGAGCCACGGGGCTAAGATGACACAGTCACGGCCGTCAGGGCTCCGTTCCGAGTGTAGTAGAACTTGCTAAACGCCTCTTCAAGTAAACAGGTGAGTCTGCTCTGGTCAGCCTGGGCAGAACAAGGACAGTGAGGGGTCAGCCCCGTCCACTCAGAGCTGAGAGCGTGGCTGGAGACCCCCAGGGCAGGGACCTGGCTTATTCCTCCTGCCCGAAAAGCGCACAAACCACTGAACTCTGAGGAAGGAACGCAGGCCCATGGCCCTACCTGAGTCCCTGCTTACCTCGCTGATGAACCCAAGCTGGACCAGTTCAGCTGCCAGCTCCTGGATGTTGTCATCTGCAACACAAGGAAAGGAGTCAGTCCTTGCTGCAGCGTGCTGCTGGCCCAGTGCCCCTGGCAGGGGCAGAAGGTACTCACTGGGCTGAAGGTCACAGCTCAAGTGTCGATTCAACTTGTCTTCCAGTTTCAGCAGCAGTGTCAGCTGCAGGGCAAAGAAATGCTCATGAGGAATTGCAGTCCTGCAAGCTGCCATGGCAAGCCCAAAGCAGCCCCAGCAATGCCCTTGGGATGGCAACCAGCCCTGCAGAGCCCCTCGGGGATCTGACAGAACAGCCACAGCCAGCTCCACCCTGAGCTGCAGCTGCCAGCCCCATGCAGAGCCTGGGGTGGGCCGGGTGCCAGGGCAGCAGCAGGCACAGGCCTGGCACAGGCTCTCTGGTGGCAGCTGCAGCCCTGCAGGGTTACCCCAGGCCCCAGCAGCACATCAGAGCCACGAGCCCTGCACAGAGCTGTGACTCCCCCTGCCCAGCCACAGAAACCTACGTGGTGCTTCACGCCCTCCTCCACGGACTCGATGTTGCACTGCATCAGCACCACCTGGAACAGAGGCACAGAGCCCTCAGCAGCTGCCCCACAGCCCTGCCCGGCCACGGCAGCGGGGCTGAGCCCCCTCAGCCAGGCTGAGCCCTCACCTTGCGGGTCTCCACCTCGGCGGGCTCTGGAGTCGGGGTTTTCACCGACGGGGGAGCAATGGGAGATTTCACCACCACCTGCTGGGGCTGCTGGGGCCGGGGCATCCCAAAGGCCGTGAGGGGATAGATGCCATTCCTGCAAGGAAGGAGCAGCATCTGAGTTATACCTCTCCAGAACTTTTCATCTCACACACGATGGAAGGTGTCTTTAAAAAATCCCTCTTACCTCACATCCTCCAGGAACTTGTCCAGCTCCAGCGCTGGAGATTGTGAGAAGCTGGAAAACAAAATGTCCTGACATGAGAAATCGTCTCACAGTACCATCCACTGGGGTCTGTTGGGGTGCAGTTTCACATCCCCATGTCCTGGGCTGTGTCCGCAGGCAGGATGGGCACGGACAGGCAGCCACTGGTGTGACAAGCTCTTCTCTTCCCTCACGGACATAACCAGCTGTGTGAGCTGAGGGTGAGGCAGCAGCTGTGGCAGAGGCAGCCCCACAGCCCTCACACCTGTGCAATGCAGTCATCTGGAGGGTGGCCCAGTGACACTGCCCCAGTGAGCTGTTTCACAAATACCTGCCATGCCAGGTCCCTGGCTGCAGCAAACACTGGGGACAGCCAAACCCCTGTCTCAAGGCTGCTCTGAAGCATTCCAGAGATGAGGTAAGGACTACACAACTGCTGGAAGCCTGACAGGATGTCCTCAAGTGCTTTATGGGCTGCACACCTGCCCCAGCTCCCAGACCACCCTCCAGCCCCTGCCACAGCCCCAGCAGCTGGGATCATCCTATCCTCTGACACAGCAGTCGGTTCTAACAAAAACTTCCAATTTTTCTCTAGCAGCTTGGTTTGCATGGCAGTCTGATGAACCATCCAGAAACGATGCTGACATTTCAAGTGATTGCTGCTTTCTCTCGCTTGTCCAGCACCTCTGAGGTATGGCACCACCAAAAGGAAAGTTCCAGGCTGGCACCCCTGGACAGCCACACCTGCAGAGGCTGACATCCCGTGTGTGTGTGAGGATCTCTCCTTACAGCTCTGGTCCTTCACTTGTTGTCCTCCATTTTGAAACTCTATCCAAAACATTCCAAAGGGAATTTCACACCACATTTCCTAGCACCAGGACAACTGGAATGCCAGCTTTTGGAAGGGTCTCTGTGGCTCAGAGAGCTGCTTATACAGACTGAGCTGTTCTTGTCATCTTACTCTTGTTCAGCAGCCTGGGCACCCCAGAACTCTGGGCTCCCTGGAAGCACCCTAGGCTTCCTGGGAACACAGGATTCACATCTTAGTCTTCAGCTAATCCCTTGACTGGCCAAGGCTTTGTTATCCAAAATGTACACCACTTTTTTGGCACTCTGCTTGCTCCCTTAGGGGCCACCCCTCCAGTGCAAGCAGTGCTGTGTGTCACTGCCAGCTGCCTCTCCCTGTGCACAGTGTGGAATAAGGTGCTCCATTAGGAGAACACTGAGGAACCCTTTCTCTGAAGTGAGAAAGTGACTCCATCTGGCCAGTCTGTGATTGGTCAGAACACTTTCCCAAACTGTTCAGCCACGTTTTGCTGGTGTCTGCTCCAACTACAGCGTGTTCGTTTAATCTGCCCATTTGGGGAACAATTCATCTCAGCTGCACAGAATCTACTCGCAGGAAACAGGTGCAAGGTCTCCTCCCACCCAGGAACAGCCCCCCCCCAGAAGTGTGTGTGCCCAGACAGGGACTGCTCCTTCCCCTCCTGCTCCAGCAGCTCCCACTGGCGCCCAGTCAGGGGGAAACACCAACTCTGAGGTGATGGGCAGCGTCCCAGTGCCCACACCAGTGCCCCAGCACCGCTCCCCTCAGCACACCACGGGGACTCACATCATCTTGACTCCTTCCCTGTCCTCGTGGTTGATCTCTGCCAACACTGCGTTCATGTCAAGGTTTTTGGTCATTTCTTCTAAAGCATTTTCAGGAATCATATCTATTAAAAAGAAAAGGAGTAACTTGAAGCAATTGCAGTTCCTCTCCAGCCTTAGAAAAGCAATGAAAAGCGCAGAGATGCTCTCACAGGAGGTGGGACACCACAGCCCTCCCAGCCCTGTGTCCGACAGGCAGGAACCTGCAGGGCATGGGGAGGGCGTTCCCAGGGTGCCAGCTCACCGAGGGGCACTGCCAGCCCAGCAAGGCTCTGCAGAGCCCTGGCCACGTGTCTGGTACTCACGCTGGTGCCCGACGATGCAGTGAGCAGCCAGCAGCTTCAGCGAGGGCACCTCGAACAGCGCCGGGTGGAACAGCAGCTCCCGCGCCGTGGGGCGCCGGCCCGGGTCCTGCTCCAGACACTTCTGGATGAACTCCTGCAGAGGAAACCTGCGTGAGACCACGAGCAGCAGCAGCAGCAGAGCATGCAGAGCCCGAGGCCACGCTCACCCGCTGCAGGGGATCCTCCAGCAGCTGGATGGCACTGTTGATGGCTTCCTGCGGCACGTAGGAGGACTCCCCGTTCCCCTGGATCTCCAGCACTGCCATCTGCAAACACAGGGCACAGCCTCAGACTCCCCTGGCAGTGACAGACTGCAGGGCACACAGGCACAAAGAGACCACTGCCAAGCATGAGATCAGCACAGCCAAGCTGCCTGGGGGAACTTAAGGTCACATTGGGAGAGACAGAGAGAATGGCTGCCTCATTACAACAGCTTGCTCCTGGTACCCGAGACTGCCAGGGAGCCCTGGGAGCTCTGCCAGCAACAACCTGGACAGCAAGTGTCTCCATTCTGAACCTCACGATCCATTGGGCTGTTACTCTGTTTGGCAATTCCATAATGAAGCATGACTGGATCACTGCCAGGACCTGACAGGGTCCCTTCTGGCGGTGTGAATAGCTCTGCATCGCACAACAAGAGCAAGCACACAACACATCAAGAGTGGGCCCCAGCAAACCACACAGACACTCATTCTCAGCTAGGAAAGGCTGGAAAATATTGCAGAGAGTGTCTCTGCATTCAGCTTCAAAACTTCAGTTTTGTTCCCTACAAGTTTTGTCTTTCCACAGTTCTCTTCCTGCTGCACTAATGGAAGGTGCAGCACAGGTTGAGGGTTCCTGTGCTGGCACTTTCTGACAATTCTTCTCAGAAAATACTCCTAACAACAGCGCCCATTACCTGGACTTGGACCTACTGACTGCAAGGACAGAGGAAGCACAAAGCTGCTATGACCAGGTGTGTCAGACTCACACTGACTGCAACCTCCCTCAGATGGGCACAGGCTGGCCCAGACAAGTGACAGATTACAGACTCTGCTCTACACAGGCTGGCCCAGACAAAGTGACAGCATGCAGCTGTCCCCTGCCCCAAACAGCCCAGGCACTGTCACACACATGGACATTACATAAGAGTCTGCAGCAGGGACTGTTCCCTCCAGCCAGGGAGTCTGACCTCAGGACAGGCCAAGACCCACTAATTCATTACCCATTAGGAATTTGGGAAGAACTGCAAATCCCTGAGCCATTTCCTCCTTAGTGAGGCACTTGGGGGAGCCTCCATAGGGATCCCTCCAAGGCAAAGTGCACTTGGCTCTGAGAACAAAACACATTTGTCACTGAGCAAACCCACCCATGGCCACGGCCCTTGCAGAGCTCTCTCTCTCCTCAGATTCATCATCTCTGTCCCAAAGCCCATGTCTGACACTCACCTCCAGTGCACACATCCCAAAGGAGTAGATGTCCACAGCAGTGGTGACATTGGCAACTTCTGTAACACAGAAACAGCATTGTTATCAGTCAGCTCTGCACGCAGCAGCACCACCCTGCACCAGGCTGGGACAGTCCTGCAGCTTCTCCCTCCTCTGCTACCAAACAACAGAGGAGCTGAAGCATTTCAGCAGGCAAATGGCTTAGGACTGTTAATGTTGCATCTGTCAGGAGCCTGGAACTGACAACAAGGTGCAGGACAGCTTGGAAGCATCAGTAAGGCCAAAAAATGCCCAGGCTTGCAGGCACAGCATACCTCCATACTCTGGGGCAAAGAAGTGCAGGTTCTTCTGCTCCTCACGACAGGTCTTCACGTGGTTGTTAATGGTGTCTGGCGCCACTGGAAGAGAACCAGGAATGCTCAGGATACAGAAACCACACCCCATCCCTGATGGGATCCCAGGGAACGCCTGCAGCTCCAGGCCCGTGGCACCCAAGGGGGCAGAGTGGTGGCATTAAGGTACAGCATTCATCTCCTGTCACCTGCCCCGACCCAACACATCCCTGCACTGTTTCCTTGGCAGCTTGGCACCACTCTCCAAGGGCAAACCCAGAGACCACAACTGCTGCTGCCAGCAGGACAAGGTGGGAACAACTCCCAGCAGAAATGCCCGACTTCAAACAGATCCACAGCTTTTGTCACCAGCAAGTCACTCATTCAGAGCAGCAGCCAGAGGTGCCACTGCAGTTGGTCACAGCTCAGGGAGGATGGACCTACCACACAACTCTTGCACGTTTCAGGAGGATGCTGGTGCCAAAGCACCTCCAGACAAGAATCAGGGCAAGCTGCTGAGGGAAGGGAGGTGACCACCCAGACAGCAGAACCTCCCAGCAGCCAGCAGCTCCACAAACCACTCCCAGCTGTGGGGAGGAAATAACTTGCAGCCAGAGAACAGTGAGCAGGGCATAATTATGGACCCCCATGAAAGATAACCTTTTGGGACAGCCACCTCTGCAGAGACTGCAAACAACTCCCTGAAACTAAGCAGCTGTCTGCCAGGGAGAAACACTGAGGAGAGCAGGGAGCACAGAGCCACCAGCCATTACAAGCTCTGCTGTCACACTGGAATGTGCCCAGTGCCAGTCCCATGTCCCACCTGGTCACCCCCTGGATAATCACCATCAGAGATGAATTTTAGAAAAAGGTTCAGCCAAATCCAGTGTCTGAGCAGGACAGGTGATAGGAAGAGGTGTGAAGCACAGCAGAGGGTGGGGCAAGCAACCTGTCCTTTTTACCAGCTGAACTCAATCTGGGCACTCAACAGGCACTCCTACAGGAACATGCTGTAGCTGGTCAGGCTTCTCAAACCCCCAGGAATGTGCAAAAGGAGGTGGCCAGAGTAAGTGGGCAGCCTGTGTGCCCCCTGGGTGCTAGCAGTGCCAGCCCAGGTGGCACTCCTCACTCCTTCCTGGCTGTGCCCTTGGCAGGTTCAGCAGGGCTGCCTGGGCACCCAGCCCTGCTCTGGAACCTTCCATGCTGCAGAGGACACTTCCCTCCTGTTCAGTGTCCATCTCACAGCCCATCTCTGCCTTTATCCTGCACTCAGAACTTCCCCTTGCAGGCACCCAAGATCTCCAGTCCCACAGCCCTGCTCGCCTCCTGCAGCAGCCCCTGGGCTGTTTGGGTTCTTGTGAGCATGCAGAGAGAACAGCACTGCCCTCCTCAGCCAAGGGCAGTGCCCTGGCCAGCAGAAAGCAGGGGAAGCAGTGCCAGTGAAAGGATCAACAGCTGATCTCTGAGATTGTCCCAGGCTCGCTGTGCAACCCAGCAATGGGATTGTTCCACCAGGGACCTAAAAATTATCAACTGACCCCAGACCACCCTCTGCAGCTGTGAAGGGGCGAGCACGGGGCCAGGAGAGCTGTGAGGCCACATTATCATCCCCTGCACTCATACCCCCAGGCACTTCCACTCCTGCAAAAGGGTACACGGCTGCACAAACCCACAGCGTTAGAGTTTCCTTTCTCTGCACACAGCCATGACAAAAGCTCTTTTATTAGGGAGAGCAAGGCCTAGAAAATAAGGAACTAGGAAGTTATTTGGCATAAAAAGAAGCATACAGCCATTAAACAAGGAGTCAAACAGGAAGAAGTGTCATATTTATGCTGATCACAGAGTAAAAGCTCCCTACAGCCCTCAGATCTGTATCAGGGACTGCAAACAGTATTTGCAAAATGTTTGCAACACTGAGTCACCAGAAGGAACAGGATTTTATTATTTCTGGCAGTTGAGTATCATTAACTGAGGGAGCAAACAGATTCAGAGTATGAAAAGTTCACCACACACTGTTCCCAGTGCAGGTGAAGCTTACACACATATGCACACATCTACTGACATGGCTTCCAGCAGGAAACCAGCCTCTGCCAAAGCACTGCCCATGGCTCCCTCCAGAGAAAACACTGCTGGAGCAGCACCCGTGGCACTGGTGAGGGAGAGCTAATGTCACACAAAACTGGAGAAGGCAATCTCCAAAGAAATCAACATAGAATCAAAGTCATGGCATGGCTCTTGTGGGAAGAGACCTGCCCAGGTCACCCTGTCCAACAGCCCTGTTCCAGCAGGGACACCCAGAGCTGGCTGCCCAGTACTGTGTCTGGGTGGGAAACTCCAGAATGGAGACTCCATCCCAGCCTTGGGCAACCTGTGCTTGTGCCACCTCCACACTGAGAATGCCCAGGTCCAGAGGGACCACCTGGGCTCCAGCCTGTGCTGTGGCCTGTGCTCCTGTGCCCTGGCTCACCTGCACAGCCCTCCCTGGAGGTGTCACACCAGGGCTCACCTGCACAGCCCTCCCTGGAGGTGTCACACCAGGGCTCACCTGCACAGCCCTCCCTGGAGGTGATCCCCACCCCGGGGGGCTGCTGGGGGCTGTCCCCAGCCTGTCCCTGTCCCTCATGTCCTGGGCACCCAGCAATGAGCCTGATCTATGGGGGCTGCACTGAGCACAGGGCCAGGACCATCCCCTCCCTCCTCTGGCAAAGTTTTGCCTAATGCAGCCCAGGGCATCATCAGCTACTGACTCCCAGGGCCATGGCACACGCTGCTGTCCGTGAGCCACAGAGGGACAGGATCACACTGTGTCACACTGCTCATGAAGCAGCAAGTGGTATTTTTACATTTAAAAGATTGCTTAAGAGCTCTAAGCTGACGTGTCTGACCACATGCATTACATGGAAGCAGAAAGTAGAAGTAGGCAGAGCAGGAAGAACAAGAACAGATAAAAAAGAGCTGTGGGATTAGTACCTGTCAATCCTGTCTGCATGCAGGCTCTTAAACTGTGACTTAGGGGCTTATTGGCACTTCAGCTGGAAGAATTCATTATACAAACAACTTCATCCCTAACAAAGTGTGTTGGGAGATCTGCAATCTGCACCCAAAACCAAGTTCCACATTCTAGACCAGAAGAATGGAGGCTTCACTGACCATGCAAACAAACCCCTGCTTGGGCTGCACCAATGCAATATTGCTATGAAATAGATATACATGTTCACATCACAGTGCAAGAATTGCATGCAATCAGAAAAACCAAGAACAGACACTCACTGAATGCTACAGACTGAGCTACTCTGGAGCAGCCATCTGCTCCCAGAGGACACATGTGCACTGGAAAACAAGCCCTCAGAAACACCACTGTGAGGATCATCTTCTGCTGTGAGCAGCTCTGCCTAACAGAAGCAGGGACTGAACCAGTATAAATGCACACTCTAAAATGCAATTGGGGCCCACAAGATCAAGAATTTCAAGTACAACTTTCCCAGATTTCAAGCTCCACATCTCTGATTATCATTGTTCCACAACGTGCCAAGGGACCTGGGGAGGTTTAACCCACAGCAAAGCTCACCCTGGGAGCAGTGCCCGAGTGCCCACACAGCTGCAGACCCAACTCACAGAGCTGTCCAGGCTGGGAGGGAGCTCTGCAGAGCACAGCTCAGCCTGCTCAGGCACAGCCAGCACCACAGGCTGCCCCTGCCTGTTGGTGCCTCAGTGATCCTTTCACAATGGCACAAAGGAGCTCCCTGAACTGCTGAGGCTCACAAAGCCTTCAACCCAAGGGCCCTGGAAGGAACAGACACCTGCAGCTGCTGTGCTAATGTGAGAATGGGTGAATGGAGACCTGGATGACTACAGTTCACATCCCCATGCCCACGGGGAAAGTCACATAAAAGCAGAGAAAAAACAGAGCTGAACAAAACTGAAGCAGCAGTGCCTTCAGTGCAACATAGAAATAACAATGACCTCAGAAAATGGATGTTCCACAACCTGAAGCACTAAACAGAGACATTCAAACCTTTTAAAATATTTTACTTAACTGAAAACAACAACCAGTCTAGGTGGCTTTCTGGTGTTTTCATGGATGAGGTCAGCCCCAGCAGCACACAGAGGCTACTCTGAGCTACGGAAATTGGAACTAGGAGCAAGAGCTGGCTTTTAAACCTTCTGCAAAACAAAATGAGTTTATTACTATCACAGCATAGAAGGAGGAGAATCTTGGCCACAAGGCCACCAAGGTGACCAGTTCCTCCCACTAAAGTGGACTGTAAAAATGCCACCAGCCTCCCCAGACACAGACCCTGAACACGGGGCCAGCAGGAGTGAGTGCTGGAGCCTCCAGCAGGACAGAGCCCATGGATGGCACTCCCCATGGCTGCTGCTCCTGCTCTAACTCTGTGCTCACAGGAAAACCCAGGGCAGCTCTCTGGAGCTCTTTCTGCCCCTCTGGTCACCACAGCAGCAGCCACAGCACTGCAGCATTACATTGTACCAGCACCATTAAAATCAACCTCACGCTGTTCAACCCGGCCTGTCCAACAGCTTCTCATGAACAAGCCAAATGAGAAGTGCCTTCACTTGGAGACAGGCTCTTACACCAAGAGTTTCACACACAACACAGACCCATGGCAGTCAAACCTCTAAAAGGAAATCCAGCCCTCTCAAAAAACTAGCCTGGATCCAACCTTGAACTTTCTGCTATATAAAAGTTCCACTCAAAACTATTTCCTTGCCCAGTCTCTTTCCCAGCAGCACCTGTAGTCACAGAAAAATCTCATTATGAATTTCTGCCTTAGTTTTGCCAAGTTTCTAAGGAACCAAAAATGTTTGGCTTGATAGACAATGTGCTTGACTCACACATAAAACTGTACAGTTAGAAAAGCTAAACTATATCTATTCAAGTTACATTTTCCTAAATCAATGCTAACATACCATTTTTATGGCAGATTTTTTTAATGTCTGATGACTTAAATTACCCATTATTTTCCTTTTAAAACTACACCTACCATAGTTGAAAAAACAAAAAAGCCAGATCCAAGATATCCTACTAACCTCTTATTTCTGCATCACCTCAGGTGCCTGTTAAGAATGTGGAAACCAGCATGGCATTTAAAGATCAGGCAACAAGATCCAAGGGAGTGAAGTGATGACTAAAATAAGATTAGTTATGAAAGCATGTCACTCACAGCCTCACCAGCTCAATGCTCAAGCAAAACAGCAGCCTTCCACCCTAGATTCAGTGTTTTCAAACCCAAATCACTGCTCAAGATTTAGTGTTTTCAAACCCAAATCAATGCTCAAGCAAAACAGGAGCCTTACACCCTACATTCAGTGTTTTCAAACCCAAATCACTGCTCAAGATGCCCAGCTCTCATATCAACAGCATCTCCTGGTACAACAGAGTGTTGGAACAAGTTCAGAGTCCAGGAAAGCTCAGTGTTCCAAGGCCATCTGATGCTGTTCCAGCACAGCTGAGGCACCACAGCATCTCCTTGTGCCTGCAGAGTGCTGTTCCAGGCTTCTCCTGCCCTTCTAGAACCAGGGCCCTTGGCTCTGCTCACAGGGGTGCCCGATTCTGGAGGAGGGGCTGGCCAGCCCTCAGCCTTGCTGCCCTCAGCCTCAGGGCCCAGGCTCAGCCCCAGCCCCGGGCCTCAGAATCACAGAATCACAGAAATTCGAGGTTGGAAGAGACCTTTAAGATCATTGAGTCCAACCCATGTTCTAACACCTCAACTAGATCATGCCACCAAGTGCCACATCCAGTCTTTTTTTAAACTCTTCGAGGGATGGTGACTCTACCACCTCCCTGGGTAGATGATTCCAGTGTTTGACCACTCTTTCTGTAAAATACTTCCTCCTTAATTCTAGCCTGTATCTCCCTTGGCGCAGCTTGAGACTGTGTCCTCTTGTTCTGTCTGTTGTTGCCCGGAGAAAGAGGCCGACCCCCAGCTCATCACAGCCACCCTTCAGGAAGCTGAAGAGAGTGATAAGGTCACCCCTTAGTCTCCTTTTCTCCAGGCTGAACAACCCCAGCTCCCTCAGTCGTTCTTCATATGGCTTGTGCTCCAAGCCCCTCACCAGCCTCGTTGCTCTCCTCTGGACACGCTCAAGCATCTCAACATCCCTCCTAAGGTGAGGGGCCCAGAACTGGATGCAATACTCCAGGTGAGGCCTCACCAGTGCTGAGTACAGGGGAAGAATGACCTCTCTGCTCCTGCTGGCCACACCGTTCCTGATACTGGCCAGGATGCCATTGGCCTTCTTGGCCACCTGGGCACACTGCTGGCTCATGTTCAGCCGACTGTCAACCCGCACCCCCAGGTCCCTTTCCACCTGAACACTGTCCAGCCACACCGTCCCCAGCTTGTATCAGTGCAGGGGGTTATTGTGGCCAAAGTGCAGGACTTGGCACTTGGACTTATTGAACTTCATCCCATTAGAGCCCCAGCCCCGGGCCCCAGGCTCAGCCCCAGGGCCCCAGGCTCAGCCCCAGGGCGGTCCCCACTCTGTGGGCTCATTCCTGGGCCAGTTCTCTGGCTGCTGCTCTGCCACCCTGCAGCCATCACCCTGACACCTGCCCTGCTCTTCAGGCCTCCAGCCCTGACCACATCCCCATCCATCCCCTCAGCCACTCCAGACTCCAGCCCTGACCACATCCCCATGCCCTCAGCCACTCCAGATCCCAGGCTGAGCTTCCAGGAGCCTCTGCCCCGCTGGCAATGCAGGGTGGCACAGCACATCCTCCTGCCAGCCTGGAAGGCACAGAGCCCATCTGGTCAGGCCCTTGCCCTTTCCACCACTTCAGCTGATGGTTGGTAGGTTCCCAACTCAGTAGAAACAAACTCTAACCATCGAGAATAACCCTGATGGTAAAAAATAAAATAAATAATTATTTTAAATGTAAACACGGTGTTCTACGCAATAGCGTTACAAATTGCAGCACTCGAATCCTTCTCTGGCTCCCACCAGCCCAACTCCCTCCTCATATGCACACATCTCCCCAAAACCAGAGATTTATCTGGGGAAACATCAATAGCCAAGCTTACTTCAATCCAGGGACTCATTTGGGGCAGGAGGGATCTGGCCATCAGGAGCCAGATACATTCACTGAAACATTCATCTTAAAACCAACACATCTAAGGAGTTCAAACTACAAGCAAGCAATTGGATAGCCAAGCACACAGTGGGGGCTAGTCCAGGGCTGGGCCCCAGCCAAGGGCAGCAGAGCAGCAGCAGGGAAGAGCCTGATGGACGTGGGAAGTTCAGCTGGGAAGAGCTCAGAACAAGGCATGGCTTGTTGACATGCAGGAGCTGGCATGCACGGGGTCCGTGGACTAGCACACGCTAAGAACACGGAGAGGGAGAAAACTAACAACCAGGAGACTTCACAAAGGGCAGTGCTCCCTCTCTGTAAGGCTCTGGCCAAGAGCACGAGGAACTGTTGGCATCCCAGCACACAACAAGAGCTCTCCAAGCAGGATGCACCTAAGCCAAACAGTTTTACACACAGCCTTATAGCAAGGGAACACTGTAAATACATCAGTGTGTATGTCTGTGTGTTACAAATATAGATACACACACATATATATATATAAATATATATATACAGATACACACAGAGGTAAAATCATGTACATGACATAAGTGGAGTCACATCACAGGAGCGGAGAAGTTTGCTCACCATTAGCAAATATCCTATGAAAGACTGTTGTAACAGAGCAGCCCGTGAGCGGGAAGTAAAACGAGATAAAGTCAATGAGTTGGTGAACAGCAAAGCACTTACATCCATAGAGACAGCTGGGTCAGAGTCAGGGCACACAGGGACAGGACTGAGCACCGGGCCCTGCCTCAGCCACCTCTTCAAAGAAATCTACCTAGGGAACATCAGGGCTTCTACCTGAGAACCAGGCTGGGCAGGGGACACAAGGCAGCTCTGACCAAGCAGAAGATCATGGCAGACTGAGACCAAGAAGCCAGAAATTCTGTTCTTCTGTGAGTGTCCTACAGTCCCACCCACCCCACCCTTCAGCAGAGAATTCCCTTTCTCTAATCCCAGCAGCTTCTGGCCACAGATCTCAGCAGGAGTACCCACACTTACACACCTGGCCACACGATAAACAGCAGAGCTAATACCCATAGAGTCCTGCCCCATGGCCTGGGACTGAGGGCAGAGCCTGAGCAGACACAATTAAACAGACTGAGGCTCAGTCAGGGGTGGTGCAGCCAGGACAGACACACAGCAGCAATGCCTGGGGGCACAATCTGCACTGCACTCCCCGAGCCTCCTCTGGGCTCCATCGAGGTCTCACTCAGCAGATGCTGACACATTGCCACATCTCAGGAGCACCAGAAGACACTGAGACCCCCCAGCCCGAAGCCTCCCTTCTGCTGGGGCACTCCCAGAGCTGCCCAAGAGGAATTTCATTCAAACACATCACTTCTTTCCACCTGTGGATGGTTCTTAGGCTGCCAGTGGGAGTTCCAGGAACAGCTGCCAGTAATGCCACCAGGAGCAGGCAGCAGCACCAGGCACCCAGTGTGAGTGTACACCCTGCTGTACACACTGTGTGTACACACTGTGTACACACTGTTCTTCCCACACTGAGAGCAGCTGCAGCCCCAGAACACCCGTGTTCTGCAGCACATCCCCGTCAGCAGCACAGACACCCACAGAGGCAGCACTGTGCTGCCCCTGGGCTCCGGGAACAGTGCACAGGGCACAGCTTGGGCTTATCACAAGGAATTTCATCTGACCCCAGCCCCACAGAGCAGGTGGGACATTCCAGTCTCTGAGTGGCAAGGTTAAGAGCTGTAAGTGTCTTTCCTATCCTCATCACGAGTTCTCTGAAGCTCTCCACTCACTTGAAACATTCTCCTTAAATCTATAACCTCTGCACTTTATGGAACTGGGGAATAAAACATAAGCAAATGAATGGATTATGGATGGCTTTTGCATTTAAACATTATGCAAAATCTTTCCTCCTTCCCAGTCCCTTTTTCTCCCACAGCTGACCCCAGCACACAGATTCACAGGCTGAACAGAGAACCAGTGCCCAGTGCAGCCAGGGCAGGTGCTCCTGCCTCTGAGGGAGCAGCAGGGAGCACAGGGCTGTTCCCACCCTGAACGAGTGTCACAGGGACCCCATCAGGCATTTCCAGGGTGCTGCTGCTCCCTGGCACACCCAGCAGACAGCAGGATGTCCTGCAGTGCACCCAGCAGCTGCCCTAGCCAGGCTTTTGCCCCACATTCAGCAAGTATTCTCTTTGCCAAAGCCACAGGGAGAGGAGCTTGGGGAGCAGCATCCAGCACAGCACTGGGGACACAGACAGCACCAAAGCACAGCTCACAGTGCACTGAATCCTTGTTCCCCATAAATCCACAGGAATTGCTGTCCTGCTGCTTTAAGTAGACACGGGGAAGTGCTCAGACACCAGCCAGCTGTACAGAACAAGGACAGGAGCAGCAAACATGGGCCTGGCATTGTCAGTGATCCTGGAGAGCTGCTGTTCCAGGCACAGAACTCAAACCCAGCCCATGTGGCACTGCAGAGGCAGCAGGGCCAGGGAGAAAGGCTCCAGCTCCAACACAACCAGCAGTCCTGGGGATGCAGCTTTGCCTTTTCTGGTTGGCATTGCAGGAACAGGAATACATCCTGCAACACTGCCAACTCCAATTCCAGCCTGCACTGGAGCCACAGCTTTCCCATCTGGGGGATTCCTCTTCTGACCACAAGTCCACTTGCAATCACTTCCTTTTTTATTTAGGAAAGGACCAGAATCTTTTAGATGAATTACTTGACTCCTGAATGTGAGGTGAGGCAGGCAGCCCACAGCTGTGGAGCAGAGAGGTCAGGAACAGCTACACACGAGCACTGCAGCTGCAGCACATCCTGCAGCTGGAAAGCACAGACACCCACCTCTCCTGGCATGAGCACACACACGTCCCTGTGCTGCACCTGACAGCAGCAAAGCTGTGTGAAACTGAGGGGAGCCAAGGTGTGAGGCTGAGGCCACCACTCACCCACAGCTGAAGAGCCTGTGAGCAGCGGCCCTGGAGCTACACTCTCTGGGAATGGCAGGGCTGAGGAGCTGCAGCATCTCCCTGGGGTGAAAGCAATGCCAGCTCCATGGGTTTACTTTTACAGACAGCACTGGCTGCCCTGCAGAAACATGGCAGCTGCATGGTACCTTGAAACTGAACTGAAAAAGGGAATTTCTGGAGTACTCAAGTCTTCCCATCAGTCTGAGCTGAATGCCAGGGAGTTTGCCAGCATACAGGTACTAGATGTGCTCACTCTTGGAAATCTGTCCCACTTGGAGAAAGTCAGGAAAACACAAAGTCTGTGTGATGACATGGTGACATCAGCTTGTGTGAAGTCCCCAAGTTTACAGGCAGGTCAGGAGCAGTGAAGTGGCTCCTTCTGCCACAATCCTGTCTCCCTGGTACAAGCACAAACCTGCTACCCCAGCTCTGGGACAACACAACAACACAGGAGTTCTTTGATGGGAAGAAAAGCCACAGGTCTGCAGCTGATGGAGAGGCTATTTCTAGATGACAGGTGATGCAGAGCATCCTCCCTGTACACTCCACATCAAAGCAGAACTCACACAGACAACAGCTCCAGGAAAGCAGAGACCTATTCCCAGATTGAGAATACTTGCCGAAGTTGAACAACAGGTAGCAAAGCTGTCCCTTGAAAGGTTGTGTCAAGGAGTGAAATAATGCATCCTGACTGCAGACAGATCTTTAGAGACATGGGAACAGCAGGAAAAGCCAGAGCATGCAAGGATGCTCTGCACTGCCAGGAGCATCACTGCTCACTTATGAAATAAACCATTCTGGCACAGGGTGGCTGCTCCAGCAGGGCACGTGGGTGCCAAGCAGGCTGAGGGCAGCTCAGCAGCCTGAGGCAGCTCCATTGTCCCATGGGATAATGGCATGCTGGATAAGCCACTGGCTGCTGCCAGTCTGTCCACTTTATAATAAACATGGGCTGCTACCAGCAGCACTCCTGTGGCTGCACGAACACAGCTCCCAAAGCTCCACAGTGCTGGGAGAAGAACTCTGTGCATCAACATGAAAACCTGCAGAGCAGATGAACCCACAGATTATGTGCTTACAAAACCTCCAGGTTTCAGCATCATTTCCTGTGCCATCCCCTTGAGACAAGAAGCTAAAGAAGAGGCTAGAGAAGAGCCACTCCTGCACTGACAAGGGTCCAATCACCAGTGAATCCTGCTCCCAGTGTCTGGCACACCTGATGTGGAGGTGGAGAAGCACCTGTACACACACGCCTCTGGTGCCAGGGAGCTGGAAAGGAGCAGTGCCTCTCTCTGTGTGGGCAGTCTCTGGCAAGGCAGGGGCACCCCAGCAAGCATTACCTGACCCGATTTTGATCAGCCCGTTGTGCTGGATGAAGATGGTGTCACAGGTCAGGTTGCCATGGATGATGGGAGGATCACAGGAGTGGAGGTAGCTGCAGATGCAGAACACAGCACTGGTCAAGGCCTTGAACCCCTCCCTTCACACCCTCCCACACCAGGAAACCTCAGAAGAGAACAGGAGAGCAAAGGGCACATGCCAGGGATTTACAGCAGCTGGGAGATACAATTCCATGAGTGTACATCAGCCTCTGGCTGAGAACCAAACAGCAATTGCCTCTAATGAATCTCCAGAACATGGCAGAAGGGAAGAGAAAGATTTCTCCTATCAGTTCCCAAGAAACTCAGGGTACCAGAGGTAAAGACACAATTTCATCCAACCCAGTACTGCTGAGTGCATTCTAAAAGGGTTACAATTTTATTTTTATACCAAAAATACCAGAGCCTTAGTCTGCCCCTACTCAAAGGGGCACTTAGTGCTATACACACACAACTGGGCATGTTTGTCAGCAGGCACAAATAAGGCTTTTCAGTGCTGGGTCCCAGGTACACTCTGGTTTTGCATCTCACTCTGCTGGGGTTAGCAGCTAGCACAAAGGAGGACAGTCAGCTCCCAGAGGCTTATTAGAACCCAAACTATTCACCAATAGTTGTAATTTAGCCAAGTGGCACCAGAGTTTCCTCTATGGAGTGCAAGCCATGCTCTGTCATCCAGGCTGTTGTTTTCCTAAGGTTCTAATTAGATACTCACCAACTCTAGCCCAGGTGGAAAAGAGTTTTTAAAACCCATACCACATGCTACCCAGCTGTATTGCACAAAGATGGCTGCAGAAAGGCTGCACCATCAAAAAATGTACACACACACCTAACAACACCATGCCTCAATATCCCTGAATCCACTGCCTGCAACAGGCCTGCAGCCTGCCAACACTGTGGAAGTTTTCCTAAGCCCCCTCACATGGAACTTGAATTCCCTGTCATCTTTGCAACATCCTCCCGACCAAGGAGAAACTCAGATTATAAAGCTGGATACTCTGGAGACCTCCCTAATACTTAACTGCCATCAGTCCCAAAGGCTGGGACCTCAAGGTCAGCACCCCACGTACCTGAGAGCAGAGAGGATCTGGGTACACCACCGCTTCCATGCCTGCAGGTACAAGAGGAAAAGGAGAAAATCATCCACAAGGAGCTAATCAGCTAATCTGTAGTTCTGTGATTCACAGCCCACTCGCAGGAAGCAATACCTGCCCCAGCTTTTACTCAGTGCAGGTGTAAGGAATCAGTACTCCTATGGTCAGCTTGTTTCTATATACTCCCATGGGTCCAGGAACACACCTGGGCTCCAGTCTCCCGTGTTACAGACACCTTCCCCCTCCCTGTGAGGCCCCTGGACAGGGCCATACCAGTCACACCTGGACAGGAACACACGCGCGGCACACTGTCACACCTGGACAGGGCCACGCCTGCCACACCACACCTGAGGAGCTGCAGAGCTGCTGGCAGTACAGCAGCCAGCACAGAGCTGCTGTCCCAGAGAGCCTGCAGCTGACCTCAGTCACAGGGACACAGGGCAGCTGCAGCAATGTGTTATCACCAGTTCTCTCTGGGATCCTCTGCTGAAAGGGATTTCCAGGGGCTGATGGCTCAAAAGAGTTATGGTCACACAGAAAACAAGAGTTACCTTTTCATTCATGGTTTTGTGGTTTTTCTTTGTCTTCTTCAGGAACTGTTTCAAGCTCCCTGAAGACATATACTCAGTGATGAAGATCACCTGTGGGGCAGCAGGACACGTTACCCTCCACCTTGTTAATTACCCAACAATGAGAACCCAACAGCCTGATGGCTGCACTCACCCTGGCCTTGTTCTCTTTGACATCAGCCCAGTATTTGTGGAACTTCACAATGTTGAGATGATCCAGCTGAATCAAGTTGTCAAACACTGCTTTAACTTTTTCCTTAACATCAGAAAGACAAAAACATGTCATATCAGAGACCACACAAAATATCCTTCTCTCTTCTGGGCTCTTGGTCCCCTCAAACACTAACATACATGTGCTAAGAACAGGGAAGATCCCATTTCCTTCTGCACTGCATCTCACAGAGTGTGGTTTGATGGCCAAGTCAAACTGAACACAAGGGCTCATGGAAATAGCCCAACAGTCTTCCAGGACATTTCCTATACAGGCCAGGCTTAAGCCAAATTTGCTACATTTGGACAGCACAGCCTTCCAAACCCAGGCAATAATCAGCACAAAAAGCATCCACAGTCCCACCCCAGGGCAGGGTGTGCTCCTCACATCCGGTTGGGAGACACATCAACTCACTTCCTGAAGCTTGAAGTTCTTCCTCTCAGAGAACTGCACTTCATTCCAGACAACCTCCACGCCCTCCTCGGTGTCCATGGCCAGGTAGGCGCTGTCAATGCCCGGGACATTGCGCTGGTTCACCTGCAGGGAAGGGTGGAGACACCTGTGAGCCACACCTGACCACTGCCATGCAGCACCACTGGAAAATCATCAACTCTGCTCATTAACTTTAAATAATGAGGATTCCAGGACAGGATCTGCACATGGAGCAGGGCATATCCCCAACATGAGTCACTGCAGAGCATGTGAGCAGCCAGTCCTGAGCACACTGCTGGGGAAACCTTGTGCGCACAAACGCTGTGCTGCAGCAAAGCTGCCTTCCACCAACAATATATTAGAGTCTCATGGTTCAGGACACCTGCAGCTCATTCCACCACAAAAAAACACTCCAACAATACAAGAGGGATATAGAAATGTCTCAGTAACTCAGATACAACTTTGTGAAGGAATCCCCTGAAAGGTGATGACACCTGAAACTCAACCAAAGCACAGAGGAACAAGGGGAAAGCTGAAGCTTCAGAGGGGGAACCGATGACACAAGGGAAACCACAAGAGTAATTTCTTTAGTTAATAATTGTAAACATTGACCCAGCACAAGTACATCCACACTGAATGTTAAAGACACAGATGAGCACTCAGACAGCAGCAAGATAAGGGGAGGGGATTGAGAGTTTGGAGCCCAGCACGAGGATGGCAAGGGCTGTGGGAGGACATAAGGCGGAAACAGCTGCAGAGATCAGAGGTGAACCCTGCTCCCAGCACCAAAGCTTTCTTCAACATTGTTCTTCAGATATCTAGCAGCATTCCAGATGAACATGGTCTCTTTGATCCAGCATCCATGGCATTTACTGCAATGCCTTTGCAGGCAACCTCACAGGCACACAGCAGCCACCGTGGATATCCCTCTGCACTGGATTCAAAGCACTTAGAGAGGACAAGAAGGCAGAATCCACCTTTTAATTGTCAACCAGCAGTCATTGCTGCTCCCATCTGCTGCCCACACACCAAGAATCACTTCACAGATCCACAGGACAACCTGAATTGGAAGAGATCCCCAAGGATCACTGCAGCCCAGGTTCTGTTCCTGCACAGGACAGCCCCAGGAATCCCCCCTCTGTCTAAAGCACTGTCCCAGCACCCCTGAACTCAGGCAGGGCTGGTGCTGCTCTGATCACCAGGCCTGGCAGCTTCCAGCTGATCCAGCTTCCCCCTGAGGTAACTGATAACACAGATTTGCCTGGAAAATCCAGACTCATCTTCTATCACCTCCAAACACTTCAGAGCTCCTCCTCCTTCTCATATTGTGTCACCTTCTCTTCCCTCACTAAGGACCCCATCAGCATCTCATTGCTGGAAACTTCTCACCTTATAGAAGAGCTCCCTCAAAAATCCCTTCTCCCTGGGCAGCCACTTTCACATGACCAAATGTACCCAATTCCATCATTCCAGCTGAGTTACTCCATTCCATTCTGCTCCCTCCATAGCCTGACCACAGAGGGACAGGCCACCAACACAGGTGGGGTTCTTTATCATCTCCCAAGGGACTCTGAGCAGGCCCAATGACATTTAACACTCTGGCACTGCAGGTGACACTGCAGCTCAAAGGGTGCCAGGCACAGTGAAAGCAGAGTGATACAGAGTTCTCTGGCAGTAAACTCAGCAGTAAAGGAGAATGACACAGCAGCAAGGTGTGGCACGGGCACGAATAGGGGTACAGGCCATAATTACACCATAATTACTGCCTGAATACAGAGGACAGCTATGGAAAATCATCACAGGAGGTGACAGCCCAGCATGAACCATCCCACCTCCTTCCACCTGAGCTGCCTACACAACTGAGGGGTGAAAGGACTGATGTTTGGTTTAGGAAGGCGTTCATATTGATCCTAAAAACTTGATTTTTTAAATGTATATATATGTATATAAACATACTGATACCAACAGGCCAGGCCTCTTATGTTTCATCATTAAAGAAAGCTGAAGGAATAAAAGTAATTAAGGATAGAAGATTTATTCCTTCAAATTTTAGAATAACAAATATCTTGGGGATGGCAACTGCATAAGATCACCCAGCACAATTACTAAAGCTGAATGGCAAAAGGCTTTAGCTTCAGGGAAGGTTAAAGAAGCCCAAGGCAGCAGAAATGTCTCAATAACTCAGATACAACTTTGTGAAGGAATCCTCTGAAAGGTGATGACACCTGGAATTCAATCAAAGCAGAGAGGAACAAGGGGAAAGCTGAGGTGTGTGCGCAGTGCAAGGACAAGGTGACAGCCACCACACTGACACTCAGTGCATCCCTTGGATTCTCCTTCTGCACCCCACCTGCTGCCTGCTCACAGCAACATCTAAATAAACGATGGAGTCCAACAGCTAAAGGCCCTCTGCTCAAAGGCATCCAGCTTTACTGCATTGAGTAAATCCTCAGGAACCAGAAACTGCTGAAATTCTGCCCCAGTGATGCAGCTGGGGCCGTGGACCTGCCACATCTCCCACTTGTGGCCCAGCTGCCCGACATGAATGATTTCCATGACTCATAGGCAATATCCCAGAGCTCCAGATATGACTCAGGACACCAAGCCCAGCTGACATCACCCATGGCAATTCTGTTCCTCGGGAGATTCAACAGCCTGGGGAGAAGAGCAAAGGGGAAAATGCAGACAGACAACTGAAAGGCAACAGCAGACTCCTCCTGCTGCCTGCCAAATCCCTGCTGCACATCCCTTCCCGTGCTCGGCAAGGCAGAATCCTGAGCCCTCGTGAAAGCATTGGGATAATTTATCACTCTGGTGTTTGTCCCAGAGCAGGCAGCTTCTGCACCCTGAGGGAGGAAGTGATCTGAGCCCAGCTTAGCCCAATTTCTGCAGCACAGGAAGCAGCTCTGCACTACAGAAGAGCAAACACAGCTCTGAGTCCACGTAAGCAAAAGGCAAGGAAACTCAACGGGAATATTAAATACTTAAAGGAGTATGGGAGGAGTGGCACAGTAGCTCTAAGGGGGAAAAAGCCTGGAAGTTAAATTTCCCTTTGGAAAGCTATTCCATTGTCCAGAGCATATTTTTTGTATAGCTCTCAAACATCTGTGTATCTGTAGCTGAAAGAGCATAGACCTTTGGAGAGACATTCTGCAGTTCACATGATCTGTCAATTGAACAAAAAACAAAAACAGCCTAAATCACAAGTCACAGTGATGATTTACAATCTAGGGATAAAAGGTATAAAAACTGGGGAGAAGAACACAATAACTAGAGTGTCAGTACAGAATGGAGTTGCACATTGAAAAAGAGCTGGGGAGAGGCAGCACACCAGGCCACAGCCTCACAAGAAGCCCCAGACCTGGTTCAGAGCAGCATGAATGTGTTACCCAGTTTTCCTGGCCACCTGTTTAAGCCAGAGAAAGGTGAAAGCTCTGTCCAACCACCTGGGAAATGGTTGGGACTAGAGATAAGAGACCCCCAGAGCCAGCAGCTGGGCCATGAGCAGCTCAGCTTCTCTCTGAGCTGTGGGGAAACTAAAAACAGCAAATTTACCCACAGAAATTGAACAAAAAGGGCTCTCTGGCATCTGAGGCTAATCCAGAATGTAACACAATAAAGAATGTCAGGTCCACTGCAGGCAAAGGCAAAAGAAATCCAACAAAGCAAAGAAACAATGCTACTTCATGTTTTAAATAAACTGACACATTTGCCTTGGCAATTACAGTCATGGTAGTGAAAAGCTGAAAGGCTTTAATTCAACAAGAAAATTAAAATAACCAGTGTAATTGAACAGCAGCAAGGAAAGAGTGGTATTGATTATTACCATGGCTGTGCAGACACCTCATGCAGCAACTAAACTGTAAGGAGTAGACAACCTGATCATCAGCACTACAGTAATTGGTTCTTCCAGACATGCTGCAACAAGTAACAGGATCAAACACATCACCAGGAGTTGGTCTGTTAACCCAAGGCACACATCTGGACCGTTTAAAGACAGAGCTGAAAGCCCTCCATGCGCTGAGATTGCTCTCCCTCGCTCCTGCCTTCAGCGCTCCAGCCCAGGAGCTGCTGTGCTCAAAGCCAGGCCAAAGCTGGGTCCCTGTCTCCTGCCACGGGTCCTGCCCTGTGCTGCCGAGCCCTGCTGGGAGCCGGGACGCCCTGCCCGGAGCCCTCCTGCCAGCCAGGGCTGCAGCTGCTCCCCAGCAAAGGGACAGCTTTGGAATCCCTGCACGGTGTCACTGCTGTCTTATACATCACAACATTCTATTATCATTATGGTGCAAGGATCTCATATCCTCAGTTTCATACCTCCTCTAGGACTGTTCTTGGTCCTTGCAGCAGCCATCTGACTTCTCCTCCCACCAATCCACTCTTTTATACCACCAGCTTTATTTGCTACAGGTGTTGCCTGTTATCATCCTACTCTTTTGTAATAGGGTCCAGCTGCAACTCGTTGGGGGATAATTACATTCTACATTACCTTCATTTACCCATACTGTGTCCCCCTACATGTCACACCACCGTTCTACAGCCTGTCACCCAGTGGCCATCCAGCCTCTCCAGAAGCACTCTGACAGTTCTGGCTTACACCACACTGCAGGACAGACCTAACCACAAACTCCCACCAGGAAACTCCCCAGGCAGCACATCAGCAGTTTACAAAAGCACAGAACTATGACAGGAGTCAAGATACTCTGAATAGAAACTAGCCTCCTCTGGATACAGTCACTGAGATTGGAAAAGCAGCCTCAGATCATCGAGTCCAGGCACTCCCCCAGCACTGCCAAGGCCACCACTAACCCATCCTGCACAGTGTCACATCCACACTGCTTTTAAATCCCTGCAGGGATGGGGAACACCGCTTTAAATTCCTGCAGGGATGCGGACTGCACCCTGCCCTGCTCAGCCTGGGCCAAGGCTGGACATGGCTTAAAGGAAGGAGTTTTCCTTAATACCCACCCTGAGCCTGCCCTGGCCCAGCCCGAGGCCATTTCCCCTTGTCCTGTCCCTGTCCCCTGGCTGTCCCCTCCTGTCAGGGACCTGTGCAGAGCCACAAGGTCCCCCCTGAGCCTCCTTTTCTCCAGGCTGAGCCCCTTCCCAGCTCCCTCAGCCTCTCCTGGGGCTCCATTCCCTTCCCAGCTCCCTCAGCCTCTCCTGGGGCTCCATTCCCTTCCCAGCTCCCTCAGCCTCTCCTGGGGCTCCATTCCCTTCCCAGCTCCCTCAGCCCCTCCTGGGGCTCCATTCCCTTCCCAGCTCCCTCAGCCCCTCCTGGGGCTCCATTCCCTTCCCAGCTCCATCCCCTTCTCTGGACACTCCCCAGCCCCTCAGTGCTCCCTCCTCTGGAAATTCTCCAGCCCCATTCCCTTCTCTAGACACTCTCCAGCCCCTCACTGTCCCATTCTCTGGACACTCTCCAGCCCCATTCCCTCCTCTGGGCACTCTCCAGCCTCATTCCCTCCTCTGGACACTCTCCAGCCCCATTCCCTTCTCTGGACACTCTCCAGCCCCTCACTGTCCCATTCTCTGGGCACTCTCCAGCCCCATTCCCTTCCCTGGAAATTCTCCAGCCCCTCGCTATCTCTCTTGCTGGGAGAGGCCCAGGATTTGAGGTGCATTCCCACCAGTGCCAAGTATCCCAGAGGGAAAGAAGCATCATTCCACCTATTTAATGGATACCAGAAATTAATACAAACTGCAAGACCAAAGGGAGGAGTGCTCAGTTTCACTCAGTGCTTCACAACAAACAAGGAATCCAGTGGAGTCCGAGAGCTCAGCCACACTGAGCTGGTCTGTGGCAGGAGGAAGAGGCAATGATTCCTCATCCCTAACTCCCAAGAGGAAACAAACATCAAAATAAACAAGGCAGTGTGGAAGAAACCCCAATATCTGTGAATGAGCCCATTCAGATAGCTCATCAGGAAGGTTCTGTAACTGCACTGGGAAAGAGTGCCAGCAGAGTGACACTCAAGGAGAGAGGGAAAACCAGACAGGACAAACTCCATGTGATAAACCCCCAGTCTGCTACAGCCCATCCTGTTCTTCTGTGACACTTTCATTGGCAGAGAGACCTTGAAATCACTGCAGGTAACTGAACAGCATCAGTCACGCAGGAGGGGCTCAAAGATCAGTACTCTGAACAGAAAATGCCGTAAATATTGGTATGCTGTGGAAGCACCACTCTTGGAAACAATCCCTGAAGTCACATAAAACACTAAAGAAAAGCTATTATTTCATGTTTTCTGATAATACTGGAGAAAGCGGGCAATGAGGGGAGCAAACAGCATATTTTAAACAGGACCATGACCACCTGATCTTGACACACATCTCTAAATGGCAAAGCTGACTGCCATAAGGTGTCAGAAGTAAAAACGGCTGCAAGGTGAGATTATCAGTAATTCTGATATGGAATAATTGTACTTGTGTACACTGTTCATGGGACGTTTGAGGGAACTTCCAAAGGTACACAACAAGAACGATCAAGACAAGTGTCAAGCCAAGTCCTCAGCCTTGTCACCATCACCTGTACTGTCCTTATGTTAAACTATTTTTCAAACCATTTTCCATGCCAATGTGCTTCTCAGTCTGTGCGTGTGTGCACAGGCAAGCACACATCTGCAAGCAACCTTCACACCAGATGAGCCAGAGCTGGGACGAGCTCTTGGGGTTGGGTTCTGCAGAGAATGAGGGCCTGGGAGAGAGGTACCACACACCTGAGATGGGATTTCTCCTGAGCACTGGTCAAGAGAAACAGGGGGCAGCTGTCCTGCCATCCATGTCACTGTGGGATGCTTGAGGAGCACCACAGGATGCTGAAGATCACCGTGGGATGCCTGAAGATGCCCGTGCTTTCAGGCTACCCCAGGTCTGGCTGTGCCTGTGTCCACCAGGATTTGCCAGGCCCCTCCCTGCAGGCAGGACCCGCAGCCAGAGCCCCACACAGCCTCTCTCTGTCCCCTGTGCTCTCCCCAGCCAGTCCAAGCTCCCCCAAAGCTGTGGCAGCTGTCAGGACACCACTGTGGCTGCCTGGGCACCCAACACAGAGGGCTGACCCGCAAGGCTTTGGTGCTGCTGCAGACCAGGGACACCAGGGCAGTGTCAGGACACCATGGGATGTGTCCTTGCCAAGACAGAGGGCTGGCCAGGGCAGGCTTTGGCGCTGCTGCAGACCAGGGCATTTTTAGAACAGCTCTGTGAGGAATGCAGAGGAGCTCCGTGGCTCAGCCCAGCCCCTGCAGCCTCCCAGGAGCAGCCAGCCCTGCTGCAGGCACTGCTGCAAGGATGAGTGCCAGCTGTTCGTCACAGCCTGTGAGCACGGACACAACGGGGCTGTGACAAATGCTCTGCACCCCCAAGTGCCCCTCAGCCATTTCTGGCACTTCCCATTTCTGTCAGGAAGCCCCACATGAGCCAATAAAAGTGTTAAAAGGCTTCACAAACTCCCTTCTTCTTAATACCTTCCCTGTGGTCAAGGAATGCTATAAAAACTACAGCATGGCATTGGTTTTCTGCACCAACAGGAAAAAAACCAAACCCATTGTCAAAGCCTGTCAGGGAGCTGGCAGCCCTCTAAGTGCCAGCCTGCTTGGAGGACTGGTGCTTATCTTTTACTGCCTCAGCAAGTTTCCTTCCAGTCACAACAGAGGCTGAGAAAATCAGGCTCCAGCATCCCACAATCCAAACACTCAGTATGTTAGCATTTTTTCTCCAAGAATCCTGCACTCTGTCCCCTTGAAGAAATCCAGGGGTACAAAAGTCACCAACTGCCTTCAAATGAAAAATTATTCAAGCAACTGAGACTCCCCCTAGAAGCGAGAAGACAACAAAGAGATAAAGATGCAGCAGACCCAGTGTTTCAGTTCCTGTCTCTCTGAGCTCAGGTCCTCATCAGTCACAGCTCTTTTCTTAACATGGTTCTTAACATGGTTTCAGCATAGATTGAGAGCATCTGTAAGCCTGAAATCCAGCTGTAACATCCAGCCATCAGCAGCTGAGGAGTACCAATCCAAACGACAGACAGGTCTTCCATAGAAAAAAGAGAACCAAACTCACAGCAGTGTGCTGCCTAAATGAATTTTTTTAACTTCCAGCATCCACTGAAGAACGGCAAGACAGGATTCATGTGCACAGGTGCACAGTGTCTCAAACTTTGCTCCCTGAGCTCTGCTCCTGAGCTGACAGCCAGGCCCACAGGGAACTCCACCCATCACAATCCAAACGACAGACAGATCTTCCACAGAAAAAAGAGAACCAAACTCATGGCAGTGTGCTGCCTAAATGAATGTTTTAACTTGCAGCATCCACTGAAGGACAGCAAGACTGGAGTCACGTGCACAGGTGCACAGTGTCTCCAGCTCTGCTCCTGAGCTGGCAGCCAGGCCCGCAGGGATCTCAGCCCATCGCGCTGTCACAGTCTGCACGCCACCCTAAGGGAAGCTGTGGAGGGCTGCAGCTTCCATCCCAGGGTGAAAAACCCCACACAGAAAACAAGAACTACTCAACGTGGCAACCACTGCATGCACAGCCCCACTGACACGAGGCGTGTGCCCAGAGGTAAGGCAGAGAGGAACATCTCAATCTCAGCAGTCACTGAAGTGGGGCAGAGCACGGAGAGTGCAGCAGGGGAAAGTCCAGCAGCTGATCCAGTGCTGAGTGAGTAACACACGAGCCACAGAGCAACAATCAGCCACAAGGTCACCCTTGGCTACCAGGAACTGAAACGTCCCTTCAGCCAGCCCAAAAACCCCCTCAACACTCCAGAGGCCGTGGGACAGGTGCCCAAACCCTGTGCAGGACAGCACAGGACAAGTTTCCAGAGGATGGGCAGGACACAAGCAGGGCTGCAAGAACTGCACAGTTGTTGCAGACATCTTTTCATGAAACATCTCTTCTTTGGGATTTTTCCTCCTGAGAGGCTGGGAGGCCTCAGGAACAAAAGGTAAACAATGGTTATCTGCTGCTGTGGAGTGCAACAGGTGCATCTGTGATTGGCCCACGTTGGTTTGTTTGTTTGTAATTAATGGCCAATCACAGCCAGCTGGCTCAGACCCTCTGTCCGAGACAGAAGCTTTGTTATCATTCTTGCTAATGCTATTCTTAGCTTAGCTAGCCTTCTGGTGAAACCTTTTCTGCTATTCTTTTAGTATAGTCTTAATATAATATATATCATAAAATAATAAATCAGCCTTCTGAAACATGGAGTCAACATTCTTGTCTCTCCCCTCATCCAAGAACCCCTGTGAACACCGTCACACCCAGTGTTCTCCCACTGCCCGAGCAGCCTGGCACATTCTCTGGGAAAACGCAAAGGTATTTAAGCACAGATCAGTGCTCAGTCTCCCATTTTCTGCCTCTTCTGCTCCAAGTGCCAGGCTGAGGAGTGCAGCAGCACTGGATGAGAGCAGCACCACCCTGAGCAGGCTGTGCCTCCTCTGTGAGGAGCCCCCAGAACAGCCAGGCCCAGGCTCTGCCCTCCTCACCCTGACAGACACACCCACACACCCCAAAAGGGGACCCGCTTGTGCCCACACACACGTGGCACGGACTCCTTCTCTCCAAAGCACACCACAAAGATGCCAACAAAGTACTTCTCATAAAGCCTTGGCTCACACAGTCACACGGCGTTCTCCTCCCCAGAACACGTACAGACAGAAACTTGCTCGAGAGGCAGCCCTGACACACAGCAAACCCAAGGACAGGGCCATCGAGGAGGGGCTGAGCCTCTCCCACTCACACGAGCTTGCCAAGCCCAACACCATTAACGCTGGGCTGGAAATGAAGGCTGTGCTGCAGCGGTGCCCAGCTCTTCCTGCAGCCATGTGTCAGCCACGGAGCTGCCAGCAGGGACAGCAGGCACCCAGCTCTGTGCCAGGAGGCTAAACCTGACCTGCCAACGTGGTGCTGCACGCCTGCTCCATTAGGCAGTTTCTATTCCTAGGAGGCACAGCAGATGATTCTCGAGATACTCGGACAACCCAAGAAAAGCAAGCTATGATCATGCTGACTGCAAGGAGGAAATGGAAATGGAAATATCCTGGAACAGCAGGGCAGCACCAACAGCGGTTTTCAGGGACAGCAAGCACAAGAGAGCCAGGTGAGCACAGGCTGGAGACCCCACCAGCCCTGTGACCACCCTGCCCTCACGCTGTGGGGCCTGCCCTGTGCTCCAGCCACAGCACAAGACACTCTGTAAAGCATCACCCGTGTGCTGGTCAGGAGAGAAACCAGGGATGTGGCACTATCCCAGAGCCAGATTCAGCTCTGGGAGGAAAGCAGCACAGTCCACAACACTGCAGGAACCACAGGTGCTTCCCCATGTTCCACAAAAAATGGAATGTGGGGAACACAAGCATTTTCTATCTTGTTAAAAAGGGTTTCTAATTAAAAATGTCACAGAAGCATTTGATTTTATTAAAACTACTCTGAACTTTCATGGGAATTACACTCTTTGCACTACAGAGCTCCCTGTTTATAGGAAGAATTACAATCAATGAACTCAACACTCAATCCTTTTTTATATCTGAAATTTAAGCAGGAATAGAATACAGAATAGCCAGCTGGAAGGGACCTCCACAGATTTCCTGGTTCCACTGTTGAACCCAATCAGGGCTGGCCCATGTCACAGCATGTTGGGCATTGTCCAAATGCCTCAACCACGGACAAGCCTGGGGCAGGTGTGACCCCCTCGTAAGGAAATGCTCCCACTTGTCCAGCCTGAGCCTCCCCAGATGAAAGCTTGGAGCTGTTCCCTGGTCCTGCCCTGGATCCCGGGGAGAAGATCTATACAGGGAGCATCCCCTCTCATCAACACCTGGCTCTGCCCCAGGATGGGGTTCCATGCCGTCCCACGAGGTTTGCCCTCTCGATGCCAGGGAACACGCTCGCTCCAGCCGAGCTGCTGCCACCCAGGACCAATCCCTGTGGTTCCTTTCTGCAGGGCTGCGCTCCGTCCGCTCCTGCCCCGCTCAGCCCCGTTCCCCGCAGCATACCCCCTTGTGAGCCGGTGTGTTTCCATTAGCGGGCACGGTTCGGTCCCGCTCAGCCCCGTTCCCCGCAGCATTTCCCCTTGTGTGTTTCCGTTAGCGGGCACGGTTCGGTTCGGCTCAGCCCCGTTCCCCGCAGCATTTCCCCTTGTGTGTTTCCATTAGCGGGCACGGTTCGGTTCGGCTCAGCCCCGTTCCCCGCAGCATCTCCCCTTGTGTGTTTCCGTTAGCGGGCACGGTTCGGTTCGGCTCAGCCCCGTTCCCCGCAGCATCTCCCCTTGTGTGTTTCCGTTAGCGGGCACGGTTCGGTTCGGCTCAGCCCCGTTCCCCGCAGCATCTCCCCTTGTGTGTTTCCGTTAGCGGGCACGGTTCGGTTCGATTCGGCTCCGCTCGGTCCCGCTCCCCTCCCCGAGGCCGGCGCAGCCCCGAGGGTGCGGCCGCCTCGGGGCGTGGCCAGAGCGAGCCGCAGCCAATGGAAGCGGCCGGCGGTGATGTAAGGCTCCGCACCGCCTGCCATTGGCTGGCGAAGCCGACCCGCCGGCCCCGCCCTGGCCCCCGGCCCCGCCCCGCGGTGCCCCGGGACCGGCCCTGATCCCGGTACCGGTCCCAATCCCGGTGCCTGTCCCGGTTCCGGACGGGCCGCGGGCGCTAGCGAGGGCCCGAGGCCGCTTTCCCCGAACCGGGAGCGGCAGCCCGGGCGCGCGGGGCCGGCACGGCCAGCGCGGGCCGTCCTGGCCCCGCCACCGTGCCGGGACCGGCGGCGCGGGCACCGTCCCGCCCAGCGCTGCGCGTTCCGGTAAGCTGGCACCGACAGCCCCGGCGCACAGCCAGCCTGCCCCTCCCTGCACTGTCTGCACAGCTCCACCTCTGCTGCAGCGAGCGCATCGCATCGCTCATGGATGGTAAAACTATCTTTTAAAAAATAAATAAATATAAAGGCGAGGCCATTACATTTCAAAACCTATAGCCGGAACACGGCACTCGGAGCAAGCAGGAAAGGATGTCACACATAGGAAGTACCAGAGCAGAGGCAGAACACGCTGTCTCAATCCTGTGTGTGCACCCATTCCTCTCCAGATTATCATGTCTCATTGTTTCCACGGTGCCAGCTCATCCCACATCCAGCAGACACTGCCACAATAAAAGATCGGGATTGCATCACTGGGAAAAGGTCGGCAAACACTTTTTCCACAGTGACACCATCTCCCTGAGAGCGGCAGTGAGTAAGAGCCTGCCCGCACACTGCACAGACAGGGACAACCAGTGTGGACGGGGGAACAAGGGCACTCTGCTCTGGGACAGGCAGCAAAGCTGCTACACCAAATAAACCCAGGTCAGGACAGCTGCAGTGCCACAGTTTGCTCCAGAGAGCAGAGCAGCCCAATGATTGTGACAGCAAAGAGAGTCTGCTGTCATGCAGCCCAGGCAACAAAAGCCTCTCCACAAGCTGGGGGCTGACTGAGACACGAATTCACAGCAGGATTTCACTGCAGGGTCAGCTGCAGCTGAGGCTGCTCCCAGTCTGAGCTGAGTGAAGGCTCCGGCAGCAGCAGCAGCCCCGAGCTCACCCACATCACCCAACAATGATGAGTTCTGCAGCCCTGACACCCACTCCTCAGCCTCTGGGGGTACAGCAGAGCTCTGGCCTCCACAGTGGCAACCTGAAGCCGTAAGACAATCATTTAACCACGCCGAAATGTCAATGAATTTCATTTGCCTGCTGAGGGCCTACTGAAAACCAAAGAAAACACTAGAGCCTCCCAGATGTTACTTGAGGTGTAGGAGAGCACAGAAAACCCTGTGTCTCTTTGCGTCAAAACGATCAGTACTAAATAAAACACATTGAAAAGACAACACAAACAAGCCAGCTTTGTTCACCAGGACGTGCCCCTTCAGTGCAAAGCAAGAGATAAAGCACTTCAGGTATGGAATATACTGTGAAGGACACAGCCAGACATTCACGCTTCTCTAAAAAAAGAGAAAAAGGAAACTTTTTTTTTTTCCTGTTAAAGCTACATTTGTAACCAATCTGCAGAGCCACACCAGAACAGGCACATCCTGAGCACACCAAGCCAGCGTTTGGCTCACGTTAAACCAAACCATGACAGCCCTCAGCAAGCAAAGGTGAAGAACTGCAGGGAATCCCTGACCTTACTCTGACCTCCAAATTTACATCAGAACAAACGCCTCTCTCGCCACCCCCGGGGTTCGCACTGCCCTTTTCGAAGTGCTGGACAAAGCAGACAAACGCCTGTGCTCAGCCCGAGCCGGCTGAGAAAAGCCCCATCAGCACTTGGTTGTGTGGCTGTCAGCACCTGCCAGGGCTGCACAGCCTGCCCAGCCAGGGAGAGGCACCGTGCCAGCACAGAGCAGAACCAGTCCGTACAGACAGCCCCCAGGAAGTAAAACAGCGCCCAGCGAGGAGCGGAAAACAGGAGAGGTCCCAAGCACCACGATGTGATCTCCCTGTGCCCTGACACAGCACGCTGCCAGCACACGCACCGGGGCGGGCAGGGCAGCACAGGCCGAGGAACGAGGCTGTGAGAGCTCACTGTGCGGCATCCTGGCTGCACACCACACAGCAAAGCCAGCTCACAAAGCTGAGGAGCCGGCTCGAGAACCGGCAGCAGGTACACCCACTGCCCAGAGAACACCCAGAGCTGTCCAGCCACCGCTCCTCGCCGCTCCCGGAGAGATAGATCGGTGAATCTCGCACCGGGAGGGCCGGAGCCACTCCCCGCTCCCAGCAACTGGCCGTGACAGCGGCCTGCGGCAGGGCACGCATCCCTGGCCGCGCTCCAGCCGCACGCTCCGCGCCGAGGAACGGCAGGAGCTGGGCCCCGCATCCCCTCCCCGCCTCCCGGGAGCGCGGCGGGCCCGCTGCGGGGCCGGGCTGTCCGGGAACAGGCGGCAGGAGGACCGGGGATCGGGGGGAGCGCCCGCCGGGCGCCGCCCGGGCTCCCCGCAGCTCCGGGAACCGGCTGCCGGTACTGACCTCCTCGCGCCGCTTCTGCCAGCGGCCGCACGGCGACTCCTCCAGGATCTCGGACTCGTCCTCGCTCTCCTCCTCCTCCTCCTCTGGGGGCGCCGCGGAAGTCACCGGCGCAGACACCGAGGTCATCCCCGGGCCAGACGAGGCGGGCTCCGGCTTGGGGTCGGAGCCGCTGCTGGGCACCTGCTTGGACTCGCCTTCCGACATGCTGCGGTCGCACACCCTGCGGGAGAGCCGCGCTCCGTGAGGCGCCGGGCCGGGCCGGGCCCACCGGGCCGGACCGGGCCGCGCCCGCCGGGCCTATCAGCCGGGGTCGCGCCCCGGGCCTGCCAGCAGCGGCCAACCCGGCCGGTCCCGGGGCGAGGCGGGGCCCGAGGGGTGGGAGCCGCGCACTTACCGGGCCCGCAGCGCCTCCCGGTCCCGAGCACGGCCCCGCCGCAACCGCCGCGCTGCGTAACGCGCCGAGCGGGGTGGGGCCTCCGCCGCAGCCAATCAGCGCCGCGAGCGGCGCGTCAGCACCCGCCAATGGCCGGCGGGCGGGGCCCCGCGCTGCGTCACGACAGGGGGCGTCCTGCGCGAAGGGCCGTGAAGGATCGTGAATGGGACGGGGCAGCCCCGTGAAACAGCCAATGAGATAGCGAGAGCGGGGCTTCAGGGTCGCTGATTGGCCGGGGGGGCGTGACTCAGCCTATATAAGGCGCTGTGTGCGCAAAGGCCTCTCATATAGAGGGGCTGGGCAATTATTCTGCTAGTTGTGAGTCCGCGCGGTTTTATCTGTGCGAGCGGCCGCCCGCGGCACCGGCTGGCGGCGGCATCGCCGGTCCCGAGTGAACTGTTCCCCCGGAGGAGCCTCAGGGCAGGCCGAAGCCGCCTGCGGGCCGTGTAGGTAGTCCCGGGGCGGAGCGGGCCGCGGTGCCGCTCTAGCCGCGCCTCTATGGTCGGCGCTTCCGGCCGCCGAGCTTCCGGCCGCGCGACTTCCGGTCGCCGCCCGCCGGTGCGAGGTCCCGCCGCCTCCGCAGTCCGCCCGCGCCCCCCGGTCCGGTCCGGTCGCCGCCGACCGAGGCCGCCGCGGCCGCAATGGGCGCCTACTTGTCGCAGCCCAACACGGTGAAGAGCTCCGGGGACGGCGCCGGGCTCGGGCCGCGCCCGCTGCACTTCGGGTTCAGCGCCATGCAGGGATGGCGCGTCTCCATGGAGGTGAGGGGGTGAGGCTGCCGGGGCGGCGGCGTCCGCGCCCGGCGTTCCTCGGGCTCCTGCCCCCACCGGCGCCCGGTCCGGGGCTCTCGGTCACGCCGTGCCTCCCTCACGGGGCCGGCGGGGGCACTTCGGCGCTCCCGGGACCGCCCCTGCCCTTCCCGAATCCCGCACGGCGGCCGCGTGTCCCGGCTCCTGCCCGGAGAGTCCCCCGAGTGCTGCGGGACACGTGCGGCGGGTGAATCCCTGCGAGAAACGAGGAATGCGGGGTAAAAAGCGAAGGGAGGGAGCGATTGAGTGAAAGCAGTGGGAAATTCTCAGGGGAAATGCCTGGTTTTGTCCTCTGAAATGAAACCTTGCTGTGCTTCCTCCCTGCTTTTATTTATTTATAGATAAATCTCTAGGTAGGATTCTCATGGCTGCTCTCAGCCTCCTGGCTTTGCTGGGCTCGTTGTGGGCAGAGGAGCTGCCCCAGACCCGCATCTGGCTGAGGTTCCAGGTGCTTGCCTGCATTCCCCAGTGCAGGAGGCTGCAGGAACTGCTCTTAGTTGTTGCGAGGGCAGTGTGGGGCTGCTGGCCCTGCAGCTCTGTGAGTACCAGTAATGTGCTGCTTTGTTTTCCCTTTGGGGCAGTCAGCTCACAACTGAGTTCAGTCAGGATTACTCCCTGCAGCCACCCCAGGGGCATCTCTGTGTTTGCTTCTTAGCCCTGTGGCTGGTTTGGAGAGGATGTCCCATTCAGGCTGTCAGACATTGAATTTTTGCTGATCTAGGTCCATAAGCCATTTGGTCAGACACTTCTCTGCCTCTTGGAGTGCCAGAGCAGCCACACAGGTGACAAATCAGTGACCAGAGGTGCTCCCTCCTCTGTGTGTGCAGCCCTGGGCTCTGGTTTTTGGGTAGAAGATGCAGAACTGGTGCTGAGATGCACGCTCAGGTGCCTGTGCTCCTGAGATTGCCTCAGAGGGTGTGTGTGGGGCTGGCTGGGAGGGTCTGAGTGTGTCCAGTGGCACAGGGACATTGCTGGGGCACTGAGCGTGACCTCCAAGGGGTAAATATGTGTGTGTGAGCAGCTCTGGCATCCCTGTTCACAGAGCTGGGGGACCCAGCACCCCTGTGCTCAGAGCTGGGGTGTCAGTGGGGACCCAGCACCCCTGTGCTCAGAGCTGGGGTGTCAGTGGGGACCCAGCACCCCTGTGCTCAGAGCTGGGGTGTCAGTAGGGACCCAGCACCCCTGTGCTCAGAGCTGGGGTGTCAGTAGGGACCCAGCACCCCTGTGCTCAGAGCTGGGGTGTCCCAGGGACCCAGCACCCCTGTGCTCAGAGCTGGGGTGTTTGTGATGGGGACCCAGCACCCCTGTGCTCAGAGCTGGGTGTGTGTGAGGGACCCAGCACCCCTGTGCTCAGAGCTGGGGTGTTTGTGATGGGGACCCAGCACCCCTGTGCTCAGAGCTGGGGTGTCAGTGGGGACCCAGCACCCCTGTGCTCAGAGCTGGGGTGTCAGTGGGGACCCAGCACCCCTGTGCTCAGAGCTGGGGTGTCAGGGGGGACCCAGCACCCCTGTGCTCAGAGCTGGGTGTGTGTGAGGGACCCAGCACCCCTGTGTTTAGAGCTGGGGTGTGTGATGGGCACCCAGCACCCCTGTGCTCAGAGCTGGGGTGTGTGAGGGACCCAGCACCCCTGTGCTCAGAGCTGGGGTGTCAGGGGGGACCCAGCACCCCTGTGCTCAGAGCTGGGTGTGTGTGAGGGACCCAGCACCCCTGTGCTCAGAGCTGGGGTGTGTGATGGGCACCCAGCACCCCTGTGCTCAGAGCTGGGGTGTGTGAGGGACCCAGCACCCCTGTGCTCAGAGCTGGGGTGTCAGGGGCCAGGCTGGGATGCGGGGGAGCAGACTGACCCCGGTTTATGGTGTGGTCACCCTGACCTCCCCCAGCTGGGCCAGGGCTCTCCCTGGTCCCTGAGCAGAGCCTGGGCACGGCCCCTGCTGCAGGGGGGGTTCTGCACTCCCCAGCACCTCTGGGTTATCCCTGCTGGCACAGGCAGCTCTGAGGCCATCACTGTGGATGTGGTTTAGTTGAGTTATCCCAAGAAGGAAGCAGATGGCCGGAGCTGAACGTGCTGCCGATTGCTTCTGAGCCTGAGAGAAATGGGAATTTCTGGGAGAGAAATGTGTGTTGTACATACAGGTGAACAATCAGTTTTCTTGCATTCCAGCACTCTGTCTTACCTTGTTTTGTTTTGTCATTCTCTTCCTGTTCTGTTTTGCTCTTTACCAGGCTTGGAGAAAGCCCTGAGCTGATGTTTGTGCTCATTGCTGTGGTTCTGTGTGTGTTGGTGAGGCCAGTCAGTGTGCACCTGGTGAGACACAGGTGTTTGGGTGTAAAGGAGCTTTTTGTCACCTTGTCCTTGGGTTTTAGGAGCCTTTGAGTGAGGTGGGTGCGCAGGGCTCTGAGGAAACACTCTAGCTGAGTCCAGAGAGGTTCCTTTGGGAGTGAGGAAATGTTTGGGGCAGGCGAGGGACCCCAAGGATAAGGATACACAAACAAGTGGTAATAGGTACTAGGGGCAACAGAGAAAAGGGCTGAAGTGAGGTTTATGGTGCAGAGGAGTGCTCTGGGATACAGTGGGAGGCACAGGGTGTGCTTGGCTGGGGCTTCTCCAAACTCTGCCCCTGCTTTGCCTGTACCCCCAGTGAGACACCAGCGGCCCCAGTTTGCAGCTTCACTCCTGTCCCAGGCTCAGGGCAAAAACTGACAGAGTTTGGTTCAAAACGTGGAGATTTGTTAAATGAGTGCTCAGGTTAATTTATTAATTTGCTTGCTCATTTCAGCTGAATTGGGTGTTTGATGTTTCAGTTTTTCACCAGTGTCACAGTAACCACTCAGGCGGCTGGGGAGAGCGGGGGATCCCAGGGTGCAGGAGCTGCCTTTGGAGCCTCTGTGAGCTCTTCCAGCACACGAGGTGACAGTGAGAGGGCAGTCAGTGCCTGCAGCTCCCTGGGCAGCACCTGGAGCCTTCAGAGCCCTGCTGGTGGCCTTGGCAGTCCAGGAGACCTGGCTGTGCCCCCGGGCAGGGCCCGCAGTGCCGGGAGTGGGGCAGAGCCAGTCCCAGGGCTCTGTGACCTGAGCCTTGCCCGTGTGCCAGCCCTGCCCGCGTGCCCTCGGTGGTGCTCGCTGAGGGGACCCATCAGGACAGGCCCGAGGGGCGCAGCAAGGGCAGCACGGTCTGGTTTTGCTGCCAGTGCTGGGTTTCCTCTGCAGCAGCAGCATTTGCATCTCTTTAATTACACTGCTGTTTGGTCACCTGGGGCTTATCCCAGTTATTGTGTTGGCGGTCACCCTCTGTCTCAGTGGCTTCTGTGAGTGCTCAGGAAAGTGAGCACTGAAATGCTGCTGCTTGGTTTGTCTCTGTTTCCATTTGTTCTCCAGTGAGGGTTGGGGACATTTCATGCACTGCCTTTCAGTCATTGCTCATTTTGAGCTCAGGTGGTCACTGGCTTGTTCAGAAGCTCCATTGCAAAGAGTGCTGCACAAACCCAGAACCTCGCTGTTCCTGTTTCCTGAGCAAGGAACAAAGTTCTCTTTTTACAGAAAACTGCAACTCTGGGGAGTGAGGAGACCTTGTCCAAGGAGTCGTACCTAAAAAAGCAGTAGAGGTCGGTGGTTGCTGGGCTGTGATCTAGTTCTCTGTGTGTGTGTGTGTGTGTGTGTAAATTTTGGAATATTTCTGGCAGCATGGACATGTCCAGATATTTCAGACTGGTGTCTCGGTGCAAGCCCAGTGTTTTGGGGCAGTTGGAGCACATTGAGGGTGATGAAGCACAGAAAAGATCACATTGTTGAACATATTACAGGATCCGTGTTCTCCCTGACCAGGAGTGTGGGGTGTGTCAGGTGGGGAGGGAGTGAAGGAATGTCTGGGGTTAGCTGGGCAGGGGAAGGGCCTGGGAGGAGGTTCAGCCTGGCCATCTGTTCCAGGCTCTGCATTGCAATAGCCAATAGCCTAGGTGGGTTTGCCTGCCCATAGGGGAAGGGGTTCAGGCTGTAAAAATCACAGGGTGCCTCCCTCAAAGCTGGCTGCTCCTCAGAGCCCTTGTGGAGAAAAGGGCTGTGCACTCCATGGCCTTTGGGGGTGTTGAGCCTTGAGCTTTGCCCAGAGATGGGAATGGAGCTGGGGAAGGTTTGGAGCATGTGGCTGAGGGAGCTGGGGAAGGTTCAGCCTGGAGAAAAGGAGGATCAGGGGGACCTTCCTACTCTCTGCAACTGTGATGGGAGGGTGCAGCCAGGTGGGGATCATGGACAGGAGAAGAGGAAGCAGTCTCAAGCTGTGCCAGGGCACTTTCAGGTTGACTGCTGTGAGCAATTCCTTCATGGAGAGGTTTGTCCAGCCCTGGCACAGGCTGGCCAGGGCAGGGATGGAGTCCCCATCCCTAGAGGGGTTTAAAAGCAGTGTGGATGTGGCACTTTGGATTGGCAGTGCTGGAGCAATGGTTGGGCTCAGAGGGCCTTTCCAACCCAAACAAATCTGTGTTGTATGATTTCCTGTGGGTCTAACGCAATCCCCTTGCTCTCTCTTTCAGGATGCCCACAACTGCATTCCTGAGCTGGACAGTGAGACAGCCATGTTCTCTGTCTACGATGGACACGGAGGTAACTGCACCACTCTGTCTGTCTGTCCTTCTGTGGGACCCCCTGGGACATCCAGTTGTTGTTGGGAATTCTGCTCCTCAATGGAAGCATCTTCTTCCATGGATACCATCAGCAGAGGTTCTGAACTCTTAGGGGTCCTGGGAGGAAGGGTTTGATCTGAAATTGAAATCAGATTTGTATTCCATCTTTATACCTTTTGAGAATGGCTGGTTCTATTGTGGATAAGCTGGGCAGGAGAGTCACAGAAGAAAAAGAGATAAGAAAAATCACCTGAGATTGACTCTAGGCAGTGTGTTCTAGTGGATGCCCAAGGAAAGAGTGAAAATCAAAACAGGCAGATCCATTCCTGTAAGGGTTCCTTAAACTGGAGATTGCAGCCATTCCATCCTGGAGACATGGTGGAGTCTTCTGGATGAGCTAACTCTTCACAAATTTGTCTGATTGCATTTTAAGAAGGTTTCTGTGTTTGGTGATTGTTTACACTGTGCATTTTGCATAGAATCATTATTTGAAAAAGATATGGTTAAATCTGCTACCTGATAATTTCACTGCACTATCCATGACACAAGGAATGACTGAATACTTTTGCTTTTGAACTCCATATCTTTTTTTTTCCAGTCAAGAGGAGTCCAAAGCTTCTCTCTGCTTGTATGACTGAATATTGGTATTAAATATTATTGCTAATATTATTACAGAATTTGCTCTGCCAGTATAATGTAAGAGCTCAAGATGCTGCTGTTAAATCTTGCAACTTATTTTAATTTTGATCATCCTGAGTGATCCATCATGGTTTCCTGACCTCTTTTCCTGCTAGTTTATGTAGATGTTGAACACCATAGCTTTCCAAGGAGCTCTCCCAGTGGCCATCCCCCATTGTGAAAACAGCTCCTATCTATCCTCCCTGCTTTTCTTGTGGCAGCTTAGTTTGTAAAATGTTTGATGGTTTATTTGAAGGCTCTTTGGAAATCTGTGTGCAGAACTGAGCTGCCTGTTTCCTCCTGTTCAATGGCTCTGTGGCAGTGTCCAGTTTGTGACTGTCACTGCTGGGATGTAGCAAACAGCTCTTCCAAAGAGGTCATTCCACTCTGAAGAGTGTATTTCATATCCTGAAATTACTTTTTTCCTGAACTTCGCCTTAGAGTGTGCAGAGACCCTTGTGGAGCAGTCACTGGTGTCCTGAAGGGTCTCTTTGAGAGCCTGGGGATGATGAGTTGGTGCTGAGAGGCAGGGAGTGACAATGGGACGTAGGGATCAGGAGCCACCCACCTCAGAAACTGTGTGTGTGTCAGGCAGAACTAAAGACAAGGAGCATCTGCCAGAGATGGGTCAAGAATGAGGAGTGTGAAACCATCTGCTCTCCTCTGAGCTCAGTGTTGGTTTCTCAGCTGCCAAGGTCTTACACCATGTGCTGGGTTTTACAGAGGCTTTGCACACTCGTGACATTCCTGCTAGTACAGGACATTAACTATTGTGTTTGGGGTTCTTAAATACAGTAGGGAAGATCTGAGATAGCCATGGGATGGCAAAGCACTGGCATGAGTTTCTAACTCATATTTTAGATTTCTAGTGATTGAATCTCTACATGTCTCCCTGGACAAGCTGTATCAGGAAGGACATGGATAGATATATGTAGATAGATTCATTATATTCATAGATAGATGTATATAGATTCAACTATGTCATGGATACAGTTGAATCTGAATTAGAAGAGCGGCTTTTGCCCACCCCCTACTACTGTGTGATTTTATTGATGCATTAGTTCTTAAGTTTGAAGCAATTTCTCAGGTCTGTCCCATGTAAGAGTAGGGTTTTGGGTGGGAACCTTGCTAAGCTTTATTAGCTGGCAGTACAGAAACTGAATTTAGCTTCTCTTATACCTTGCTCGTCTCTCAGCCTGGAACATTCCAGTGAGCTTCCTGCTCCAGATAGGTTGGGAAAAGTTTTTATTACTGTCTTATTTGAAAAAGAGTGAGTTTGGGGTTTTTTTTACATATTAGCATTTTCCATTTGATTGATCAGTTTTTCTCTCATGTTCGCCTCTTGTGGACAAGGCTTTGAAAAATGCTGCTGGGCAGGTTTTTTGCCTTCCCCAGCTCCTTTTTGATGTGCTCTGGCCTCCCTGCCCCCAGATTGTGGAGGGTGATATTTGGGCACTGTGCTCCTTGGGTGGGAGGCAGGCAGTGTTGTGTCTGTCAGCAGCTGCAGGTCACTGTGCTGGTTTGGTGTTCCCAGGGGCCAGAGGGGTTTGTGTCTGTCAGCAGCTGCAGGTCACTGTGCTGGTTCTGTGTTCCCAAGGGCCAGAGGGGTTTGTGTCTGTCAGCAGCTGCAGGTCACTGTGCTGGTTTGGTGTTCCCAGGGGCCAGAGGGGTTTGTGTCTGTCAGCAGCTGCAGGTCACTGTGCTGGTTCTGTGTTCCCAAGGGCCAGAGGGGTTTGTGTCTGTCAGCAGCTGCAGGTCACCGTGCTGGTTCCGTGTTCCCAAGATCACTTTACCTGACCCACACCACACTCTGTTCTGTGCTCTGCCGGTCACAGGCTGCCTGGTTCCTGCTCTTTGCTGGGCCCTGCAGTGATTAGTGGTGTTTGACCAAGTTACCATTGTTATCTGTTATTCACGATCTGTTATTCAAACACTGACCTTGAGCCTCAGCTGGCACCTGGGCTCTGCACTGAGGACATCACTGTCCTTCAGCTTCCATCTCATGGAGACAGCTAACATTTTTTCACCTCCCTCCAAGAGGTGTTTTTGGAGAAAATAAGGAATGGCCAAGGCCTTGCAACCCTCACAGGCAAGAGTTTCTGCCTAGTATCCCATCTAGCACTGCCCTCTGTCAATGTGGAGCCATTCCCCTTGTCTCTCCAGTGTCCCCAGGTCAGAGCCAGTCTCTCTGTTCCCTGCACCATGGAATGCTTTGCAGCACTGGGTAGCAGCAGCCACTGGGCTGTTTCTGTTCTCTGTCAATGGCCACTTGATCCCTTCTCTGCAGGTGCATTGGGAAAGTCCCTTGTCTTTCTCCCAAGTCTCCCCACTTCTCTGCTTCCCACTATGTTCCCTTTTTGCTGAACTGATGGCTGGTTGCTGCTTTCCTCTCATTCCCTTGCTCCCCATTCCCTCACAGAGCCTTGCTCCTGCCTGCACAGCTCCTCCCAATGCCTAGCTGCCCATGCAGTCCCTGCTGGGCTCAGAGAAGGGCAGGGAGGTGGGGATGTGCAGCAGGGAGATCAGGAGCTGTGTGACTGGTCCATCCTGTGAAAAACCCCCTGTAGCCCAAAGGAGAGGAGCCCACAGGCTCTGGTGGCACCTGCAGGAAAGGCCCAGGTGCAGGCAGGCTCTGCCCTGCTGTGCCCTGCCACCCACCCTGCTGCTTCTTTGCACTGTCACAGGGAATGGTTGGTCCAGCACAGCCTCAGGATGTTCCTGGACCCTGCACTGGGACCCTCCACCTGCCTGCAGCTTGCCCTGCTCCTCTCCCTCTCTCTGTGCAGTCGTTTCATTTGTTTCTCAGTTTCTGCCTCTAATTTTCCTCTTTGTGAGGTGTGAGCCACGTCCACATTCCTGTGTCCTGCACTGTTCTTTGCTCATGTAAAAACCTCAATGAAGTGTGATCTCTTACAACTCACACTACTCTTTCTTGCCCTGTTCAAGATAAACCACAGAAATTCATCATCCCTCAATGTTTACTCTTCCTTCTCTCTTAATAGCACCTTCAGGATCTGAACAAATGCCCCCCATGCCCTATTCCACACCTGACACCATTTCTTACCAAGCTAGGGGAGCTTCTGGCTTTTCAGAATCTCTCGGCTGCTCTAGGATGAGCCCTGGAGCTGTCTCTCAGCACGGTTATCCCTGTGCTCTCAGCACAGAGTTCTGGCTGCTGTTTGTCTTGCTGTGCTCTCTCCTGTACCAAGTGACTGCCCTGTCTCCTGAGAGGTTCATCTCAGTCTCTGGGATCTCACTGCCCATGCTCTGGAACACACACTAGGAGACATGTGGCAGTGGTCACAAGGGTCTTCAGGGTGAGAGAGAGATGAGAATGTTGACTTCATGTTCAGAAGGTTTGATTTATTATTTTATGATATATATATATATATATTACATTATAACTATACTAAAAAGAAATATAAGGAAAGTTCTCAGAAGGCTAGCTAAGCTAAGAATAGAAAAGAAAGGATAACAAAGTTCTGTCTCAGCAGAGAGCGAGAGCAGCTCTGCCATGAGTGGTCAGTAAATCCAAACATCCACAGGAGACCAATCACGGATCCACCTGTGGCATTCCACAGCAGCAGATAACCATTGCTTACATTTTGTTGCTGTGGCCACAGCTTCTCATAAGGGAGAAAAATCCTAAAGAAAGGATTTTTATGAAAAGATGTCTGTGACAGAGACAGAACATTTTTATGTGCTCACTGCACACTGGTAATGCTCCAATAGAGTCTACAGTGAGCAAAAGCTTCCCTTTCCTTCTGCTTCCACTGACACGTGCAATTAAAGATTTCTAGGTAGGCTGGACATAAAGAGTCAGCCTAAGCTCCCTCTCAGGAAGTCACAGCATTGGCCACACCTGGTGTTTTGGATGTGTGTGCCAGGGCCATCTGCCCATCCCACTAGGGAGGTGTCCCCTGATCCCCACACTCAGCTGCTGTGTCACTGCTGTGTCTGGAGCAGCTCTGCCTTCTGTCCCAGGATTTACCTCAGCAATTCAGCTGCTCAAGGGCAGGTTCTGTCGGGAAGGAGCAGCCTCTTTAAATAGTTTCTGCTCTTTTTCAGGAGAAGAAGTTGCCCTGTACTGTGCCAAGTACCTCCCTGAGATCATCAAAGACCAGAAGGCCTACAAGGAAGGCAAATTGCAAAAGGTGAGGAGCCAGCTCTGCCCTGCACTGAGTGCCAGCACAGAGGAAATACTGGATACTGTGTCAGTATCCAGCTGGGTGTGGGTTCTCCAGGGAGTTATGGAGTCTCCATTCCTGGAGCTGGGCAGGGTCCTGGGTGTCCCTGCTGGAGCAGAAGCCCTGGGTCCCTGCCGGCTGCAGCAGTGCTGTGGTTAGTTAGAGTGTGCAAGCTGAAGAGACTGGATTGCACACATGGCATCCTGTGGGGAAGGGCAGCTGCCCACTCATGTCTTTGCCCATACACAGGCCCTGGAAGATGCATTCTTGGCCATTGATGCCAAGCTGACCACAGAGGAAGTGATTAAGGAGCTCTCTCAAATGGCTGGGCGGCCGCAGGACGATGAAGATGAGAAGGAGAAGGTTGCTGATGAAGATGATGGTAAGTCAGATGCCACTGCACAGACAAGGCTGCAGCTCCAGGACAGGGATGTAGAGCAGCAGGGTCAAGCCTCCTTGGGCACAAGGTTTTCTGTCCCAGTTTCTCAGTTAAATTTTGGCTGACTTGAGCTACTGCCCCTTAGCATTGTCTGTGGCAGAGGGGGAAACCTTTATCCATTTCCAAGCTTGATGCTATGAATAACAAAACAGCCTGTCCCCATTTTCTACAGAGCTTCCTCCATGGGTTGCAGGGTTCCAGGGTATGTCAGGAATTCTGAGCTGGCCTCAGATGTGGAAGGGGAGTGATGTGGTGTGCAGTGCTCAGCTCCCCCTGGCTGGTGGCAGCCACCAAGTGCAGATAGGATTGAAGCAGAGCCTGGCCTTTTCAGCAGTTCTTCTTCCCACAAAGAAGCAAGTGTTCCACCAGCAAGTGGCTGCCAGCCCAGGAGGTGTTTCCTGGGGTGGAATCCTGTGCTGCTCCCACTGGGTACCTTGTGACCAGCCTTGAGACAGATGCAAGGTGATCCTGTCACCTGGAACAATATGTCAGTCTGGAAATGCTGGATTTGTTGTTTTGTTGTTTCTCCAGCTGACAGGGATGAAGTGGGTGGTTGGGTTTTCTTTTTTTTTGTTCTGTATTTTCAGGAGCATTTGGGATATCTGTATTTGTTTTCCTTTTGGGATTAAATAGCAAAGCAGACTATATGCAAGGGGATGTCAGTAGGGAGCAGTGGTGTTTGGCCCAAGGTCACTGGGGAAAGTCATCCCACTCTCTGTCCAGTCCCACCTGGGAGATGGCCAAAGCTCTGCTCTCACCTCTTGTACCTGTCCAAATGACAGCTGGTGGGGATCCCTGGGTGTTTCAGCTGTTCTCTTGTTCCTAGCTGCAGCATTAATGACCAAACCTGCACAGGGCAGTGGTGGCTCTGCTTCCCTGCAGCTCCCAAGAGCTTGGGCTTGGGCAAGTGAGGCTGTGCCCCCTGGGCACTCACCTGATGTGCACGCTGTGCTCCCACCAGCCCCATGATGGCTGATGTAAATGCTCTGTGGTGCTGTCAGTGGGCCAGGGAGCACAGCTCTGGGGCTCTGGCAGGCTGTGCTGTGCTCAGAACTGTTCCATCCTGCTCACCTGGAGCTGTGGGAGGGCACAGCCTGGCTGTGTGCTCAGAGCCAGCCTGGGCAGCAGCCTCAGCTGGGGCAGCTCAGCACAGCACCCAGCGTGCTGGGGTCCTGCTCTCTCACCCTCTCTGTCCTTGTCCCTTCCCTCCTCCATTTGCAGTGGACAATGAGGAAGCTGCTCTCCTGCACGAAGAAGCCACAATGACCATCGAGGAGCTTCTCACACGCTATGGACAAAACTGCAGCAAGAACCTCAAAGCCAAGTCTGTAGCTGCAGCTGGGGATGGCGCTGTGGAGGGGACAGGCAAGCAGCATGATGGGGAGTCAAGTATGAATGGAGAGGCTGACCCAGGGGAGCTTCCCGACCACAAGGAGAGGAAGAACGGGAAGCCAGACGAAGAAGTCACGGGTATTTCCTCCACCTCAGACAAAGCCAGCGCTGGAGGCAACAGCCCTGCTCTGCAGAAGCCTGACCTAGGCAAAGGTGACGAGGCCGTCACCTCTTCCACTGGGGAGGCCGGGCCCTCCTGCTCCTCCACGGGAAAGCCCCAGCGCACAACCAAATCCAAATTTTTTGAGGACAGTGAGGATGAGTCAGATGAGGTTGAGGAAGAGGAGGAAGACAGTGAGGTAGGAAACAGCACTGGAACAGAGTGGCCTTGTGGCTGGGCAGAATGCATTGCTTATGGTGGTACTTGAGACGAGCCTCTGGCTCTTCCTAGGTGTGTTCCTAGGAGCAGGTGTTTCAGGCTGATCCCTTGAGGCCATCCCATGGGAATGTTTGGGATTTTTGAGCTAACCCCGAAGGACGCACCCTCATCCTGCAGCAGCCATAGCTGATAGCCCCTGGTCCTGCTGCATGCACCATCCCTTCATCCACTGCTCTAGTGGTACCAGCTGCCCTGGTTGTAGCCATCAGTGTGGGGGACACATGGCAGGTCGCCTCACACCTCTGGGGGACTGACCATTGGTCCCCAGGATGGAGGGACCGGGGGGGACAGCACCAAGGGGCCTGTGTGACTCCTGTGGTGTCTCTCCTTTCTTGTAGGAATGTAGTGAGGATGAGGACGGTTACAGCAGCGAAGAGGCAGAGAATGAAGATGATGAAGATGACACTGAAGAAGCAGAGGAGGATGAGGATGAAGAGGAGGAAATGTTGTTACCGGGCATGGAGGGGAAAGAGGAGGTGCAGAGCCTGGTTTTGTGTTCTGCATCTTAGCGTGGAGCCAGGGGCACTTGGGAGACTCAGCTAGGGGTTGTTGCTGTTCATGTGGGGACAGAACACCCTGTGCACTCTCCTGGGGCTGGGGGAGCTGCTGACAGCCTGGGTTTGTGCAGAAGCTGAGGGATGGGCCTGGGTCTGGACGGCAGGTTGAGACCAGAGGCTGATCCTGCTGCTGGGTGTGAGGTGCTTGGAAAGCACTGTGGAGGGGGAGCGTGGGCAAGAGCAGGAGGGCTCTGCTGGCACCTCTGCTCCAGGGCACAGCACAGCTCCTCACCGGGCAGGGCTGTGGCTCTTCAGCCCATGATGGTGCAGGCAGGCAGGCCAGGGACCCAGGGCTCAGCAAAAGGGGACGTGGCTTCCAAAGGTGCCAATTTCTCCCTTTGGGGAAATGTCCTGACCTGATGTGAGGATGTGCTCAAGCTGGGCTGAGGTTGGAATTGGCACATCAGAGCCGAGGGTACAGACCTGTGGAACGCCACAGAATCCTGACCCAGCACCCTGCACAGGACTGGGATGGAGGTGCTGCCTGCCCCTCAGTGAACACACTCCTGGTGTTTCCCAATCCCTTGGGCCTTCTCCATTGCTTACCCTGGGATCTGGGACACTGCTGGGGCTGTGCAGCTGCTGCTGGTGTCTATAATGACCTGGCATGGAGCTAGAGAAATAAACCTGACCAGAACTCTCTGTGCAGCCTGGCTCAGACAGCGGGACCACGGCGGTGGTGGCGCTGATCCGCGGCAAGCAGCTGATCGTGGCCAACGCGGGCGACTCGCGCTGCGTCGTGTCCGAGGGCGGCAAGGCCGTGGACATGTCCTATGACCACAAGCCGGAGGACGAGGTGGAGCTGGCCAGGATAAAGAACGCTGGTGGCAAGGTCACCATGGACGGGAGGGTGAACGGCGGCCTCAACCTCTCCAGGGCCATTGGTGAGCAGGGAGGGGGTGCTGGCAGGGCTGGCCTCGGCAGAGCCACAGTGCTGGCAGCACTGCCAGCCTCTGAGGCTGTGGGACAGTATTTAATGAGATAGTGAAACCTCTTCAGTGTTTGATGGGAGATTTAGTCTAATTGGAGAAAACAGCCGTGAAGCAGTTGGACACCAGTGGAAAGCAGCATCTGACACATCCCAGGCTGCTGTGCCAGCAGCTGGGTTGTCAGAAACTGCCTCATGTAAATTGTCCCAAAACCAAACTGCTGCCTCTGGAACAGGACTTTTCCTGCCCACTGGGTTATTGAGGAATCTTGGTGTGTTGCTTCCTGGGGACCTGCCTTCATGGCAGTTTGAGCCCATTTATTTGTCTGAGTGTGTACAGAAGGACCCAAACCACTGAAATCATTCTGTCAGTGTAAAAGATATAAAACATACCTCTAGGATGGAAATAAGGAGTTTATCTAGGGAGACACTGGCACTCCCACCTGCTATTTTGTGGTGGCCCTGGAAGTCCCTTCATAGGATGATTCCTGATCAACTGCTAGTCAGAGCTGAGGGCCAGTTTTCTCAAGGGAACTTTGTATCATACAATGAACCCTGGAATGGTTTGGGTGGGAACAGGGACCTTAAAGCTCAACCAGTTCCAGCCACAGCCATGGGCAGGGACACCTTCACTAGATCAGGTTGTTCCAGGCCCCATCCAGGCTGGCCTTACAGGCCTGCAGGGATGGGGCAGCCCCAGCCTCTCCAGAGGTGACAGGGGCTGTGTGCTCTTGGCCCCAGGAGGTGGGGAAGGGACACTTGGTTTGGAGTAAAGACAGGCTGAGCTGGCCATGACCCCTCTTCCCTGGGCTTGCCAGAGCCTACACCTGGAACCTGCAATGGTTCCTCTGCTTGGTGGCCCACAGCCTGATGCCAGGTTGTGGGAGCACCTCTGATCCCACTGGGAATGCCCTGTGGCAGGGCACACACTGCCTGTGCCCAGACATCTTCCTCCCCACCACAGGGGATCACTTCTACAAGCGGAACAAGAACCTGCCTCCAGAGGAGCAGATGATCTCTGCCTTGCCTGACATCAAAGTGCTGACAATAAACGATGACCACGACTTCATGGTCATTGCCTGTGATGGAATCTGGTGAGTGGGGCCTCTGGGGCATCACTGCTCCAGCCTTCGTGCAGAGCTGAGCCTGAGGAAGGCCTGTGGGCCACTGGGGCACGTGTGCTCCCTTTGCCTGCCTTCCTGACCCCTCTGCTCTGCAGGAACGTGATGAGCAGCCAGGAGGTGGTGGATTTCATCCAGTCCAAGATCACCCAGAAGGATGAGAATGGAGTCCTGCGGCCACTCTCCTCCATTGTAGAAGAGGTAAGGGGGGAGCAATGTGGCATTCCTGCATTCCTGCATCGCTGCTCTGTGCTGGCTCTGCCCTACCACTCCCTCAGAGGGTTCCCTGGGCACTCCAGCCAGTGTCTGACCCAGGGGTGCTGTGCAGCCCCAGGAGTTTGTGCCCACATTCACAACCCCGGGGCTGCCAAGCCCATCTCTGCCCCTTGTCTGGTGGGAACAGCGTTTGGCTCCTCCTGCACAGGTGTGACCTGGCAGCCCCTGGCCACTGTCAGGTGCTGGAGCGGGCCCAGTGCCTCAGGGCGGTGTCCCAGTGTGTTTCTGCTCTCTGTCCTCACTTGCCCTGTCCCTCCCCAGCTGCTGGATCAGTGCTTGGCTCCGGACACCTCGGGGGACGGCACCGGCTGCGATAACATGACGTGCATCATTATCAGCTTCAAGCCCCGCAACACACACCCGCCTGCTGAGAGTGGGAAGCGGAAACTGGGCGAGGCAGCAGCACCAGCGGAGGAGAACGGTGGGGACAGCACCAAGAAGGCCAAACTGGAGTAGCAGGGCCCGCCTGGGGACTGGGCTGTGCTCACCAGACTCTCGTTTCTTACCCATGCTGAACTCAAGACTGCAGGTCTTGTCCCTTTTTTAGCCTTAGCAGAGGCCTTGTTTGTCCGTGTCCTGGTGGGGGGTGGGCGGGTCTGGTTAGCGAGGGCATGTCCACTGTTCATCCGTAACCATTCCAAAGAGGGAGCCGGGATGAGCCGCGCCCGGGAGCGCCGCGCCGAGGAGCAGGAGGAGATGTCCCCCCATTGTCTCCATGTGGTTGTTGCCATTTCTGTGCCTGTGAATTTCTGTTTGGAGGGAAGAACTTTTTCACTGTTGAGGTTTTTTTAATCTGCACCCAATTATTTAAGGCCCTTTCTGGTTTTTTTTGTGAAACAATCTGGCGGTGGTGCTGCGGCCACGCCGTGTTCAGTTGTACACTTTCAATCAATACTTTTTTCAAACTAAAAGACCAGAAAATACAGGTGTGGTCTTGGTCCTTGGTTCTTTCCTGGAGGGGGCGGTGAGGTGGGGAGGAGAACTTTTGTCCCTGTGGTCTTGGATCAGTGCAGGGGTTTGGCCTGTGGCTCTCAGTTTCCCCAGACTGGCTCTTCTGAGGTGTCTCACAGAGTGGACATTGAGCCTCTGGAGAAAGTCTGTGTCTGCTCAAGGGATGGGGCACCAGACCTGCCCCTGAGCTCCCCTGCCCACAGCACCTACAGAGCTGCACCTTCTGTCAAGGTGTGTCAGGAGGCAGCTCCTCCCTGATGCACAGCTCGGACAAGGGGGGTCAGTACCTGTGGCTGCTCCAGCAGGAGTGGAGCCCGTGGGCTGTGAAACACTGATGGAAGGGTGTGGGCCATACAGGTGGGCTCTCCCTGTGTGCCAGACACAGCCCACTGGAAAAGAAGAGCACTCTGTGATGGTGCATTATTTCTTTCCTTGTCACACACACACAGCTGGTGCCTTTCATGTGCATTTCCCACCCTTGTTCTTTCCCTCACAGCCTGGAGCTTGGAGCTGTCTCATGTGCCCCAGGATTGCAGGGAGCCAGGAGCTCTGTGGGCAGCACAGGGGCGCCCCTGGACCTCAGGGACTCCTGTCTGACCATCCTGGGCCCCTGTGCCAGCCAGAGTCACACTGGAGGTGACCAGGGCACCTCCCTGCCCAGCCCCAGGACCCGGTGCTCCTCTGTTCCTGGTCAGCTGCCAGCACTGAGCCTGCCAGGAAGGCACAGCCCCCCTGCACCTGTGCCCTGATCAGCTGCAGCAAGGCAAGGCAAACACCTGCAGCTCTGAGGGCCTTTGCTGTGGCACAGGACACACGTTCTGAGTAAAATCAGCACCATAAAACATCAACAGAGCACACAGGAAATGGTCATCATGGTGACTAATGTGAGGTCACCACGAATCAGAGCCATTCTGGAGACTCCACAGAGACTGGAGACTGCATCACAAACCTTGATGACCAGGAACAAAGTTAAAAACCAAACCCTCTGGAGATGGATGCCTGGCAGCAGGAACGGGATGACAGCACATGGCAATTGAGGCAAAGTGGTTTTAATGTCACCAAGCAAAGCTGCCTCAGCTCAGGCTCTCAGGGACTGCAGAAATAACTAATACTTTAGGGCTGCTTGTCCCTGTGACTGTTCATTCTGTTTATTCAGAATCTGGAGTAGCCTTGAGCAGGATGTTGATAGCAGGGAGGAAGTGTGAGGTACTGAGCAGTCCCTTCCCAGTGACCCCGAGATAAACCCAGCATCAGCAAGTGGAAGTTGTGCTGAGAACAAAGCCATTTTGCAAAGGAGAAAAGTGTTCCTGAGAGGTGTCCTCAGGCAGCCCCATTCCAGGGGAAGGTGGGCACAGCCCGAGCAGCACATCCAGCTGCAGCACCGGGGTGTGTGAGGCTCTCGGGGGGCTCACACAGGGCTGCAGGGCCCCGCTGGACACTGCAGACACCAGAGCATGTCAGGGCTGGACAATTCCCTGCAGAGCCACCAGGAGCTGAGGCTTGGGCTGCCAGGGAAGGGTGAAATGTGCCAGGAGAGGCAGCACCTGGGCTGGGGCAGGACAGGCTGAACTGCAGAAGCCAAGACAACAGCCCAGGACCTGAAGAGTTCATCCTGGGAAAGGGAAGATCTGTAGTGCAAGCACTGCCAAAGGCACAGCCCCATCACATGGGAGTCCCAGAGCAGCTGGAGGAGGCTGCACAGGTGGGACAACTCACAAACCTCACCTGCTGTGGGGACAGGCTGGGACAGCTGGGGATGTTCAGCCTGGAGAAGAGAAGGAACCAGGGAGAGCTGAGTCACAGGGCCTAAAGGGGCTCCAAGAAACATGGAGGGACGGGCAAGGGGAAATGGCTTCCCACTGCCAGGGAGCAGGGTTAGATGGAGTATTGGGAAGAAATCCTTCCCTAGTGAGGCCCTGGCACAGAGAACCTGTAGCTGCCCCATCCCTGGAAGTGCTCAAGGCCAGGTTGGACAAGCCTGGACCAACCTGGTCTAGTGGAAGATGTCCCTGCCCATGGCAAAGGACAGCAATGAGCTTTAAGTTCCCTGCCAAGCCAAATCCTTTACTCACTCTGTGACTGCCCACCTCTGAGCAGCAAACCATTCAGGAGCAGCTTTTTTTCCCCAGGATGCTGCAGTGGAGTCAGTGACAAGGATCCCAGGGCCTGTGGCCATGCATCCCATCTGGCACTGGTCCCCTTCAGCCCATGCTGCCCCCTGCACACTGGCCTGGCTGCAGGATGGATCCCTGAGGGGACCAGAGCAGAGATGGGAGCTGGGGGGGCTGCTGCCCTCCCCTAACCCTGCAGCCTGCTCTGGGGCAGATCAGCTGGTACAGGCAGGGCAGAGGCCACACAGATAACCCAGCATGGCCTGGGTGGCCTCTTCCTCACCCAGGTCAGAGGTGATGCCTCTTGTGCACACCAGCGGGCTGCCAGGGGGGAGTTTTGGCACAGGAGACAGAGCAGCTTTATTTCCTAGTGAAAAGAAAGCAGAGCAGCTTTATTTCCTAGTGGTGCCTCTGGGAAGGGTGGACAGGGCTAGTGCAGGGTGCAGCAGTGCTGGGTGCAGCTGGCACCCGCCCAGGACCAGCTCCCAGGGCTGGGTGTGCTGGCAGAGGGCACAGGGCCCGTGTGTGGATCAGGACCCCCCTCGGGCCCCCATCACTCCACAGGGACACCCACGGAGCTGCCCCTGTCACTGGTGGCACCCAGGGAGTCCCCAGAGAGGCTCTGCCCACTCAGGGCACTGCTGAGGCTCTGCTGCCGGGCAGAACGTGGCACCGCCTCCACCGACACCTCCACCTCGATGGTGACACCTTCCCTGCAGACAGACAGACAGACACGGGCCTGAGGGCAGCGGCCCCAAGGGGAACAGCCCATCCCTGCCGAGCAGAGCTGCTTGAAGGGATGTGCCAGCCCCTCGGCACCCTGCCTACCTGTCAGAGGCGTCCTGGCCCTCGCTCAGCATGCTGCCAGCCAGGGCCACCGTGCTGGCAGACTGGCTGTCCCCCTGCGGCCGTGCCGGGCGCTGGCTGCGGCCGCTGCTGGGCAGGGACAGGGAGGCGGCGCCGTCCGGAGCTCCGTCCTCGGCCGCTCTGGGGCTGGGCAGCGCCGACCACAGCTCGTTCACTGCAGAGACACAGAGAGAGAACACGCCGTTCCACGGACTGCCCCCTGCACACGGGGCACAGCCCAGCCCTGCCAGCTCCCAGGCACCCACGCTTGGCCAGGTTGTCCAGCTCCACCACGCCGAGCTCGCCGGGGGCACGGCCGCCCCTGCAGCCCCAGCGGCTCCGGCACAGCGACAGCACCACGGTCCCGTACACGTAGGTGAGCACCAGGGGCACGCCGACACCTGCGGGCACACCGAGGGTCACCGCCAGCCCCAGACACGTCCTCGGTGCCACCCACCCCTCGGCACTCACCCACAGTGAGAGCTGTGATGATGGGGGACACGAAGAGGGACAGGAGGACGCTGCTGGTGACAGAGAGGCACTGCTGGCACCCGGACAGGCTGCTCCGCCGGCTCTGGCCCAGCACCTCGGGGACAAACACAAAGGTGAAGGCTCTGCCCGGGCCTCGGCACAGCCCCGGGGACTCAGCCCCTTCCAGCCTGGCAGAGCTCCAGCCACAGGCACACAGACACCCTCCCTGTCCACACAGCCCTACCAGTGCCACCAAGCAATGCCACCCCAGGGACAGTGCCCCACAGCACTGCCACCAAACACTGCCACCACAGGGACAGTGCCCCACAGCACTGCCCCACAGCACTGCCATCACAGGGACAGTGCCACCACAGGGACAGTGCCACCACAGGGACAGTGCCACCACAGCACTGCCACCATAGGGACAGTGCCACCCCAGCACTGCCACCAAACACTGCCACCACAGGGACAGTGCCCCCACAGCACAGGTGTCCCTGGAGAGCCCCCCTAGGACCCTTCCTCCTTTCCCCCACCCTGACCCCACTCCCCAGGCTGGGCACACCTGCACTGGCAGGGGCTGCTGGGGGCAGCAGCAGGTCCTGGCAAGGCAGGATTGGGCAGTCAGGGTGGCACAGGGATGTGCTGAGGATAGCCATGGGTGGCACAGGGATGTGCTGAGGGTAACCTGGGTGGCACAGGGATGTGCTGAGGGTACCCAGGCTGGCACAGGGATGTGCTGAGGGCAGTCAGGTGTGGCACAGGAATGTGCTGAGGGTACCCAGGCTGGCACAGGGATGTGCTGAGGAGAGGCAGGGTGGCACAGGGATGTGCTGAGGATAGCCATGGGTGGCACAGGGATGTGCTGAGGGTACCCAGGGTGGCACAGGGATGTGCTGTGGGCAGCAGGAGCACTGCAGGTCTGTCCAGGCCAAGGGCCAAAGGGTACCAGGCTCAGCAGGGAGCAGGACCACAGCTGCCAGTACCTTCCTACCCATGTAGATGGGGATCCCAATGGTGATGACAGGGACAGCAACGCCTGCAGCAAGGGAGATGACCATGGGCGCTCCCAGCACCATGCCCAGCTGCCACAGGATCCTGCGGGTCCGGGACCACGGCCTCTTCCCCCAGAAGGTGCAGCCAGAGGGGCTGTGGGCACAGAGCCAAGGTGGCAGCAGAGACCAGCAGAGCCTGGCCCCATGTCAGGGACACCCACGAGCCCACCTGAGAGCAGGCAGCCAGGCTCCCCAACCCTGAGCTCCAGCTGCCTCCCATGGGGTGCCAGCAGCAGCCCCAGCCCTGCCAGAGCCAGCAGCACAGAGCACCCTGCTCCCCCTGGCTAACCCCAAACCTGGGGCAGGGCCTGCCTGCCCCCATGCCAGCTCCCGATCCTGTGAGAGCCCCCAGCTCCAGCCCAGTGCAGTCCCACAGACCCCCCAGCTCCTGTCAGAGCCCCCAGCCCCCAAGGCCCCACACTGACCTCAGGAAGTGCACGTCAGAGATCTCCTGCAGGCAGAGCCAGCAGAAGAGGCAGCCACACACCGTGCAGTTCATGCGGTTGCAGCTGCCATCGTTGATCTTCATGATGAAGGCGCTGCAGCGAGGACAGACCTTGATGTCCTCGGCCTCAGCTGGGGGGAGACAAGATGGGATGGGGGAGCAGGACAGAGCAGCGTGCACCCATGCCAGCCTGTCCAGTGTGCACCCATGCCAGCCTGTCCCTGTCCCAGTGTGCACCCATCCCAGCCTGTCCCAGCCTGTCCCTGTCCCAGTGTGCACGCATGCCAGCCTGTCCAGTGTGCACCCATCCCAGCCTGTCCCAGCTTGTCCCTATCCCAGTGTGCATCCATCCCAGTCTGTCCCTGTCCCAGTGTGCACCCATCCCAGCCTGTCCCAGCCTGTCCCTGTCCCAGTGTGCACCCATCCCAGCTGTCCAGTGTGCACCCATGCCAGCCTGTCCCAGCCTGTCCCTGTCCCAGTGTGCATCCATGCCAGCCTTCCCCACCCCACAGGAACCATGGGGGGAGCTGAGGTCCCTCTACACACCCCAGCCCAAGTGGCACAGGGGCTGTGAGATGCAGCAGAGGAAGCTCTGGCTGGCTGCTGGCTGCAGCAGCCCCCCAGGCAGCAGGCACAGGGGCACAGGGCTGTGCCAAGCCCCAGCCCCACAGCTCCCACCCCTGCCCAGGTTTGCCTTACCGTGGGCGGGCTCCTCGGGCTGTGCTGAGGGCGTGGCCAGGCCGGGGGCCGGCGGAGCACAGGGGCCCTCGGGGTGCCAGGGCTGCCGGCAGTGGTAGCAGAACTCGGTGCCACAGCCCTCGCGGCCGCAGGTGAGGCGGGGACACTCGGCACAGCCATGGGCGAGGACGGCGTAGCTGTGGGGAGAGGGCAGCAGGGGCTGGGGCAGCAGCAGGGGCTGGGCACAGCAGGGCACCCTCCCCACACAGCCAGGCCAGCCCTGGTCCTGCACTGAGCTGGAGCCACAGCCCTGGCCCAGGAGAGCTGGGACCCACCCTCAGCTGGGATCCCCCCCTGTCCAGCAGCCCTGGGGCTCACAGAGCTGCACAGACAGAGCTGCACAGGCTGTACAGGCAGACCAGGACCGGACAGTGCCCTGGGCACAGCCAGCCCAAGGCAGGACACAGGGATGGGAGCCCAGCCTGGGAAGGGCTCACGGGACACGGGCACACCCTGCTGCTGCTGCTGCTGCTGCTGCTGCCGGAGGGGGCCCGCCCCGCATTGCCGCCCGTGCCGCGGTACCTGCAGTCAGGAGCAGGGCACCAGCGGGTGCCGGGGTCCGCCACCAGCAGCCGCCGCAGCAGGAACTCCTCGTACTTGTCGCGGAGGGCGGGCTCGGGGAGCAGGCCGTGCACGTCGTGCGGCGGGATGGCGGCGGGGCAGTGCGGGCAGGCCACGGGCACGCGGCTCTCGGTGACGGCCAGGCGCAGGTACTGCTGCAGGCAGCCGCGGCACGAGCGGTGCGAGCAGCAGCCCAGCGCGGGGAACGCCTCGGGGGGCTGCGGCAGCAGGCACAGCGGACACTCCTGCAGCGCCTCGCCCGGGGCCGGCACCGCGCGGGGCTCCGCGGGCTCCGGTCCCGGCGGTGTCTCCCCCCCGGCGGGCCGAGGCTTCCTCCCGAAGCAGCCCAGGAGGCGGCGGGGCCCGGGCACACGCGCGGGCTGCTCCATGGCGCCCCGGGGCGCTGCCGTGAGCTACCGAGGGCGGCGGGGAGCAGCTGGCCCGGCTGCGGCCCCCATGGCCCGGCTCCTACCGGGCCTCACCGCGGGCGGTAACGGAGCCATCCCCGGGGGCAGGGGCGGGCGGTGCCGCTCGGCCTGCGGAGAGCAGAGAGAGAGAAATGAGAGCCGGCCTGTGCCCTGGAACAGCGTCTGTGCCCTGGGAGAGCCCCTGAGAGCCAGCCTGTGCCTGGGACAGCCCCCGAGCGTGTCCTGCCCCAGCCTGCCTCCTTCATCTCCGCATGACATCTCCGGGAACCGCAGAGCACCCAAATCCCCAGCGTGGGGAAGAGAGTGGCAACACCGAGACAGCTAGCCCAGGCACAGGCACGGTGACACTCCCGGCCCAGCAGCCGTGTCACCCAGCCCCTGCCCAGGGTGACACAAGGCTAAAGCTCCTTTCACTGCAGTTCACTGCCAAGGGACCCCAGACCCCGTTCATTCAGTGCCCAGGAGCCAGGCGATTCCTGCAGTGGGGTCAATCTGTTCATTTCCCCTCACTTAGAGCTCACCAATCCACGGCCACAGCACACTCTGTCCCCCCAGAGCTGCCCCTGCCCTCCTGCACCGCCACAGCCCACAGAGCTCTCCCGTGCCAGGGCCAGGACCAGCGACACTCGGGTCAGGCTGAGGAGCCCCAGCACAGCTGCTCTGCTGGGCCGGGCGCTGCGGGCTCGGCATCCCACAGGGAACAGGGCAATCCCGGGGGACACGGCGATTCCCAGGCAGAGGGCAGGGGCAACCGGGCAGCAGGGAATTTCCGCGGTGACCGGGGACGGGCACGCGGCCCGGGCCGTACCTGTCAGCGGGGAATCATCGCCGGCAGCACGGCACGGCCACGGCTCCCCCGGGCCGGCCCAGCCCGGCACCCGCAGCGCCCGCGGCACCTGCGGAGGGACAGCGGCGATCGTGACGGGCCGAGCGCGGCTCACGCAGCCCGGACACGGAGCGGAGCCACCGGGAGAGCCCCGCGAGGGAGCGGGTGGGGCCGGCACGGCCCGGGGACACGGCCGGGCTGCACCGGCCACCTGCGGGCCCGGCCGGGCAGCGGCGGCACCGGCCAGAGCCCGGCGGGACCGGTCGGGCAGCGGCGCTCGGGCCCAGCCCCGGGTGTGCCCGGTGTGACCGCGCGGAGACACCGGCGGGGACTCACCGGGGCCTGCCCTCCGCGCCGCTGCTCGGCGAGGCCGGACCCGGAGGGCACCGGAGGAGGAGCCGCAGCCGGCCCTGACGGGGCACAGAGACCGGTAGCGACCGGCAGCGGCCCCGGTGCCGCCGGTGCCACCGCCTCCCGCCGGCCGGAAGGGGCGGAGCCGCTGCTGTCCCGCCCCGCCCGAGCCCCGGGCGCTGCCCGCCTGTCCCGAGCGCCGTGCTCGGTCCCGTCCCGTTCCGGCCGCGCGCCCCCGCCGGGCCCGGGCCCGCTCCCCTCATGCCGCGGCCGCGGGAGGGCGGGGCCGGGGGCGGCACCGCCTCTGCGCACGCGCCCGCTCCGCTTCCGGGTCGCGCGGGCGCTTCCGGGCCAGCCCCCGCGCGCCCGGGGGAAGCGGAAGCGGAAGTGTCCGGTCGAGGCGGGGCGGCGGCGGCCGCCCCGGGCTGGCGGGGGCGGCTGGCGGGCCGCGGGCGGGCGGGCGGCGGGGCCGGGCCGGCGCCGGGGCCCGCCACGATGCCCCGGCGGAAGCAGAGCCACCCGCAGCCGGTGAAGGGTGAGTGCGCGGCGGGCCCGGGGGGCGGCGGCGGCGGCCCGGCGGGGACCCGCGGCGCTCGGAGCGCTGCAGCGGACGCCGAGGATGGCACCGAGGAGACGGCAAGAGCGGCGGTGGTGCTGCCCGGGGACCTGCTGCTGGGCCGTGGCCCGGCCTCCGAGAAGGGACCGCCAGGTGCGTGCGGCCCCGCGGGGACGCCGCCCCTCTCCGGCAGCCCCGCCGGCGGCGACGCGGCACGGCCGGGCCGTACCGGGCCCGTGCTCGGCGCATCCGGCCGGGCCCGCCCTGCCACGGGCCCGCCCGGCGCGGGCTCCGGCCGAGCTTCCTCTCGCGGGGGAGGCCCGGCCCCCGACGGGGCCCCGGAGTGGGTTCCGCCCGCCCGGCATCGACCCCCGGCACCGATCCCCGAACGCCCCTTCCCGCCGGGGGCCCGGGCACGACGCGTCCCCGCGGTGGGTTCGGGGCCGCGCCCCGCGGCCGGGCTCATCCCAGAGCCAGTGCAGCGCTCAGCCCCGGGTCCCGTTCCACCGGGGTCCCGTTCCACCGCTCCCCTCGGCGCTGCGGGCCGAACCGAGCGCGCTCAGCCCCGGTGCCACGGGCAGCGCCTGTCCCGCCGCGGCTGCCGAGCCCGGGTCAGCAGCGAGCGCTGCTCAGCTCCGGGAGCTGCTCACGGGACCGGCGGGAGGCGCTCCCCGCCCCGAGCAACGCGGGAACAGAACGGCCAGAGAGGAGGGCACGGACTGTGCGGCCCCGTGCCCGTCCCCCGCTGCCCCCGGGGCCGCCCCCTGCTCCGTGTGCTCGCCTGGGCTGTGCCGTGTCCTGCTCTGGCACCGAGGGATGGATGGATGGGGCTGCTCGAGGGCTCTGCTTCCCTGCCCCGGAACGGCTGCTGGGAGCCTGCCCGGGGTCTGGGGGCACATTCCACTGGGAATTCCTCTCTATCCTTCCCAAATTCTACCGGGAATACCTGCCCTTCCCAAATTCTACAATTCCTGTCCTTCCCAAATTCTACAATACCTGTCTTCCCTAAATTCCACTGGAAATTCCTGTCCTTCCCAAATTCCATCAGCAATTCTTGTCCTTCCTAAATTCCACCAGAAATACCTGTCCTTCCCAAATTCCACCAGGAATTTCTCTCATTCCCAAATTCCACCAGGAATTCCTGTCCTTCCCAAATTCTTTCCCAAATTCCACCAGCAAATCCTGTCCTTCCCAAATTCCACCAGGAATTCCTGTCCTCCCATTCAGCCCCACCTGGGAGCAGGACCAGGAGCTCAGCCCACTGGCCCAGGCAGGACAGACACGCTGTGCCACGTGGGCACTGCTGGCCCTTCAGGGGACGGTGCTCTGGGGGTGCTGGGCACTGCTGGCCCGAGGGCACAGGGGTTCCCTTGGTGTGGCTGGGGCTGAGCTGAGGAGAAAGGGGGGCCCTTGGCAGAGGGCTGGGGCAGGGTCAGGAGCTCCCCCGTAAGAGCCAGGCCTTGGCAGGACGCCCTTTTCTGGTGCCTGTGTTTCCAGCAGCGCTCGTGGAAGAGGCTGGAGGGGCTGCCCCGTCCCACAGCACGGGTCAGGCTCATCAGCTGGACACAGCCCAGGTGGCAGCAGCAGGGGGACAGTCCAGGGGGCTGCCAGGAGGGTGGGCAGCTGCTGAGCCTGGCAGAGCCCAGGAGTGCAGGGCAGGCACACAACAACGGGGCCAGCAGGGCACGGCTCTCGGCTGCTCCTGGTGAGCTGCCCTGGCACAGAACGGGGCCCGGCTCTCAGCTGCTCCTGCTGAGGTGCCCCTGCAGCCCCGAGCACCAGCCTGGGGCACCTGTGGAGCCCAGGGGCTGCAGCAGGATGAGTCTGTGCCCAGCTGGGAAGTTCCCTTTGAGAGCCTGGCACAGGGTTCCCTGCTGCCACTGGGCAGAGCTCTGTGGGGGCAGGGGAATGTTTCCTGCAGGGTGGAAAGGGCTGGTGTTGGAGCTCCCTGTGCCAGCCATGCCAGTGTGACCAGCTGCCACCCCGGGGCTGGGGCAGTGCCACAGTGAGAGGGGCACAGAGCAGCTTTAAGGGCAGCCCTTTCTCCAGCCTGGGCCGGGCTGTGCCCACTTCCCTCTACCCCCCAGGCCCAGCAGTGGCAGTGTGGATGATGCACCCAGCCGTCCTCCCACCCTTGCTGGTGCCGGGGTCCTGCCCAGCCATGCACAAGTGTCAGGGTTTCCTGAGACACCCAGAGCAGGCCTCAGCAGGGCGTTGGGGCAGGCTGTGGCTATGGGGCTGCTCCCTGCAGTGCACGGGGTGGGGGGCGCAGGCACAGGGGCAGTGCCCCGGCCAGCCGGGCTGACGCCGCCCTGTGCCCACCGTGTTCTCAGCAGACACCCTGGTGGGGAAGATCGCCATCCCAGCGTACGCCCTGAGCGACGACGACTGCTCGTCCGGGTACCAGCAGCTGAGCGTGGAGAGCGACCCCGAGGAGGGCGGCGAGCCGGGCCCCGCGGCGCTGCCCTGCCGCCAGTGCGGGCTGCAGCTGGCTGCCAGCCTGGGCCAGAGCTGCCTGCAGTGCGCCGGCGCCGAGGGCAGCCGCAGCCAGCGCATCGTCTACTCCTGCCAGCTCTGCCCCTTCGCCTCGCACTACTCCAGCCACCTCAAGCGCCACATGAAGACACACAACGGGGAGAAGCCCTTCGCCTGCCCGCAGTGCGCCTACGCCTCCGCCCAGCTGGTGAACCTGACGCGGCACCTGCGCACGCACACCGGCGAGAAGCCGTACCGCTGCACGGGCTGCAGCTTCGCCTGCAGCAGCCTGGGCAACCTCAAACGCCACGAGCGCGTCCACAGCCAGGACAAGCCCTTCCAGTGCGCCGCCTGCGACTACCGCTGCAACCAGAGCCGCAACCTGAAGCGGCACATGCTCAGCCACCGCCTGCCCGAGGGCGAGGGGCCGCACCGGCGGGACAAGGACCCAGGTAAAGGTGGGAGGGTGTGGGGATGTGGGAGAGCTACCGTGGGGGCTCTGGGGCTGGTGCAGGGCACGGATCCTGCTGCTGACCCAAAGTCATGTTACTGCCAGGCTCACCGGAGCACTGAGGCTCGTCACTGAGCCTGTCCTCGCTGGCACTGGGGCTCGTCACACAGCCAGTCCTCACTGGCGCTGTGGCTCATAGAGCCAGTCCTCGCTGGCACTGTGCCACCCAGCTCACAGCCCCATCTCTTTGTCCTGCAGAGCCGCTGCTGCCAGAGCTGAGCCTGCACGTGGGCAGCGGCAGCGGCCCCTTCCTGCCCGGCTGTGCCCGGCTGCGGGGCGAGGAGGCGGCCGCGCTGCCCGAGCTGCTCTTCCCCTTCACGTGCCGCATGTGCGGGCTGGTGCTGGACGACGGCTTCGCGCAGGACGAGGGCCTGGCCGAGCAGGTGTGCGGGCGCTGCAGCCTGGCGGTGCTGGGCACCGAGCCGGGTGCCAGCCCCCGCAAGGGCGCCGGGGACAAGGGCTTCGCCTGCAGCCTGTGCCCCTTCGTCACGCACTACCCCAACCACCTGGCGCGGCACATGAAGACGCACAGCGGGGAGAAGCCCTTCGCCTGCCCGCTCTGCCCCTACGCCTCCGCCCACCTGGACAACCTGAAGCGGCACCAGCGCGTGCACACAGGCGAGAAGCCCTACAAGTGCCAGCTCTGCGACTACGCCTGCGGCAACCTGGCCAACCTCAAGCGTCACGGGCGCATCCACTCAGGCGACAAGCCCTTCCAGTGCAGCCTCTGCAGCTACAGCTGCAACCAGAGCATGAACCTGAAGCGGCACATGCTGCGGCACACGGGCGAGAAGCCCTTCCAGTGCCGGGACTGCTCCTACACCACCGGGCACTGGGACAACTACAAGCGCCACCAGAAGATCCACGGCCACACGGCCGAGAGCTGGGTGAACCCACGCAATGCCAAAGCCCTCCTGGCCCCCCCAGCCGTGGGCACGGCCCTGCCCTGAGACAGCACTTAGCCCGGCAGGGGCCCGGGGTGCCTGCCCTCCCTGGGGGAGGGAGGACAGGCGGGCACCTCCAGGGGGCTCAGGGCTGCCTTACAGCAGGCCCAGAGGCACACTGGGCCTCGGCAGCCCCGTCCTGCCTGGGCAGGGTGAAGTGACGACCGGCGGCTCTGAGCCCTGCCCGTGTGGCAGCACGGCCACGTCTCCAGCCACCCCAGCTGCCTGATTCTGCCTGCCGGAGCCTTCCTCTGCCGGCGTTTGGGGACAAGGGGGGAGGGGGGAACAGGACTGGTTCCATGGCGGTCGCCGTGATGGTCGGTGTAATTTATATTGTGTATAAAAGCATTAAACAGTCGGTTTTGTTATCTGCTCTTCACCCTGGGGGCCTTGTTCTGCTACTGAGGACTGCACGGGGCTGGCACGGAGAGGGGAGGGACAGCAGCCACCCCCCAACAGACAGCCTGGTACCAATCAGGATCCGTTTTAATCATTGTTGCAGTGTGTAAACATCAGTTACTGTCCATTAATGCTCTGTCGGGCGGAGCAGCAGGAGATACGTGGTTACAAGCCTAGATTATGCTGGCGTCTATGAGCGGGTTAGAGGGGACTCTGCGCGGAGCCCCCGAGACAGCTTACTGCACTCTGCCTCGGAGCACGAACCTAAATGCTAATTTGGCATTATGGAGCCTGCCTGGCTCTGCCCCCAGGCTGGGCCAGGCCTTCCCAGCTGGGACAGGAGCAGCTCTGCCCCCAGGCCGGGCCGGGCCCTGCACTGCAGCTCCAGGGCTCTGCCCGGGCCAACTGTTCAGGTCAAACGAGCCCTCTCCCAGCTGGAGCCAGCAGCGGGAGGAGTTCAGCTGCCCCCGCCCCAAGGCAGTGGCGGGCTGGGGGGAGCTCCCAGCCCCGGGGAGCAGGGAAAGGTGGATGGAGCAGGTGAGAGGCACGTCGATTGCAACCTGGCTGCAGGTCGTACATTCCTCAGCGAAGGCCCTCGCTCAGGCCGGGGCTGTCCTGGGCAGGGGGCACTACAGATCCTCATCGCCAATGCCCTCAAAGGCGTAATTGCCGTGGAAGTCGTTAGCGCCCACGTCGTTAGCAGAGCTGGAGTGGCTGATCCCACGCAGGCTGACAGAAGTGAGCTTGCTCTGTGGAGAAGGCAGATGTTAGGGAGGACAGCCCTAGCTCCCCTACCTGCTTAGCCTGAGGTGTCTGGTGCACCCACACACAACTCACCGAGAGTTTGGCCATGGGCTCCCAGGAGGCGTCAGGCGAGTCCTGTGAGGGCAGCACAGTTGGGCGGCACAGGGTCATGGGACACAACACCCACCCCTCCTTCCACCTGCCCCCTCCGTCCCCAGGGAGTCTGGCTCGCTGCAGGACCTCTTTCCCTTCGCAGGGCTCTGGAAGCAGGGCACCACCGCCCTGCTGTCCTCTGGACGTGCCCCAGCCCTGCCCCGGGGCAGTGCCTCCTCTGGAGGCAATGAGTTCTGATTCACAACCCGTCAGAGCCTGTGATTGCCCGTGTCCCTCACCCAGGGCTGCAGGGTCGCACTCACCAGCAGCGGGGGTGACTTCACGGCTTGCTGGCTGTCCGAGCGCCGCAGGGCCCCGTTCACCCGCCGCCGGAACATCTGCAGAGCAGCTCAGCTCAGCCACAGCGCCCAGCGTCAGCCCTGGGCTTATAACCAGCCCTGGGATGCTGGCCCCATCCCGAGGGGAGCGCTCAGGACCCAGCCCAGGCCCTAGGAAGTCACAGGGCCAGGCTGGGATCCCTCTCCAGAGCCATCATCCAGCCCCAGCCCTCACCTTGCGGATGCTGCCTCCAGATTTTTTCACCATCAGCTCATCCACCATGGACTGCAAGCAGATGCTCAGCATGATGGCCTGCAAGGGAGAAGTGTCACAGGGCTCTGTGCACCCCACAGCCTTCCCACACCCTGTGCAGGGCCCAGCCCTTCCCCTGACAGCCACCCCCAGCCCGCCATGCAGGCAGCTCTACCTGTGGGCTGGTGATGGTGACCCACTGCAGCCGGTCCTTGCTCATCAGGTACTCAAAAGCCAGCTCCAGCTTCACCTCGGACTTGCCTGGGCTGCTCCCCGAAGGGCCATTGTTCATGGGCACCTGCAGGGACACACACCAAGGCTGGGAGCCTCCAGAGGGGAAGGAGCAGCTCCCCAGACACCAGTGCAGCTCGAGGGCAGCACCGAGCCAAGTGTGGGACACCTGCCCAGTGCCCACCAGTCCTCTGCCACTGTCAGGTCCCCTCCAGTGTCCTCACACCAATGATCCCCTCAGCCCCAAGGCATGACTCAGACCCTCTCCAGGCCTGCTGGGCCAGAGGCTGGAGTCAGAGCCAGCACCTTTCCTAGGAAGAGGTGTCCCCCCAGCCCCTCCCTGCTCCCTAGGCGTCACTTACCGAGGATGTGACCCGCCAGCACCGCATGCGAGTGACCTTGAAGCTGCCCTCCTTGATCTGCTCGTTGGGCAGCCGCACCTGGAAGTTGAGCTCGTTGTTGCCTGCGCTGACCACGACGTGGCAGCCCTTCTCAGGGAAATCCGTGACACAGGGGTCGAACTTGAGATAGCCGTAGTACTTGAGGGTCTGCGCCAGGCGGATGAACTGCAGGCAGGGCAGGGGTGCTCAGCAACAGGACACCACCCGGTACCACACAGGAGAGGGCTGGTGCAGAGCCAGAGCTGCCCCGGTCGTGGTGGCACTGTTCCCTGTCCTACCTCCTTCTTGGAGACCTTCTCCTGCAGGGACTTCAGCTGCCGGTGCTGCTCCTTGTTGACAAGGATCCACCCGTGTTCGATGTCTGACACCGTCTGCAGGCAGCAGAGGCTGGTGAGTGCCTGGGACCGGAGCCCCCCAGCCCCTGCACAGTGTCTGTCCTCACCTGGCTGTGCCACACCAACCCTCACCTGTGCATACAGCAGGTTCAGCCCCACACGGTGCTCCATCACATCGTCGTCATAGGCTGAGTCCCAGTAGCTGGAAGGGAACCACAGGGGTTAGCCTGCTCCAGCAGTGAGGAGAAAATCACCCTCCTGTGGGCTGGTAACCATCAGTCATCATGCCCTGCTCCCCATCTAAACCAGCTGCCATGGGAAGGCAGGAATGAGCTGAGCACAGCAGGGCAGCCCCTGCTCCAGTGTCATGGTCAGGGATGCTCAGGTGCATTCCTGGGGGCCAAAGCATCAGTGGGCAGCAATGGCAGGAGGGGAGGGTCCCTGTGTGGAACCAGGAGCCCTGGGCACCACCCCAGTGCTGCCCCGCTCACCTCTTGCGCAGGATGATCTGGAACTCGGGGTTGTGCAGGCTGGTCACTGACACATAGGGCAGCTCAAACTCCTGCAGCTTCCTCACAACTGCAGGGAAACAGCAGCTCAGCAGCCCCTCTGGGCAGCAGGATCCCCATGGCCCCACACCAGGGTGCCCCCAGGAGCACAGCTGTGCCCCCAGCCAGGGCAGGGGCACACAGCCCTCACTCCAGGCAGGGGCACAGCACGTGTGCCACCGCAGCGGGCTCTACTCACAGGAGAAAGCTCCATCCTTGGTCTCCCTCACTAGGAAGAGGCTGAAGTAGCCAACCAGGTCATCTGGCAGGTCCAGCTTGGAGGCCACAGCCTGGGAGGAAGAGCAGGATAGTCCCAATATAGTACCAGCATGGTGGCCAGACCCAGCCCATGTGCATTCTGAGGCCTCCCAACAGCAGGAAGGCAGCACCTCTGCTGCCCTGAGCCAGGCCTGGGCTCCTGGCAACCAGGAAACAGCGAGGGAACCCCAAACACCAGCCTGGACCCAGACACACCCTGCAGCACACCCATTCCAGCTCCCAGCTCTCAGCCCCACCAGGGCAGCCCTGCTCCAGGGTGGGCAGGTTGCAGGGGAGGGCAGGGGGGCTACCAGGCTGAGAGAGCCCCAGCCGTGAGGGAAAGCCCAGGAGGCAGCAGGAGGGGCTGGTCCCAGCCAGCAGGACAGCTGTGGCACCTCGAGGACATCCTCTGTCTGGTCCGACGTCAGGATGGTGACCTTGACCTTCTGCCCGTTGGAGAGCAGCACCTCCAGCAGCACCTCCTCCGTGGGGATCTGCTGCGTCTCCTGCACAGAGAACAGCGCTGGCACCCATCCCCTCCTGCACAGAGAACAGCGCTGGCACCCAGCCCCTCACACAGCCCAGGGGCACAGAGCTGGCACAGGTGTGCCCTCACCTGCTGGGCCTTGCGCAGGAAGCTGTTGAAGGTCTCGCTGCCGCCCAGCGTCGGGTCCTGCCGCACTGCAGGAGGGGCACGAGCGGTCAGGAGTCCCGTGGGAAGGGACAGGGACACAGAGCCCTTCCTGGCACTTGTGCTGCCCTGGGCCAGCCAGGGAACCCCCGCACCCCCACTGTGCCAGGGCAGGGCAGGGGCTGGCACAGGAGCTGGCACCCGGGGGACAAGGCCATCAAACGCCAGGGCTGGCACAGGAGCTGGCACCCGGGGGACAAGGCCATCAAACGCCAGGGCTGCCCTGGCAGGTGCAAGAGGGACCACAGGGAACGGAGCAGGGCAGGGAGGAAGGCATGGGCCGTGCCCTGCCCAGCTTACCGGCCTGCATGTACTTCTCCAGCTGCTCCCGGCGCTGCTCTACCTCTGCTGGGGTGAGCGTGAAGATCTTCTTTGGGGGGAAGGCTGGGACCACGTTGGCGCCATACTCCTTCCTCAGCTGGGACAAGAACAGAGCGCTGCTGCAGGACCCCCACCCTCGCTGACCCCCAGGGACCGGGCAAGGGGAGCAGAGAGCTCCCAGAGCCCCGCTGGAAGGTGAGGAGCAGGAGCTCTGCCCCCGTGTCCCCGTACCTGCTCGTGCAGGCCCAGGAGCTGGCTGTAGCGCACCCGGCAGTGCAGCACCCCGTTCACGTGGATGTTGTAGGCCTGCAGGGAGACAGGCCGCTCAGAGCCAGCACTGTCAGCTGCAGGAGCCCCCCAGGAGATGCCCAGGGAGCCCCCAGGAGAAGGCAACATCCCTGAGCACCCTGCCCAAGGGCAGAATGGTTCAGGAATATGAGCACACCCAGGAGATGTGCCACTGGACAGCAGAAGGTCTGACCCTGTGTGCCCAGCCCTGGGGAGCACAGAGCCACGCTGCAGCCCCACGGACAGCCCTCCCCACTGCCAGGGCTTCACAAGGAACAGGTCCCTGGATGAGCTCTGGCTCAGCCCCTGCCGATGCCACAGGCTGGGCACAGCTGGGAGTGCAGAGCACAGGGAACATCTGGCAGAGCCCAGCTGTGAGTACAGAGCACAGAGGAACACCTGGCAGAGCACAGCTAGGAGTGCAGAGCACACAGGGAACACCTGGCTGAGCACAGAGCACACAGGGAACACCTGGCTGAGCACAGAGCACACAGGGAACACCTGGAACACCTGGCAGAGCACAGCTGTGAGTGCAGAGCACACAGGGAACACCTGACTGAGCACAGAGCACACAGGGAACACCTCGCAACCCCATGGTCCAGCTCCCAGCACCTCACCCTACACACAGAATCCCTTCAAGGACAGCAGTGTCCTGCCACCCCCACAGCACCGTTTGGGAGGGCATGAGGATGGCCATGAGCCCGCAGCCAGCCACGGCAGCCCAGCCCAGCCTCCAGGCATGGCCCGGTGCCCTCCTGCTCCTGGGCACTGCCCAGCCAGGCCGGGGCTCACACGGGCACCTCCCCCCCCAAGCCAGCCCGGTGCCTCGGGGCTGCTGCGGGACACCGGGAGGGACGGGCAGCCCCCACACCCGCCCACATCAGGGCTCCGCATCAGCCGCGGCCCCTGCCCAGCGCCGGGCTCTGCCCCAGGCCCGAGGAGCCTCGGCAGCGGCGGAGGGCAAAGGGCAGGGGGGTCACAAGGACGAAATGCCCCGAGGGCTGCCCGCTCCTGCGGCCCGTGAGCGACTGCAGCTCCCGCGGATGGCCAGGGCTCTGCATCGCCGCTCACACCGGCACCGGGCTGCCCCACCGGGACCGTGCCCCACCGTGACCGTGCCCCACCGCGGGGTCCCGGGGCATCCCCAGAGAGCGATCTCGGCACCGGGGGCCAGCGCGGGTGTTGGAGCGCAGGGCTGCCCAGCCTCCCCCCGAGAGGGAGCAGCGATCCGGACCCTCCGCCAGCCTGCGGGCTCTGCCGGCCCCGGGAAGGGCTCCGGGCACTCGGAGTCCCGGCCCCGCTCCGGAGGCGCTCACGGCGCAGGGACCAAAACAGGAAGCCGGGACAAACGGACGGACGGGCGGGCCAGGATGAGCCGGGGCTGGGATGGGACCGGACGGGGCCCCCGCGGGCTGCCCGCCCCCGGCCGCGGCACCGGGCAGGGCAAGGTCCCGACACCCGGGGCTGCTCCGGGACCTCCCGCGCCCGATCCGGAGCCGCGGGGGCGGCGGGGCCCGATCCCTGCTCGGCCCTGGCACAGGGCGCCGGCCGGGGATGGCGGCGGGCCGGGACCTGCCCGCCTCGCCCGGCCCCGGTCCCGGTCCCGATCCCGACCCGCCACCGCGCCGGGGCTGCGGATCCGCACGGCCCCAGCGGGGCCGCACCGCGCCCGGGCCGAGGAGCCGCGCCACCCACTCGGCTCCGTTCTGCGGGGCGGCTCCGTGCTGCGGGACAGCTCCGCTCCCTCGGCCCCGCTCACCACGTAGGCGGGGGCGCCGCCGTCCCCGGCGCGGGTCTCGGTCTCGGGAATGGAGAAGTGCATGGCCGGGCCGAGTGCGCCCCCGCTACCCGCCTCCCACCGCCGCCATCTCGGGCCAGCACTCCCCGCGATGGCGCGGCCGGCAGCACCGCCCGCCCCAGGGCCGCCCCGCTCCGCCCCGCCCGGGGCCGTCGCTCTCCGCCCGCCCCGCTTGGCCCCGCTCCGCCCGCCCCGGGGCCGCCCCGCCGTGCCGTGCCCGCCCCGCCCCGAGCGGCCCCGCCGGGGCTGCAGGCGCGCCCGCGGCGCGTGCCCGCGGCGGGACGGGACCGGGGGGCGGGGCCCGGAGGGAGCCCCGGGAACGGACCGGCCCGCACCGGGGGTGACGTCACCGCGTCACGGAGAGCGGCGGACGTGCGCGGTCACGTGGCGCCGCCTGGCCGGCAGGGGGCGCTGAGGGCGGCGCCATGGCGGAGCGTGAGGGTGAGTGCGGGACCGGACACGGGGAACGGCTCCGGGACGAGACCCGGCCGCTTCACGCTCCCGTCATTCTAGGTGCGAACTCCGAGGGAGCTGCGCCAGTGGCGGCGGGACCGCAGGTGAGCGGGGCCGGGGCCGGTGTGAGGCCGGGCTGCGGAGCGGGGCCGGGGCCGGTGTGAGGCCGGGATGCGGAGCGGGCCAGCCGCCTGACGGTGTGTGCCCACAGGCGCCGGAGCTCTCCCGGGAGGAGAAGCTGCAGCTGCGGAAGGAGAAGAAGCAGCAGAAGAAGAAGAAGAGGAGCGAGAAGGGGCCGTCGGCCGAGCCCGCGGAGCTGGGTGCGCCTCCCGAGGCGGGGCAGCCGCGGGGTGAGCGCCGCCGTCCCCGCGAGCCCCGAGCGGGGCAGCGCCGGGCTGGCAGCGCCCGGAGCCTGCAGGGTCTTACAGCGGGACCGACCCCTGGGGTGTAGCCCCGGTCCGGGCCCTCGGCCCTCGGGCGGCCGCGTTACCGTGGGGACTTCAGTAGAGAGAGCGCAGTCCCCAGACCCGGGAGCGCGGGGCTGCCCCGGCGTGCCGTGCCGTGCCGTGCCCCCGGCGTGCCATGTCCTCGGCGTGCCGAGTCAGCTGCACCGTGCCGAGGGCCTGGAGCCCCTTAGGGCCCGGAGGGCTCTCCCTGCCGCGGGCTGCCCCTCACACTGGGCTGCATCTCCCGGCCAGACTGGGCACAGATTCTCCTTTCCTCCCCGCAGCAGCTGCTCAGCCCACGTCCCCCCCTGCCCCCGCTGATGGCCCCGGTGACGGCGAGAAACCCGCGGGGGGCAAGAGCAAAGCGGAGCTGCGAGCGGAGCGCCGGGCTAAGCAGGAGGCTGAGCGGGCCCAGAAGCTGGCCAGGAAGGCAGAGCTGAGCCAGGCAGCCACGGCGGCCAAGCCCCGGCAGAGCCCCACCGAGCCGCAGTCCAGTAAGGCTGTCAGCACCACGGGGTGGGGAGCAGAGGGCGGGCGAGCAGGATGGGAGGCTCTGCTGTGGGCTCGGGCCAGGGATGACTGTGTCATCCATCCATGCTCCGGGTTCTGCCTGTCCCTGGGTGCTGCCCTGCCTTCCCTGAATTTGGGGGGCACCAAAGCAGCTCGGTCTCATCCCAGCCATCCTTGCAGTGGTGAAGCGGCTGCCAGAGCATGTGCAGGTGGATGACCCTGCTGCCCAGAGGAAACTGGCCAAGAAGCTGGAGAGGCAGCAGGTAGGAGGAGGACTGGGTGACAGGCTGCACACCTGGGGCAGCTGTGCTGCAGAGGGCCTGGGGGGCACATGGTGGGACAGAGGGCAGAGGGAAACTTTGCGTGCCCTGAGCAAGTGCTGGGTGTGACTGGTGGCCCTGGAACGAGCAGAGCACAGGATGAGCCATCACCACACTTGGCTGCAGGTACCTCTGAGGCAGGACTATGGCACCAAGGTGAACCTGTTCTCCCACCTCCGCCAGTACAGCCGCAAGAAGCCACTGACGCAGCAGATGAGGTACAGGGCCTCCCCAGCCCAGGGCTCTGCTCTGGCTGGCCTGGCTGCAGAATGGCTCTGCAGGAGGGCTGTCATAGTCCTGCACGTGGGATACACCTGATGGAGTGGTGCGGGACGTTTTGCTTGCTTTGGGGACTGGCAGTAGGGGCAGCCTAGTATCTTTGTTATGAGGAGAGTGCAGGGCCACAGGAGAAGGGGCTGTGGGGTAAGCCTGGCTCCTCAGGTTACTGCCAGCCCCCTTCCTAGGCTGTTCCTTGGGTTGTTGGGCTGGGGCTCATAAATGTTGGGTGCTCTGGGCCGCAGAGGTGCTGACAGCTCCCTCCCCTGGTCCCTGCAGCATCCCCTCCACAGTGATCCACCCCGCAGTGATGCGCCTGGGCCTGCAGTACTCACAGGGCATCATCAACGGCTCCAATGCCCGCTGCATCGCGCTGCTCGAGGTCTTCAAACAGGTACCTGAGCAGCCACCTGGCAGCAGGGGCTCTGTGCTGCGTGCAGGAGTGTGTTCTGTACCCTCCCTGCTGGGGCTGTTGTCTGTGCTCAGTCATCCTCAGCCGCTTCCTTTGGGTCGTGCACGGCAGGGTCCTTGTGTGGCGCTGCCACTGCTGTTTGTGTCCCTGGAGCACCCTTTGCCCCTCCAGGCAGCGTGTCAGGCTGTGCAGGACGTGTGTGCCCCAACACCTGTGCCCTGAGATCACCCTCCCTTTCTTCTTGTCCCAGCTGATCCGGGATTACTCCACTCCCCCCAACGAGGAGCTGTCACGGGACCTGGTGGCCAAGCTGAAGCCACACATCAGGTGAGGGCTCCCAGTGCCAGAGCAGAGGGACCAAAGCTCCACAGAGTGTGGTCCATTGTTCACGTCTCTGGGTTGGTGTCCACCCAAACTTTGGCTGACTTTCCTAGGCTGCTGCCTTCCTGCCCACCGTCCCTCTCCCTGCCTTGGCCCTCCAGGCTGCTTTGGAGCTAAGCCCCTTTCTTCTGCAGCTTCCTGAACCAGTGCCGGCCTCTCTCAGCCAGCATGGGCAATGCCATCAAGTTCCTCAAGAAGGAGATATCGTGCTTGCCTGACACCCTGAGAGAGGATGAGGTGAGTGGCCTTGCTCCGTGGCAGGCTCCAGGCCCTGGGTGAAGGAGCTGAGCAGGGATGGGATGCAGACTCACAACAGTGGAATTGAAAGCTTGTTACTAGGGGGAAGAGCCTGATCCCGACCTGGCTCAAATCAGGGAGCTGCTGAGAGCAGGAAAGTCTGTATGTGATGTCTCTCCCCAGGCAAAGGAGAAGCTCCAGGACGTGATCGACAAATACCTGCGAGAGAAGATTGTCCTGGCAGCTGAGGCCATCTCAAGGTCTGCCTTTGAGAAGATCAATGACCACGACGTGATCCTGGTGTATGGATGGTGAGCACGGAGCACAGGCAGCTGATCCCACGGGTAGGAGGAGGGAATGGAGCAGCGTGGGAGGGGAGGCTGTGCTGGTCCTGCACAGGGCTCAGCACTGTCCTACCTGGTGTGAAGTTGGATTCCAAGAGCCCCAGAGCCACAGCTCCCTCCACCCAGGGCACTTACAGAGCAGCCAGGGCTGTTCACTGGATTTTAAACAAACTGCAACAAAGCCAAATGTCGGGAAGCAAAAATACAGCAGTTTGCATCCCAAGAAGTAGAGGTGGGGAAAAGAACCAGAGATTGCTGCAGCAGGAGTCTGGGTATGCTGTGTGTGCTGGGCAGAGCAAGGAGCAGGGGCAGGAGGCCAGTGCAGGGCAGGAGTGTGGTGAGAGGCTGTGGAGTGGCAGAGTCCCTTGTGCTGTCACAGACAGGGAGGTCAGTGCTGCTTCCAGGGAAGGCTGAGACCTTTCCCAGGGTGTGTCCTTGTGCAAGGACAGGGAGACATTGTGCCCTGGGAGCCATCGTGGCAGGAGGGCTCTGGAGGGGCAGCACTCACCAGGATGAGGGTGGGCGTTGAGCATGAGGGTGGGCGTTGAGCATGAGGGTGGTTATTGAGGATGAGGGTGGGTATTTAGGATGAGGGTGGGCATTGAGGATGAGGGTGGGCGTTGAGCATGAGGGTGGGCGTTGAGCATGAGGGTGGTTATTGAGGATGAGGGTGGGTATTTAGGATGAGGGTGGATATTGAGGATGAGGGTGGGCATTGAGGATGAGGGTGGGCGTTGAGCATGAGGGTGGGCGTTGAGCATGAGGGTGGTTATTGAGGATGAGGGTGGTTATTGAGGATGAGGGTGGGTATTTAGGATGAGGGTGGGCATTGAGGATGAGGGTGGGCGTTGGGGATGAGGGTGGGCGTTGGGGATGAGGGTGGGTATTTAGGGTGGGCATGGAGGATGAGGGTGGGTGTTGAGGATGAGGGTGGGTATTTAGGATGAGGGTGGGCATTGAGGATGAGGGTGGGCGTTGGGGATGAGGGTGGGCGTTGGGGATGAGGGTGGGTATTTACGGTGGGCATGGAGGATGAGGGTGGGTGTTGAGGATGAGGGTGGGCATTGAGGATGAGGGGGATGAGGGTGGGCATTGAGCACGAGGATGGCGTCGTGGCCCGGCGGGAGCCTGCTCCGGAGGAGGGCAGCCCCTGACAGGCGGCACTGTGCAGCTCGTCGCTGGTGAACCGCACGCTGTGCGATGCCCACGCCAAGCAGGGCCGCGCGTTCCGCGTGATCGTGGTGGACAGCCGGCCGCGCCTGGAGGGCCGCGAGACGCTGCGGCGCCTGGTGCGGCACGGCATCCACTGCACCTACGTCATGATCAACGCCATCTCCTACGTGCTGCCCGAGGTGAGGGGCTGCCGTGTGCTGGGGAGTGGGGGGTCTGTCAGGGCCCCAGTGTCACAGACATATTTTATGAAAAATCCTTTCTTCAGGAGTTTTCCTCCTGAGAAGCTGAGAGGCCTCAGGAACAAAATGTAAACAATGATTATCTGCTGCTGTGGAATGCAACAGGTGCATCTGTGATTGGCCCATGTTAGTTGTTTCTAATTAATGGCCAATCACAGTCAGCTTTTGTTATTGTTCTTTCTTTTTCTATTCTTTCTTTCTATTCTTTCTTTCTATTCTTTTCTATTCTTATCTTAAGGATTTCTTAGAAGAAATCCTTTGTTCTATTCTTTGAGTATAGTTTTAATATAATATATATCATAAAATAATAAATCAAGCCTTCTGAAACACAGAGTCAGATCTTCATCTCTTCCCTCATCCTAATACCCTTGTGAACATGGTCACACCCCAGGACAAGGTGAGAGATGAGAATCTGACTCCAAGTTCTCAGAAGGCTCATATCATATCATATCATATCATATCATATCATATCATATATCATCTTATGCTATACTAAAACTGTACTGAAGAAAGAGAAAGGATACATCAGAAGGCATACCAAGAATGAATAATAAAACCCCGTGACTCCTCAGAGCCTCGACATAGCTGGGCCATGATTGGTCATTAAATCAAAACAATTTGCATGCTGGATGAACAGTCTCCAAATCACATTCCAAACAGCAAAACAGGGAGGAGCTGAAGCTTCCCAGCTTCCCAGGAGAAGAAATCCTGGCAAAGGGATTTTTCAGTTAATACCATGGTGAGAGGGGAGGCTGCAGCGTGACCAAAGGTGTGAGAGAGGCTGTGTTTCCCCGGCAGGTGTCCAAGGTGCTGCTGGGAGCCCACGCCCTGCTGGCCAATGGCTCTGTCATGTCCCGCGTGGGGACCTCGCAGATCGCGCTGGTCTCCAAGGCCTACAACGTGCCCGTCCTTGTCTGCTGCGAGACGTACAAGTTCTGTGAGCGGGTGCAGACAGATTCCTTTGTCTCCAACGAGCTGGGTACGCCTTCTGTCCCTTTCCCCCCAGCTGGCACCTTCTCTCCCAGTCCCTGCCATACCATGACAGGCTGCTCGGCCCTGCCATGCCCCCTCCTGGGCAGGGGGTCCCTTGCAGGCAGGGGTGGTATGTGCTGCTGCAGGGGCAGGATGGAGAGGTGCTGTCCCCCCCAGGATCCTGATTGCTTCTCCACTCTCTGCAGATGACCCTGATGACCTGATTGTGCTCCGGAAGGGCCAGGCCCAGCTTGGGGGCTGGGCAGAGAACAAGTCCCTGCGCCTGCTTAATCTGGTCTATGATGTGACGCCCCCAGACCTGGTGGATTTGGTCATCACAGACTTGGGCATGATCCCCTGCACCTCAGTGCCTGTGGTCCTGCGCGTGAAGAACGTGGATCAGTAGTTGGAGCAGCTGCATGGACACTAATAAACCAGGCCCCAGTACTCTGTGTGTGCCATCTGTGGTGTGGCAGAGCCCTGGCACCCGTGTCATCCATGTCATCCAGAGCTGGCACAGCTCTGCACCTTCCTTGGGGCCTCTCCTCCCACTCCATGCTGCAGCATAGACGGGTCTTCCCTGTCCCCAGGCCGTCCTCTGGGGAATCCATGACAGTGTGGCGATGGCCTCTGGCTTACCCTCCGCGGAGATCTGGTGGCTCTCGGGCAGTGCCGAGCTGGGCTGCTGGGGGACAGCCAGGGTCCCTCTGGAACCAGCCCCGGAGAGGGCCCGTACCCCGCGGCCCGGCCGCTCGGCGGGCGGTGCTCCGGAGCCCGAGCGGCACCGGCACCGGCACGCGGCTCCCGGACCGCCGGGGGCGGAGCCTGCCGCCGGGGGCGGGGCCATGCAAATCTCACTGCTGCTCTGGCAGGGCCAGCCGAGCCCTCACGGGGCGTGTCCATGCAAATTGACTCCACCGCGCGGCATGACGGGACACAGCCCGGTCCGGAACCCCTCTGCCCTCCCGTGTGCGGGCCGGGCCGGGCCAGGCCGTGCCGTGCGGGAGCTGCGGGCTCACAGCGCACGGAAGGAACTACACCGGGCAGATAGCTGCAGTCCGGGTGTGCTGGCCCGTGCGACATCGCCACTGCAGCGTGACTGCATAATTTGTGTTAGGGGAGATGGTGCTGGTGTTCTCTGATATCCTTGTTTGGAGGGAGAGTTGTGATCAGGGCTGGCTAGCTACAGGTAGTGTGCACACGTTGTTTGTAGCAGTCTGTACAGCAGCAGTGTTGCAAGCGCGACTCCACGGGGCCTCGGCGCCCATCCCTGCCCCATCTCCATCTCTGCTTAAACGCCCCAGGCTCTCTCCAGGCTCCGGCCCGCGGGTCCAGAAGCGCCTCCGGCCCCACAGAGCGCTCGGTGGGACGGCAAGACTCGGGTTAGCGTGCCGGCCAGCCCTCCGACCTCGCGGGAGGGACAAACGGGCAGAGAGACTTGGTCCGACTCGGGGTGCACCAAATTCCCACTCTCTGTAAGTCCGGCTGAACTGGCAGACTCGGCCGGGTGTGACCCAGACGGTGCTCACCGAGGACCCCGTTCACCGGGGTGTTTCCCTGCTCCTGCAGACACGGCGTGGGACAGGCCGGGATCATCCCCCCTTCGATGGCAGCACTCCATGGGCCCCCTTTAGGGATCTACTGCCAATTACTGCAGGGAATGGGATCTGTCTCCTGGGCACCGGCACGGCCTGTTCGGAGAGAGCGCCCTGGGATGCCCCTGAACCCACGGCTATCCTCGAACCGCACACCGAGAGCACCACCGGACCGGGCTGCCCTCGCTGCTTGCCCGACCTGCCGGAGAATCCCAGACCCCGCGCGGGTCACCTTCAGCACCCGCGGGTCCCAGATCCCGCGGCTCCCGCGGCCTTCGCTCCATCACCAACGCAGCCGCCGGCTGTCCACCGCCCGGTCATCAACCACGGAGAGCAGAACTCGCGGCTCGGGTCCCGTCCGTAAACGAGCATTAGCGGGAGCACATACTTCTCCTGGGTATCACTCAGATCTGTCCTTAACCAGGAAAACCAGGGGAGAGCGCGAACGCAGTCCCCCACTACCACAAATTATGCAGTCGAGTTTCCCGCATTTGGGGAAATCGCAGGGGTCAGCACACCCGGAGTGCAAGGGATGAGCCTCGCCCTGGGAAAACCACCTGCCTGATCATGGTGTCTCCCCTGCCAGGTAAGTATGCCCCACCCGCCCCGCCGCCCGCCTGCCCCGCCCAACGCACGCCCGCCCAGCGCACGCCCGCCCCGGCCCGGCCCCGACCCCGCCCGGCCCTGCCGCGCTGCGGCCCGGCCCGCACGGCCCGGCACGGCCCGGCCCGCGCCAAGCCCGCGGACGCGCCGGGACAGCGCGGGCTTGGCGCGGGATCGGGCCCGGCATGCCGCGCGGCGGGCATCTCATTTGCATGGACACGCCCCCAGCCGCGGCAGCGCCGGCACCGGCCCCGGGCTCTGCTCCCGCCGCCCGTGCCGGGGCTGCGGGGTCCCCTCCCCGCCCGCGCCGGCTCCGTGCCAGCCCCCCGGCACCGGGACAGGAGCTGGGACAGGAGCTGGACTGACCCGGGCCAGTCCCCCCGGCACCGGGACAGGAGCTGGGACAGGAGCTGGACTGACCCGGGCCAGTCCCCCCGGCACGGGGACAGGAGCTGGGACAGGAGCTGGACTGACCCGGGCCAGCCCCCCGGCACCGGGACAGGAGCTGGGACAGGAGCTGGACCGACCCGAAACGTCAGCGCTCGGCAGGGCTGAGCAAACGAGGGACCGGCCCCGGCAAGGAGTGTAAAAATGTTTTTTTGTGATTCGTGTCGATGGGCAATGGAATCAGCAAATGCTTGTGTCTGCTGCTGCAAAAGTGAACCCAGTCCCCTGGGATAACTGCAAAGAACGGTTTTGAAACTTTCTGACCAAATAAAGCATAGAACAAAAAAACAAAAATAAATAGAAGAAGTATAGTAAAGTAAAGAGATGAGGAAGCAAAAACGATTGATGCTTAGAATAAAATAGAGGAAGCGGTGGTTAAGCTAAAGGATATTGCAACAAAGCAATGAAATGCTTATGTATAATAAAAAGCTTGGTGCGCTGGTACCAGACAAAAATCATGTAGCAGATGCTGGTGAAATGCCTCCCTTCAGCTGACCACAAGAAGGACAGTGTGAAAAACGCCAATCACTTGTTTTTAAATTTTTTAAAAGTTTAATAGTAATAAAATAGTTATAAAAATAGTAACACATTTAGAGTAATAACAATTTGGACAAATTGAATTAAGACAATATGAGACAATAAAAACAAAGAGTTACGGACGTCCGGGTACCTTTTCTGGGCAGCACGAGCCCGAAAAAGGACACCCGTTAACAAAGGATTGACCCTTAAGAACAGTAGCCCGTTGCATATTCATACACCTCATCCGTGATGCATAAATTCCATTCAAACACAGGATTCTGTCTGGTCTTCATCAACTTCTCCCCTCTAATCCTAATAGCTCCTTCGAGGCGGGAAGAAGTCAGTTTCTTCCGATAAGAAGGCCATAAATTCTTTTTCTCTGAACGAACTAGGTGTCCTGTGGCTGTTATCTCGCTGCCAGTCCTTTCTTTAAAAAAAAAAATCTTCCATAGCACAGTTTCTATTTTAACAACCTATTTTTATAACCTAAAACTATATTTAACGCAGTACTTAAGAAAATTAATGCAGCATTGCTTTCTAACACAACACATATTATATTCATTTTAATATTTGCGAAAACCAATCATAAAATACATGCATTTTTCACAACAGGAAGCCGACAACTACTTGGAAAGATTATGAAATGTATGAAATGGCTGATCCCAGCTCATTGATGTTTGCTGATTCGGACTAACCAAGCACACTGGAAAATGCATCGTAGCCTTAAAAACAGTTCATACCCGCTGGTGAACTTGTAAGCGGTGTGTGCGAGGGGAGCGGTGACTGCCCGGCCACCCAGCGCTGCTTGCCTGCTCTCTTTAAAATAAAGAAACATAGAAATAAAATTCGGTTTGGATGTTAAGTTTTGTATCAGGAGGCAGCGCTGGAGCTGTCCGGGTGCCCCTCCCGCGGGTCCGGCGGGCGCGGAGCGGCGCAGCCCCGGCACGGGCGGCGGGAGCAGAGCCCGGGGCCGGTGCCGGCGCTGCCGCGGCTGGGGCGTGTCCATGCAAATGAGATACCCGCCGCGCGGCATGCCGGGCCCGATCCCGCGCCGAGCCCGCGCTGTCCCGGCGCGTCCGCGGGCTTGGCGCGGGCCGGACCGTGCCGGGCCGTGCGGGCCGGGCCGCAGCGCGGCAGGGCCGGGCGGGGTCGGGGCCGGGCCGGGGCGGGCGTGCGCTGGGCGGGCGTGCGTTGGGCGGGGCAGGCGGGCGGCGGGGCGGGTAGGGCATACTTACCTGGCAGGGGAGACACCATGATCAGGCAGGTGGTTTTCCCAGGGCGAGGCTCATCCCTTGCACTCCGGGTGTGCTGACCCCTGCGATTTCCCCAAATGCGGGAAACTCGACTGCATAATTTGTGGTAGTGGGGGACTGCGTTCGCGCTCTCCCCTGGTTTTCCTGGTTAAGGACAGAATGGATGGAACTTCTGGAAGCGTACGGAATTTCGTTACCTTGTGTCCTTGGCAGTTACTTTGTTCTCATTAGCTCTTCCGCTCGTCCTCTTCAGAGCGGGTTTTTCTGTATTTGCAGCTGAAAGCCTCCTTTGCTGCGCATTTCGTTTGTTACGGTTCAGCACTCTCGGAGGTCTCTGTGGTCATGATGACCCCGAGATGTCTTAGGGAGCCTCTCTTCCCAGCCCGGCAGCCGAAGAAGGAGCCAGGATTCTTCTGTTCTCGTTCTCAAGGTTGTTTATTATTTCTTATCTATAACATTCTTTCTCTGACCCCCGAGGTGTGTCTGGCAGGTCGGGTTCAGGCACAGTGACCACCTTCAGAGGCGGCTTTATCTTTTATACAATAAACTACGTGCACATTATTTACAATAATTTCCCCATACCTATCACCTATGTTAGACAGTCTGTCTCTGCCCTGAACCAGCCGAAAAGTGCCACCATCACGGCAGAAGATGGAGGCCAAGAAGAAGGAGAAAGACTGGACATGCCCAGATTCTCCATCTTGCCTCCTGAGCCTCCATTCTAAAAACCCCAAAATCCCACCTTTCACCCTGTGATAAACTATCATTCTACTTAAACTTTCGTAAAAGCTTGTGAATCCTCATACAAGGTTGGCAATTGGTTTTTCCAAGAGCTAAAATCGAAAGCACAGGTGTTTTTGACTCCGTGTCAAGGTCTCCGAGCCCCCTGCCAGGGTCTCGATTCCTCCAGGTTAGCCAGAGGAATTTCTTGCGTTCCGACAAAGCACAACATTGTACGCAGTTTGTTCTATTCAGCAAGAAAGGGGATGAATTCCCTTTTATATCAACTCTAATGGTTCAAAAGGACCGTGAGTTCCCGTCGCTGGAAGTGCAGTAGCACTCGCGGACCCGATCGGTGTGACCGGGACAGCGATCACCGAGCGGGACCGGCATCTCTGCGCCTCCTGCACGGCTCGGACCTGCTCGGAGCCGCTCGGAACTGCTCGGGACAGTTCGGAACAGCTCAGAACCGCTCTCCGCCACGTGTTCCCCTGGGCCCGCAGGTCGGGGTGGGACCGGCCAGGATCATCCCGGCTCCAGACGCGGCATTCCTGACCCCCCTCGGGAGCCGCTCTCCAATTCCAGCGGGGAATAACCGGGGCACCGGCAGCGCTCGTTTGCGGAGGGCACGGCGGGAGCCCCTTCAGGACCCGAGGCTATCCCTGAGCCACCTACCGGGGACGGGACGGGGAAGCTGCGATCGAGCTGCGCGCCGTCTGCTGAACGCATCTGCGCGCGGGACCGCGGCCGCTGAGGCGCCTACATTGGCAGCCTTGACGAACTCGTAACCGTTCTGAATGACCCAACGCGAGTTATCTCTGCTTTTAACCAGGAACACCAGGGGAGAGCGCGAACGCAGTCCCCCACTACCACAAATTATGCAGTCGAGTTTCCCGCATTTGGGGAAATCGCAGGGGTCAGCACACCCGGAGTGCAAGGGATGAGCCTCGCCCTGGGAAAACCACCTGCCTGATCATGGTGTCTCCCCTGCCAGGTAAGTATGCCCCACCCGCCCCGCCGCCCGCCTGCCCCGCCCAACGCACGCCCGCCCAGCGCACGCCCGCCCCGGCCCGGCCCCGACCCCGCCCGGCCCTGCCGCGCTGCGGCCCGGCCCGCACGGCCCGGCACGGCCCGGCCCGCGCCAAGCCCGCGGACGCGCCGGGACAGCGCGGGCTCGGCGCGGGATCGGGCCCGGCATGCCGCGCGGCGGGTATCTCATTTGCATGAACACGCCCTTTAAGTGCTGGCTCATTGACCGGCTCAGCCCACACTCGTCGCGTCCTTTTGACGTCATCCATTGGCCGTCCCCGGTTCCGGTTCGGTGCTGGCGGCGCGGCCCGCACCGGGGCCGTGGCTCTGGGAGCCCCCGATGGCGTCAGGCGCCGCCCGCGGGCCGCCGTGCCGGGAGCGGAGCGGCCGGGAGCGGCCGGGACGACGATCGGATTCTGCCGGGCGGAGTCGGAGCCGTATTGGGGAGCGGGAGGGTGAACAGAGAGCGCTCCGTATGTACCGGGGGCGGGCGGAGCGAGGCGGGGCCGCTCCCCGGGTCGAGGGGGTGCCGCCGGGCCCGGTGCTGCGTGCTGCGCTAACGGCGGTGTTTTGGGCAGGGGAGGAGCTGCCGGCGGGAGCTCTGCACGGTGAAGATGGAGCAGCGGCCGCCAAATCCCCGAGGAAACCGGGGCGGCCCCGAGCCGGTGCCCACGCCGCGGCGGAGCGGCGCGGCGAGAGCTCCGCCAACGGGGCAGCGGCGGCGCCGCGGGCCGGCGGGCGGCGCGGCAGGAAGGGCAAGGCCGAGGTGCTGCTGCTGGAGCTGTCCCGGGCACCGGAGCCCCTCCGGGCCGACAAGGCGCTGGGCGGCGGCGAGGACGGGAACGGCACCGAGAGCCCGCGGGGCGGGCGGCCCAAGAGGAAAGCGGCCAAAGTGTGAGTGCGGGTGGCCCGGGGGCAGCTGTGCTCTGGTGAGAGAGCAGGGAGTGCTCAGGCTGGATAAGGAAAGGCTCCAGGGAGAGCTCAGAGCCTCTGACGGTGCCCAGAGGGCACAGAATAATTGGAGAGAGGCTTTGGACAAGGGCTGTAGGGACAGAACACAGGGAATGGCTCCCCACTGCCAGGGTTAGGTGGGACATTGGGAATAAATCCCTCCTTTTGGGGTGGGTGGGCAGGCCCTGGCACGGGCTGTCCAGAGAAGCTGTGGTGCCCCATCCCTGGAAGTGTTCAAGGCCAGGTTGGATGGGCCTTGGAGCAGCCTGGGCTAGTGGGAGATGTCCCGGCCCATGGCAGGGGGTGGAACAGGATGAGCTTTAGGGTGTCTCCCACCCCAAGCCATTCCCTGATTCAAGGATCTGTGTCCCCAGAGGGTCTCAGTGTCTGCCCTGTAGCACTTTGTCCCCTGCTGGTGGGATGTGCTGATTCCTCACAGACCAATCCTTCCCCACTTTAGGGAATGTGTTTGGATCCGGGAGCCCCTGGCAGGGCGCGGCAGCTGCCTGTGGCAGGAGGAATTTCCTTGCTTCCTGACAGAGCAGGAGAGTTGTTGGTGGTAGCAGGGCGAGCTCAGGGAGGGGGAGGCCGGTGCTCAGAGCAGGCTCATTGCTCATTGCCCCGAGCACGGCCCGGGGGGAGGCAGGGCTGGCCCGCCCGTGCCGAGCCGGGCCGTGCTCACCTGCAGGCGCTGCCCTGGCATGCAGGGCCCTGCTGTACCTGCAGGAGCTGGCCGAGGAGCTGATGCCGGCGTGCCAGCCCCCTGCCCCCGCCGAGGAGGAGCCCGAGCGCGGCCCGGGGAAACGCCGCAGGAGGAGGAGGAAGGAGGAGGACGCGGACAGCGACGACCCCGCCCGGGACGCTGACTTCGTGCCCTCGCAGGAGGGGCTGCAGGCCGAGGAGGAGGAGGAGGAGGGCAGCGACGCGCTCAACAGCGAGGCCTCGGAGCCAGAGCTGGAGGCACCCCGAGGGCACGGCGGGAGGACGGCGGCCACGGGGGTGAGGGCAGGGCTGGGTCCCTGTTTGTGTCCCTGCACCCACAGCTCCAATGTCCCTGCTGTCCCACAGGGTCCCTGTTTGTGTCCCTGCACCCACAGCTGCACATGGCCCTGCTGTCCCTGTTTGTGTCCCTGCACCCACAGCTCCAGTGTCCCTGTTGTCCCACAGGGTCCCTGCTGCCAGGGACAGGGTGGCACAGGGGCAGCCCCAGGTGGTGGGAGCAGGGACAGGAGCTCTGGGAGAGGGAGCAGGGGAGGTGGAGGCAGGTCCTGAGGGCTCCAGGCCTCCTGGGAGTCCCCACAGGTGCTGTGTGTCTGCAGCCCAGTGTGGCATGCTGGCAGTGGCTGGGGAGGGCTCTGTTCCCGGGGGCTGTGGTGGTTCCCTCTGGGACAGGTGGTCCCCCAGGGCTTGCTCTGAGTGTGCTCTTGTGCCCAGAGATCCAAGCCCCAGTGCCGAGGCCTCGCCCCCAACGGCTTCCACAACTCCATCATGGCCCCCGTGGAGAAGAGCTCCAGCCTTACCTGCAGCCTGTGAGTGGGAACTCGGGGAACTCAGGGTGCTCGAGGCTCAGGGGGGCTGCAGGGGCAGTGTGTGTGCCCTGGTGCCACCCTGGCACAGGTACAAGGCTGAAGGAGCACCTGCCTCGGGAATGTCGCTGTTCTGCTGGGGTGGGAGGGCTGCCAAGGGCAGGGGCTGTGCTGCAGGCGGGGAGGCTGTGCCCAGCATGCAGGCAGGGGTGCTGCTCGTGCTTGGGGAGGGCTGTGAGGAGGGGCTGGACATGCCCATGCAGACCATGGCTGAGCTCTGCTGTGCCCTGCAGGCGGGAGCAGAAGCACTCGCAGTGGGAGTTCCCTGACTGGATCCCAGTGGCACACAGGTGGACGTGTCTCTCTGACAGGTACCCTGGGAGCAGGGAGGGAGCAGGCCAAAGGAAAAGTGGCTGGGGTGAGCAAGGGGATGGGTGGCCTGTGCTCCCACACCCCTCTGTGTATCTGCTGTGGGCTTTGGGGGTCTCTGGGGTTTGGCTGAGGAGGAGCACGGCCAGCAGCGGGCCTGTGTGGGGGCTGGCGTGGTGCTGGGGCCCGGGGCTGTGCTGGGTGGCTGGCAGGGGTGGCAGAGCTGCTCTCGCTTGTGCCTGCACAGCGAGGCTGCCCCGTACCTGCCCGCAGAGGAGGAGTCTCCCCTGTTCTCCATCCAGCGCGAGGGCATCAAGGACGACGGTGCCTTGTACAGGCTGAACAGGTGTGTGACGGGGTGTCCCAGGACAGCAGGCTGTCTGTGGCCTGGCAGGCTGTCCCCTGCCTGGCATGGCAGTGCCTGTCAGGTGTCCCCAGGCCCAAAGGGATGGTGCCTGTCAGGTGTCCCCAGGCCCAGCAGTACAGTGCCTGTCAGGTGTCCCCATGCCCAGCAGGACAGTGCCTGTCAGGCTGTCCCCAGACTTGTCTGCACCATGGGTTACCCTAGGGCTGCCCCCATGGGTTGGGCAGCCAGCCCGTTCTGTGCCCTGGGGTGCCACCAGCCCCAGCTCTCTGCAGCCCTCACCCCTGTGCCCCCAGGTTCAGCTCCCTGCAGCTTTCCCCCCTGTGCCCCCCAGGTTCAGCTCTCAGAAGCTTTTCCCTCTCTGTGCCCCCCGGGTTCAGCCCCCTGCTGCCCTCACCCCTGTGCCCCCAGGTTCAGCTCTCAGCTCCTTTCCCCCTGTGTCCCCAGGTTCAGCTCTCAGCTCCTTTCCCCCTGTGCCCCCAGGTTCAGCTCTCAGCTCCTTTCCCCCTGTGCCCCCAGGTTCAGCTCTCAGCTCCTTTCCCCCTGTGCCCCCAGGTTCAGCTCTCAGCTCCTTTCCCCCCGTGCCCCCAGGTTCAGCTCTCAGCTCCTTTCCCCCTGTGCCCCCAGGTTCAGCTCTCAGCTCCTTTCCCCCTGTGCCCCCAGGTTCAGCTCTCAGCTCCTTTCCCCCTGTGCCCCCAGGTTCAGCTCTCAGCTCCTTTCCCCCCGTGCCCCCAGGTTCAGCTCTCGGCTCCCTCATCCCTGTGCCCCGAGGTTCAGCTCTCAGCTCCTTTCCCCCTGTGCCCCCAGGTTCAGCTCTCAGCTCCTTTCCCCCTGTGCCCCCAGGTTCAGCTCCCTGCAGCCCCACCCCGAGCGCCGCGATGTCTCGTTCTTCGTGGGCGGCCCGGTGTGGGCCATGGCGTGGTGCCCGACGCCCGAGGGCTCCGCAGCCCCGCAGCTCGTGGCCGTGTCCTGCCACAGGAGCATGGAGGAGACCCACAGCGTGTCTGGGCTGCACTCAGGGCCTGCCCTCCTGCAGCTCTGGGACCTGGGCACGCTGCAGACGGAGCAGGGGTGAGTGGCCAGGCCCATGGCTGGGCCCTGCCTCGGTTTGTGTCCCCATGGCTGTATGGGTGGTGAGGCTGGTCCTCTCCGGAGCCACCAGCGCCAGCCTGAACCCTGAGGGGGCTGTGCTGCTGGCCAGCCCTGCTGGTGGTGTACCCTGGAGGGTATTGGAGCTGCTGGGCACCAGCTGCCGTGTTGCTCATGGCCAAACTCGCGCCCACAGCTCTCCCAGCAAGGCCAGGCTGGCCTATGCCATCGCTGCTGACCACGGCTGTGTGTGGGACATGAAGTTCTGCCCCAGCGGGGCCTGGGAGCCACCCACTGCAGCCCGCGTGGTGAGTGCTGCTCAGGGCTGCCCCTGGGCTCCCCAGGGATCCTGGGAGGTGCCCCCATCCATGTCTGAGCCATCTGTCCATCCCCAGCACCCGGAGATGAGCCGGCTGGGCCTGCTGGCCGCTGCCTTCTCGGACGGCAGGGTGGTGGTGTACGCCCTGCCCCACCCCGAGGCCCTGCTCCGCGCCAAGGCAACCCAGGTAAAAGGTAGGAAGAGCCACACTGCTGAGCAGGGCGTCCTGGCCCTCCTCCACCCGTGCCAGGGTGGTACTGCCAGCCCCGGGCTGGGCACCTCTGCCCAGAGGAGCCTACTGTGCCAGGGGGCTGTGCCCAGCCTGGGGGCTGCATGGTGGGGAATGGGCCCACCTGATCCCCGGGACTGGGACCCTGCTGCCCCCAGCCTGGCATCTGCCACAGGCATAGTGTGGGATCCCAGGCTGCTTTTTGGTGCTGGGGGCTGTTTTGAGTACCCTTGTGCCCAGAGATCCAAGCTCCAGTGCCAAAGCCTTGCTTCCAGCAGCTTCCACAATTCCACTGTGGAATTCCAGGGGAGCAGGGCTCCAGCCTCACCTGGGGCTCATCCAGAAAGGCTCACAGCCTGTGTGAGAGGAGGCCACGTGCAGAGTGCTGCTCTGGTTCTGTCTGAGGGGCACTGCAGCGGCCTGGCTGGGATGTAGCTGGGCACTGGCAGGGGGCTCTCAGCAGCGTCACTGTGGGTGCAGGGTGTGGCAGTGCAGCCACAAAGCGTGTCCCTAGCCATTCCCCATCTCCCTGCTGCTCCCTCCAGCCTGCTCCGTGTGTGAGGACAGGACAGGGAGTGCTGGGCCAGCTCAGGCTAATGGTGTCTGTAATGACTGCGCCGGGCTGAGCGGGATTGATGGCCGGCGCGTGCTGGCGGTGGGCACTGAGCTGTGACCGGCACACGGCACTCCCCCCGGCAGTGGGAACGGCTCCCTGTGCCCCCCCTGTGCCCCCCGTGCTGGCTGTGCCCGCGCTGCTGCGGGTGCCAGGCGCTGCCGCAGCCCCCGGGGCACGTCGTGCAGGGCCCCCCATCACTGGCTGCGGCTGCACGCACACTCCTTGTGCTCAGGGCTGGGCTGGAGCTGCTCTCCAGCCACAGCAGCAGCGCCAGGCTGTGCTGACAGGCCCTGCTGGGGGCTCCCAGACTGTGCTGGCTGTCCCTGGGGCACTGGGGATCACATCCCTGTGTTCCTGTGGGGCAGAGCTGGGGCTGGCACTGCATTCTGGCTGTCACGGCTGTGCCCAGGAGCATGCACAGCTCCTCTGTGTCTCCCCCCGTGGCTGCCAGGTTCCAGACTGTGACGTGCCTGTCACTGTGCTGGGGACAGCCCCACGCTGGGGGTCAGGGACCCCAGGCCCGATGGATGTGGGACAGGACAGGTCCCCGCAGCTCCCCTCTCACTGGGGGGGAGGATTCTCTGGTAGACAGGTGCGTGGTGCTCCTGTGGGTGTCCTGCCCTGAGCTGTTGTGTGTGGGGTCTCTGCAGCCTGCCCTGCACAGGAGTCCTGCCTGGCTGCTGCAGTCCTGTCAGCCATGGACCCTGCACAGCTGCTTCCTGCTGCCTCCCTGCAGTGCCCAGAGTCAGGTCTGGCCCCTGTGTGTCACCGTGTCACCTCAGCTTTGGTGCTGGTCATGGTGGGGCAGGAGCCCATCATCTCTGCCTGAGGGTGTTTCAGGGGCTGCTTCCTCCAGCACAGAGGCAGGCCTGGCTCCTGGGGGTCCCGTGCCACCCGTTTGCTCCTCCCTGTGCTTCAGCTCCTGCTGTGCTGGGGCACTGCTCCAGGGAATGGTGGGACAGGGGCTGGGAGCCCTGGCCAGGGCCGTGAGGAGCTGCCATCCAGGCTCCAGGCAGGGAGCTCCCAGGACAGCCAAAGCCTGCCCTGACCCCCTTCTGCTCTCTTCTAGATGGGTCCCTCCACAAGCACCTTATCTGCAAGGTCAGTGTTCCTGCCATGGTGATCCCTGCCAGCTTCCCCAGCGTGCAGGTGGCAGAGCCTGGGGAGCCGAGGCACCTGCACAGCGTTGGAGGGGCACAGCAGTGCCGTGCCCACCCCAGGCCCCGGGGCATGGGTGGCACCGTGCAGGGCTGTGACCCAGGGCTCTCCTTGGCCCCCAGGTGCAGTGCATCGCCACGTTGCAGGTGGGCTCCGTCCAGGCAGGTCATGCCCCTGAGTGCGGGCAGTGCTTCAGCCTCTCCTGGATGCCTTCCAAGCCCCACCATCACCTGGCAGCAGGCTTTTATGACGGTGAGTCTCTCTCTGTGCCCTGCAGCAGCGCTGGGCGAGCAGCCCTCGCCCTGGCACAGGCACTGCAGCCCCAGCTGCTGCTGGAACCTCTGCCCAGCCCTGCTCAGGGGGAGGCTCCTCTGGGCTGGCTGTTGTCATTCTGACACACCTCCAGGCTGTCACTGGGCATCCCTGTCTGTGGCTCTGGGCTTGTCCACATCTGTTGAACTTGCCTGCGTGGAATTTTGTGCTGGGCTTGCAGTGATCCACAGCTCTGTGCTGTGTTGCCAGGACCTGTTGCCATGCTCTGCTTGGAGCCCCAGCTCCAGCCTGGCCCCTGTGTCCTGTGGCCCTGCCTGTGCCCTGTGCCGCTCTCAGCCCCAGCTCCAGCCTGGCCCCTGTGCTCTGCAGCTCCCACAGCCCTGCCTGTGCTGCTGCTGGTGCCCTGCTGAAGCACCCGTGCCGCTGGCAGTGCCTCATGGACACAGTCTCTCCACAGGCACCGTGGCAGTGTGGAACCTGCTCACCAAATCCCTGCTGCAGTGCGTGCACCAGCCCGACGCCTCCCTCAAGCTCTACCCTTTCCGCTGCTTCCTGGCCCATGACCAGGCAGTCCGGAGCATTGAGTGGTGCAAGGCTGACAGGTGAGGGCAGGAGCAGCCACAGGTGCTGCCAGGAGAGGAGCTTCCTCCTGCAGGAGCAGCTCTTTTGTCAACAAGGGCTTGAGAGGCCGTGGTGCCAATGGCAGCACCGGAGGGGTTGGGTTGGGCTTTCCAGGGTGAGGGCACTGGAGCCACTGCAAGGCTGAGGCCACCTGGGCCCTGTGCTGGGCCAGAGCACAGCTCCATGCTGGGCTCTCAGCGCTGCCTTCGTGCTGCTGCTCCTCAGCAACTTCCTGGTGACGGTGGGCAGCGACCGCAAGATCAAGTTCTGGGACCTGCGGCGGCTCTACGAGCCCATCAACAGCATCAAGCGCTTCCTGAGCACCGAGGTGGCCTGGCTGCTGCCCTACAACGGCATCACCGTGGCCCAGGACAACTGCTACGCCCCGTGAGTGCTGCCAGGCCTGCTCCAGCTTCCCCCTCCCTGGGACTGTGCAGCTGTGCCGCGGCAGGGGCAGGCTCTGCCTGTCTTGTGTCACACTGCAGCAGCAAAGCGTGGCATCCCTTCTGCCATGCCACCCTAGGCAGAGGCAGGGTGGGCAGGGCATGGCCTACCCCTGGAGTGAGCAAGAGGTGTGCTGCTAAAGGGGTTTGGGAGCTCAGTGAGTCCTTGGCCTCTGGGAGCTGCCTTGCCTGTGCTTGCTCTTGGCCCTGTGCCATGCTGCTGGAGCAGGAACAGCCCCCTCACCCTGGGCCAGTTCTGTGGAGGTGGCTGTGCCTGGCTCTCACACCCTGGGCCAGTTCTGTGGAGGTGGCTGTGCCTGGCTCTCACACCTCTGGTGGCAGCAGAGTCAGGCACCCAGGCCTCATTCTGTGCCTTCCCACAGGTACGGGCTCTGTGGGATCCACTACATCGACGCCGGGTACCTGGGCTTCAAGGCCTATTTTGTGGCCCCTCGCAAGGGCACCGTGTGGGTAAGGGCCAGGGCAGGGCCCCTCGGTGCCCGTGGCCAGGTCAGGCCCAGCCGGGCCCAGGGCTGGTGGCGGGAGCCCCGTGCCCTCCAGCCCTCTGTCCCTGCAGAGCATCTCTGGCTCGGACTGGCTGAACACGGTGGCTGCGGGTGACATCACCGGCGAGCTGGTGGCAGCCGTGCTGCCTGACCTGGCTGTCAACCCCCTCAACGTCAAGCGCTCCTCGGACCGCAGATTTGTAAGAGACCATCACTCCCGGGGGGCCCAGCCCAGCACACAGAGCCAGCGGGGACAGGGGACCACAGGAGAGTGTCCTGAGCCCCCACCCCACCGGAGCCTGGGGGTGCCTGTGTGCAGAGCAGCAGCAGGATCTGTGCCTGCCCTGCCCTGAGCCGCCTCTCGCCCGCAGCCCGTGTACAAAGCTGACCTGCTGCCGTGCAGCCCTGAGGGGCCCCAGGGCAGCGAGCAGAGCCTGCCCCGCACCCATCGCTACAGCGAGATGGCAGCCAGGAGCTACCTGCGCTTCCAGGACACCGACCTGGTACGGGAGGATGGGGCAGCCGGCGTCTGGGCATGAGCAGGAATGGGGGCTGTGGCTGGGCAGGAGGGTGGCAGGGTGGGAGATGCTGCTGAGGGGCTGTGGCTGGGCAGGAGGTGGCAGGGAATGACCCTGAGCAGGGCTGGGGGCTGTGGCTGGGCTGGGGGGTGGCAGGGTGGGAGATGCTGCTGAGGGGCTGTGGCTGGGCAGGAGGTGGCAGGGAATGACCCTGAGCAGGGCTGGGGGCTGTGGCTGGGCAGGAGGTGGCAGGGTGGGAGATGCTGCTGAGGGGCTGTGGCTGGGCAGGAGGTGGCAGGGTGGGTCCAGCCCTGAGCAGGAATGGGCGGCTGTGGCTGGGCAGGGGAATGGCAGAGTCTGACCCTGAGCAGGGCTGGTGGGGCTGTGCCTGGGCCCTGAGTGGCAGGCTGGGAGATGCTGCTGGGGCAGGGCTGCGGGGGCTGTGCCTGGGCAGGGGCTGGCAGGCTGGGAGATGCTGCTGGGGCAGGGCTGGGGCCACGCTGCATGCCCTGCTCCTGCCCCGGGCCCGCAGCCCAAGGTGGTGCCTCCCCTTGCAGCGCAGCTTCCAGAACCTGCCGAGCCGGGAGCCCATGCGGCGCATGCACGTGCAGGAGCTGAAGGCAGAGCTGAGCCTCGACCGCCTGCAGCTGGAGGCCCTCCACAAGGTGGGTGGCACGGTGTGAGCCCAGCCCAGCGCTCAGGTGGCTCTGCTGTGCCCTGGGGCCGAGTCCCAGCAGCCAGCCCTGTCCCTCAGGGGCTCCTCTCTCCACAGGTGCGCTTCAGCCCCAACCTGGACTCGCAGGGCTGGCTGCTGTCAGGCGGGCAGGCGGGCATCGTGCGGGCACACTGCCTGGCAGGGCTGGCCTCCGTGGGCTGCCAGCTGCTCCCAGAGTGCCAGGCCCGCTTCAGCGTCCTCTATGGGGACACACCCGGCAGCCCTGGCCCCTGTGAGCCCTCCCTGCTGCCAGGGGAGTAGGGCATCAGTGCCTCACCATGCTGCTGCCAATGTGCTCACCCTGGGCAGGGCTTGGGGCTTGGGGCTGGGCCAGCTGTGCTGGCATGGGGCTGTGGGCCCTCTCTGGTGGTGCTGCTTTCCTGATGGGTGTCTGCTGCAGGGGGACAGCTGCTCCCAGCCGTGCCCTGGGATGCTCTGGGCCTGGAAGGGTCTGTCTGCACCGTTTGGTCTGAGCTGGGCTGGTGGGGCTGGAGTGGCCAGGGCTGAGCTGTGGGTGTGACCCTGTGAAGCCCAATGGGCTCCACCAGCTGGAGCTGTGCTTGTGCTCGCCTCCATCCCCAGGGAGTGCCCAGTGAGGGCGGGGAGGGCCGGGAGCCGTGGAGTCGCTCACATTGAGCTGTGTTCAGCTGTGCACAATAAACGTGGTTGGTTTTGTATGGCTGTGCTGGTGCTGGCACCAGGGCAGGTGTGGCTGTAGGGGCCCACCCCCAACTCCATTTCCCTCCTCGTGCCCCTCTGTCTGCTGCACTGCTGCTGCTGCTCCAACACATTTATTGGCAGGGCTGGCACCGCTGCTGGCACAGATGGACAGATGGACACCAGGGGCACAGGCACGACTCAGCAGAGGGAATGGGTCAGGGCCAGGCACAGGAGGGTTCAGACAGAGCCCAGGCAGCAGCACGGGGAGCTGGGGCCAAGGCCGGGTCTGAGGGCCCCCATGGGGGATGTCCCTTCCTGCCAGGACAGACGGGCTCCTTGGGGACCGCGTGGTGGGGCAGGATTCCACCTCCTCGGGAGCTGTGGCACAGCAGGGAGTGAAGATTCCAGGGGGCCCCTGTGCTCCACAGGCCAGGCCTTGTGTCTGTCTCCCCAGGACACCATACTGGAGTCACTGTCCCACCCCAGGACTCTGCAGCAGCAGTGGGGTGGGTAGAGGGGAGATGGGATCTCAAGCGCTGCCCTGCTCTAGCACAAGGAGCTGGGGCCAGGCCCACATCTGGCCCAGCGTAGCAGCAGGCGGGGGTCTCAGGTTCGGGGGTCCTGGCAGTGGGCACAGCCTGCTGACTCCTCCTGGTGCTGCTCCACTTGTACCGTGCACAGGGCAAAGCCAAACCTGCTCTGGAGCCGGGCAGTGACCTCCTGCAGCACCATCTCCGTGTCAGCGCCGGCATCTAGGAGCAGCAGGGCAGGGGCTCATTCCTGGCACGGCCATGAGACCCCAGCAGGGCAGGGGCTCGTTCCTGGCACAGCCATGGGACCCTGGCAGGGCAGGGGCTGGTTCCTGGCACGGCCATGGGACCCCGGCCATGAGACCCCAGCAGGGCAGGGGCTCGTTCCTGGCACGGCCATGGGACCCCCCAGCCATGCCCCGTGCAGGTCACTCACCCACTGCCACGTGCACCGACACGGCGGCGTGGTTCAGCGTCAGCGCCCAGAGGTGCAGGTCGTGGACACCCCGCACGCCGCGGGCTCCCAGCAGCACCTCCTTCACCGCATCGAAGTGCAGCCCTCGTGGAGCCCCTGCCAGCAGCACCCCCAGTCACACGGGCCCCTCTCGGCCCCCAGACACAGCACCCACCTGGCTGGGGCTGGGGGCTCCCCCAGGGCAGCCAGGCTGGGCACAGTGGCTTTGGGGTGACACAGGCCTCACCTTGGGGCCAATGCACCTGGCTGGCTGGAGAGGAAGAACTGGGGGGGGTTCAGGGAGGGCAGGGGAGGCACAGAAGAGGGGAGCTGCCTCACGGCAGAGTGCTGCGGCAGATGGAGCTCCAAGAGCTCCTGTGCCCACCCTGTGCCCGGGTCTCGCACCCCTCTCAACCAGTGCTCACCTTCCATGAGGACCGTGAAGACGTCTCTGAGGATGGTGATGGTGGAGCCGAGGACGAAGACGGAGAAGAAGAGGGTGCTGATGGGGTCTGCGATCTTGCACTGGGGCTGCAGAGAGGGGGTCTCTGTGAGGCTGGGGGCAGAGCCCACGTGGGACCCTGTGTGGCACCACTGCTCCCACGGGCAGCGCTGGGGCAGCCCAGCCCGGGCACCTTGAAGTAGATGATGGTGGCAGCCACGAGGACGCTGACACTCTGCAGCAGGTCACCCACCACGTGGACGAAGGCTGCCCGCACGCTGGTGCTGCCAGGCACGGGGCTGGGCTGGCAGCACACTGAGCTCTCCAGCCGCTCGTAGGCTCCTGTGCCATGGCCGTGGCCAGCAGGGGACTGGTGCAGGATGTAGGCCATGCTGCAAGGAGCAGGATGGCTCAGTGCCACACTGACAGGGCGTGTGTGGGGGCCCTGCTTGGGCAAAGGGGGCACAGGTATCACACCTGGGGCTGGGGACAGTGGGAGGAGTGGGGCTGGAGGTGTACAAGGCTGGAAGGTGTGCAGGAGCAGGGCAGGGGTTTTGTCCTGGGGCTCATGACAGGGCTTGGGAGGTGCTGCAGGGCTGGAAGGTGTGCAGGAACAGGGCAGGGGTTTGGTCCTGGGACTCATCACGGCCTGGGAGGCGCTGCTTGAGGGACCCGGGAGTGTGGGGAGTGGAGACATGGGCACATGGACTGGAAGCCCTGAGCATGTGGGGGACAGGGAAGTGGCGGTGCCTGGGGACACAAGGCTGGTGCACAGGGACACAAAGTGACCTGGGGTCACAGCTGGGGTCACAGAGGGGCAGGACTCAGCTGATGGGGAGCACGGCTGCACACGTGGCACATACACCAGATTGACACCAACAGCACAGGCAGACGTGGCCAGCATGGCTCGCGCCTCGATCTCGTAGTCGTTGCTGATGATGCGGGCGGCCGCCAGGTAGACCAGGGCCGCGGTCACAACCCAGATGGAGAGCACAGAGGCCAGCGCACCCAGCGTCTCTGTGGGGTGACACCCATCAGCGCCCACCCGGCCTGGGGTCCCCGGAGCCCGCAGGGCCGCGTCCCTGGGCTCACCCGAGCGGTGCCAGCCGAAGGTCATGGTCTTGGTGGGCGGGCGGCTGGACACCCAGAGGGAGAAGAGGCTGACGGACATGCTGCCCACGTCCGTCAGCAGGTGGGCTGCGTCCGTCATGATGGCCAGGCTGTGTGCCAGGTATCCGCCTGCAGGCACAGAGCAGCTGGCACCCCGCGCCCTGCTGGCACCCCGGGGCCCGCCTGGGGGACAGGTGTTACCTATCACCTCCCCGACCATGAAGAGGCAGCAGACGGCGCAGGCGACGCTCAGCTGCCGGCGGGCCTGGAGCCGGCCCTGCCCGGGGCTGGGGCTCGGGGGGCTGCAGCGGCAGCGCGGATCTGGGGCCGTCGGTGCTGAGGGATCTCCAGAGCCTGTGAAGAGACTGGGGCCGGGGGTCACTGCCGGCAGCGCCGGCTCCGGGCTCCTGCCTAGGCCCCCCGAGAGCCCTGCTGCCCCCCCCTGCTATGCGGCCGCGTCGGGCACCGGCGGAACCCCCGCTCCCAGCGGGACGAGCAGCCACGGACCGGCGGCAGCAGCAGGCGGTGGCACGGGTCTCCCGCCGGAACCGAAAACTGGCGGGGGTACCACGGAGAGGTGCAGCCGGGAGCGAGGTGTTGCTCCCGGGGCCAGGCTGCGGGACCGGCCAGCGGTGCGGAGACGCGGGGTGTGGGGAAGGGGCGGCGGGGGCCGGGTCCCGTCCCGGTGCGTGGGGCAGCAGTGCGGGAGCGGGGACGGGCAGCCCACCGGGACGGGGGCTAACGGATGAACGGCGCCGGTGTGGGTGGGTGATGGATGGATGGATGGATGGATGGATGGATGGATGGATGGATGGATGGATGGATGGATGATGGATGGATGGTACCGGTGTGCGTGGGTGACGTTGGACGCCGATAGGTGCGGGATGGACACCCGAGCGGTGAGCGGGGCTGGCGCACGGCGGGGCCGGTTCCGCTCGAGCGGAGGTGCCGGCGGCGGCTGAGCGTGCCGGTGGCGGGGTGGCGGCGCAGGCGGCGGGCGGGCAGCGCTGGCGCGGGGACTGCGGAGGTGCCGGTGTCCGCTCGGATGGATGAAGGCACGATGAAGGCACGGGGGCGGCCGGGGAGGGACGTGCCGGGGGTGCCGGTGTCGGCGGTGAGAGCTGCGCGACGTGCCGGGGGCTTGCGGGGGTGCCCGAGGAGCCGAGGGCGATGGGGGCGATGGAGGTGCCGGGGATGATGGGCGAGCGGGTGCGGGAGGACCGCGGGTTGCAGATGCGGGAGATAATGGGGGTGACGGTGCGAGGAATTGCCGGGGAGCCTGGGGGTGACGGAGTGATCGGGGTGCCGGTGACGGACGTGCTAGCGCCGGTAATGGGGCTGTCGGGACGATGGTGTGCCGGTGCTGATGGAGGTGCCGGTGGTGACCGGAGTGTCGGGGGTGCCGGTGGCGGGAGCGCCGTCGGTGCCGGAGGCGCCAGTGATGGAGTTGTGCTGGCGGTGGTGGGGATGCCGGGGAGATGGGTGCCGGGGAGATGGGTGCCGGGGTGATGGGTGCCGGGGAGATGGGTGCCGGTGATGGGACGCCGGTGATGGGTGCCGGGGTGATGGGTGCCGGGGTGATGGGTGCCGGTGGTGGGTGCCGGGGAGGATGATTGCTGCCAGTGATGGGTGCCGGGGTGATGGGTGCCGGGGTGATGGGTGCCGGTGATGGGTGCCGGGGTGATGATTGGCGGTGCCGGCGGTACCTCTTGAGGCGCAGGCTGCCATCGGCGCGGCCGCCCCGCGGGCTGACCAGGCGGGCGCTCTCGGTGCCGGTCGGGGGCTCCATCCCGGGAGCGAGCGGCACCGCGGGCACCGGCACCGCCGAGCCCCGCCCCTGCCGTGACTCCGCCCCTGGTCCCGCCCACACGCGGGTGGCGGGGCGGTCCGGCCCCGCTGCCGCCGCTCCGGGCTCGGGGCGGGGGCGGCCCGGCGGATCTCCGGGAGAATACACCGGAGCTGCGTGTAAGGGCGCTGCTTTCGCGGGAGAAGCTCTCCGGGCCCAGGGCTCCGCCGCGCCTCCTGTCCCCGGCAGGCGATGACAGAACTGATCCTGGGATCCGTCTGAGCACGGGAGGGACAGGAGGGGAGCTGGGGAGCAGCGGGCACGGCGGGGATCGTGCCTGCCGGCGGGGATCGCCTGCCGCCGTGCCGGAGCCGGTGCACAGGGCAGCGGGGGGCACCGCGTCTGCCCGGGCTGCAGGAAGGATTTTGGCGCTGTCTCCCCGCGATCCTCTGAGAGAAGGGCTGGGACGCGGGCTGGCGGAGCCGGAGGGGCTGCACCGGCATGGCCGAGCCCGGAGCAGGGCGTTCAGCGCTCAGGAACCACCGGCGCACCCCGGGCTTGGTGCCGAGTCCGGCCCCGTCTGCGGCCAGGCAGAGCCCCCTCAGCGCGGCGACAGACGACACCGAGCGTGCTGCTCAGTGCTGCGGAGAGACTCGGCATGGGCTGCGGAGCCGGGCCAGGAGCCTGGGCAGGGCCAGCACGGGGCAGGGCCGGTCCTGACCGGGCAGGAACAGCCTCAGGACGGGCAGGGGCAGCCGGCTGCGAAAAGGCTCCGGGGGTCCCCGGAGACAGCCGGCAGACCGTGAACCAACAGCGCGCCCTTGGCGTGTCCTGGACACCGCCCCGAGGCGCCGGACCCAGCGCTGGGTGCCCAGGACACCTGGGACAGGGGCAGGCTGGGGACAGCCCCGAGCAGCCCGTGATGCTGCAGGGCTGGAGCGGCTCTGACCTGCCAGAGGGAGGGCTGTGCAGGTGAGCCCCGGTGTGTGTGACAGCCCCAGGGAGGGCTGTGCAGGTGAGCCCCGGTGTGTGTGACAGCCCCAGGGAGGGCTCCACAGGTGAGCCCCGGTGTGTGTGACAGCCCCAGGGAGGGCTCCGCAGGTGAGCCGCGGTGTGACAGCCCCAGGGAGGGCTGTGCAGGTGAGCCCCGGTGTGTGTGACAGCCCCAGGGAGGGCTCCGCAGGTGAGCCGCGGTGTGACAGCCCCAGGGAGGGCTGTGCAGGTGAGCCCCGGTGTGTGTGACAGCCCCAGGGAGGGCTCCACAGGTGAGCCGCGGTGTGACAGCCCCAGGGAGGGCTCCGCAGGTGAGCCGCGGTGTGACAGCCCCAGGGAGGGCTGTGCAGGTGAGCCCCGGTGTGTGTGACAGCCCCAGGGAGGGCTCCACAGGTGAGCCGCGGTGTGACAGCCCCACTCTGCAGGTGAGTCCCGCTCTCCCGGGGCGTCTGGGGCGGGGCCTCGGAAAGGGGCGGGGCCTCAGCCAGGGTCGCACTAGCAGGCGGGGCACCAGTTGGGGCGGAGCCCCTATAAGGGCGGGGCTTCACTCAGGGGCGGGGCCTGTTCCCCGTGCAGTGCGCAGCCCGTCCTGTCCCGGCAGCCCCCGCGGCCCGCGCGGCGATGGCGGCGGCGGGCGCTGAGGAGCGGCGGGGGGCGGCGGGGCCGGAGCGCGCCCACAGCTCCGCTCCCGGCCCCGGCCCGCTGGGCTCGCTGCTCAGCCGCCTGCCGCTGGCGCCCGCCCCGGCCCCACGGCGCCGCACCGCCAGCCAGTGCAAGCCGGAGCCGCCGCTGCTGCGCACCAGCAAGCGCACTATCTACACGGCCGGGCGGCCGCCGTGGTACAGCGAGACCGGCGCGCCCGTAGATGAGGCCTTTGTCATCGGTGAGCGGCGGGACGGGGCCGGGAAGGGGATGGAGCCGGATCAGCAAGGAGATGGAGCCGAGAGCGGGCCGGGAGGGGATGGAGGCCGGACCGTGGCCGGGGTCGGGCTGCGGTCGGGAATCGGGGAACGAGGCCCCGAGGGAGGGGCTGGGAGCGGGCCGGAGCCGGATCTGGATCCGGGCCCGTGACGGATCCGGGCCGGGGCGGTGCCCCCGCCGCTCCCCGCAGGCCTGTGCGGCGGCAGCGCCTCCGGCAAGACCACGGTGGCGACGCGGATCATCGAGGCGCTGGACGTGCCCTGGGTCGTGCTGCTCTCCATGGACTCCTTCTACAAGGTGCGGGACGGGCCCCGGGCAGCGCCGAGCCGGGCCGACACTCCGGTTCCAGTGTACCCCTGGGTGTTGCCGGGGATCGGGGTGTGGGGATCGGGTGCGGCCCTGAGCAGGGCTGGGGTGCCGGGTGGGTGCCGGGATCCGGCACGGCGCTCAGCGGTGCCGGGGATCGGGCTGCGGGGATCGGGTGCGGCACTGAGCGGGGCTGGGGTGCGGTGGGTGCCAGGATCCGGCACGGCCCTGAGCAGTGCCGGCGCCTGCAGGTGCTGGATGAGGGGCAGCAGGCGCTGGCAGCCCGCAGCGACTACAACTTCGACCACCCCGATGCTTTTGACTTCGAGCTGCTCGTCAATGTCCTGCGCAAGCTCAAGAAGGGCAAGAGCGTGAAGGTGCCGGTGTACGACTTCACCACACACAGCCGGCGCCGCGAGTGGGTGGGTGCCGGGGGCCGGGCTCAGCCTGGCTGGCAGGGTTCTGGGAACGGGGAATGCCTCTGGGCCCTGCAGGGCCTGGAGGGCTAAAGGGAGGGGGTGGCTGGGGTCATCAGGAATGGGGTACTCATTCATGGAAGACTGTGGGGAGATGTGCCAACAGGCCGGTGCAGATATGAAGGAGGGACTCAGTGGGCAGAGGTGCTGGGAGGATGGCACTGAGCAGAGGCTTGGGATCTAGAGCAAGGTTCGGGGTCCATCCTGGCCTGGAGCATCATGCACAGGGATTGACTACAGCTCCAAGGCATTGGGTGCTGCAGGATGGTTATGGGGAGCCCCAGCACAGTGGTGAGATCCCAGGGGGGTCAGTGCCCTGTGTATGTTAGTGTTGGTGCTGCTGTGGCATGTGAGAGAAACAGAACAAACCCAGCTGCTGTCTGCCTGCAGAAAACAGTGTATGGGGCCAACGTCATCGTGTTTGAAGGGATCCTGGCCTTCGCCAACAAGGAGCTGCTCAAGGTATCGCTGCCTCAGGTGGCCGCTGGCCCGAGAGGATGCTGTGCTGCAGCAGGGCAGGCACTGGCCCTGGGTGCCACAGCAGTGGGGCTGTGGAGGGAGAGCTCACCACGCTTGCTGGCAGAGCACTCAGGGGAGGTGATGCTGGGTGCCACTGCGGGGTGGTGGAGGGGAATGACTCAGGTATGATGGGAGCTGCATAGGGGGTGCTCACCCCTCCCAGTTTTCCAGCTGCTGGACATGAAAGTGTTTGTGGACACGGACTCCGACATCCGGCTGGTGCGGCGGCTGCAGCGCGACATCATGGAGCGCGGGCGCGACGTGGCGGGCGTCATCAAGCAGTACAACAAGTTTGTGAAGCCAGCCTTTGAGCAGTACATCGAGCCCACCGTGCAGGTGGCCGACATCGTGGTGCCCAGGGGTGAGGCCGGAGCTGAGCCTGGCATGGGGAGCGGGTGCTGTGGGGCAGGTGGCTCAGCGCCCGCCCCACCTGCCTCCTCTGCTCCACCCGCAGGTGGGGAGAACTCCGTGGCACTGGACCTCATTGTGCAGCACGTGCACAGCCAGCTGGAAAAGGTGAGCTGGGGCTGAGGAGGGGAAGGGTCCTGCATGCAGAGGGCAGGATGTGGCTGCACACAGACCTGTGCTCTGGGAGCACCTGGGGGGTGTTGGCATCACCTCTCTCTTCTCAAGAGACCCCGACATGGAGCCTGGGGGAGCAGATCGGTGCAGTGGGCACTGGGGAGGAGGGTGGGGAGCTGGGCTGTTGGGATGGCTGTGCTGGCCTGTGAGTGACTGACAGGGTGTCTGTCCTTCCTGTTCCCCTGCACTGCACCGTGACCTCTGCACCACCAGCGGGAGATCACAGTCAGGTACGTGGGACCCAGGGCTGCACAGGAGCCTGTTCTGGCTTGGGGGGCTGCTGGCACCCACTGGGTTCTGTGTCCCTGCTGGCAGAGCTTTGCTGAGGTGCCTGAGCGTAGCTGCTGCTCCCCAGGGCTGTGCTCAGCTCCTCAGGGCCTGTCTGGCTGCAGCCCTGGGCTCTGTGTGACACACCCCACACTGTGGCTGATGCCTGTGGCCAGCTCCCTGCCCTGCTCCTGTCCTGGCTGGAGCAGGGCCCATTTCCTGGCTGCTGACTTACCCTGGGGTGCTCACTTCTGTGGGAGAAGTGCCCTGCATGGTCCATGTTCCTGGCACTTCATGTTCCCTTTGGGCAGGACAACCCTTGTCCCTTGTGGTGACAGCCGGGTCCCAGGGTGCAGGGAATGTCCTGCCCTGCAGAGGCTGCAGCAGCCGTGGGTGTGGTCTGGGAGGTTCTTTTTGGGCAGTCCAGCTCTGGGGTCTCATGCCTGCTAACAGACTTGGGGTGTTATTCAGGATCCAGGGAAGGCCAAACACGGTGCTGACCTTTCAGAGGGGTGTTTCTGGAGCCTTCCTTTGGCAGGGTGGCCCAGGGCTGTGGGTGTGTGTGTGCTGCACAGCTCTGAGCACCTTCCTCCCTGCAGGGCAGCCCTGGCCTCGGCCCACCAAGGACAGCCCCTGCCCAAGACGCTGAGTGTCCTGGAGAGCACGCCGCAGGTGCGGGGCATGCACACCATCATCAGGTACATCCCTGCCAGCCCCTGCCCTGGCACACCACAGGGCCTGGCGTGAGTGTCTGCCCTTTGCCCTGGGGCTGCACTCGTGGGGGTTGGCCCGGAGCAGAATGGCTGAATGGAGCTGGCCCTGGCCCCATGGGCACATGGTGACCAGAGCTCTGCACATCTGCTTTGGGTGATTCCTGACCCAAAAGTAGGCTTTTCCTGTAATGGGAGGGGTTTGGTTGGCTCTTTGCACACTGGAGCACAGGTGGAGCAGCTGGTGGCAGGGGGCAGGGTACCCCTTGCCCCTCTCCCAGGGCACTTGGTTTAGAGCTAGCTTAGAGAAGGGACCTGGGCAGCTGCTGCTGCTGTGACTTCACCACTCCTGATCTTTGCTTTCCCCTCTGATGCTCCTTTTTCCAGGTGACAGTAGCATCAGTTAGTGAAGGGTTAAGGGCTGAGGCCTTTAGCACTATGGAGAGGTTCATTGTTTTTACAGCTGCAGAACCTGGCAGCCCCAGGTGTGTTTCCCCACGGCAGAGAGAGGATATTGAGGTCGGTCAGGTCCTCCTATGGCACCTGTGTGTTGGTTTGGAAGGTGTCAGCTCATGTCCTTGTGAGGGACCTGGACAGGACTGAGTGCACTTTGAGCAAGCTTGCAGGGGATACCAAGTGGGGTGGGATGTGGATCTGCTGGAGAGCAGGAGGGCTCTGCAGAGGGGTTGGGATGCTCTGGATCACTGTGCTGAGACCAGCAGGGTCAGGGTCATCAAGGCCAAGTGCCAGGCCCTGCCCTGGGGTCACAGCAGCCCCATGAAGCACTCCAGGCTGGGGCAGAGGGCTGGAAAGGCCATGGGAGCATTGGTGGAAAGTGGCTCAACATGAGCCCATGTGGGCAAGAGGCCATTGGCACCTGGGCTGTGCCAGCTGGGCACTGCTGGGGCACCTCCAGGCTTGGGGACAGCTCTGGGCTCCTCCTAAGAGAGACATTGAGGGAGCCTGTCCAGGGCAGGGAATGGAGCCCCAGGAGAGGCTGAGGGAGCTGGGAAGGGGGCTCAGCCTCGAGCAAAGGAGGCTCAGGGGGAACTTCCTCATTCTCTATAGCTTCCTGACTGGAGGATGCAGCCAGGTGAGGGTCAGGCTCTGCTCCCATGGAAAAAGGGATGGGACAAGAGGAAGGTGCCTCAGGCTGCTCCAGAGGAGATTTAGGTTGGATATTGGGAGCAGTTTCTTCATGGAAAGGGTTTTCCAGCCTCAGCTCATCTGCTCCACGTGGTGATGGAGTTCCCATCCCTGATGGAATTCAGAGACCATCTGGATGTGACACTTGAGGTTGTGGGCTGGTGGTGGCCTTGGCAGTGCTGGGGGAGCAGCTGGACTGGATCTCAAAGGGCTTTTCCAACCCAAACAATTTATGGTGTTCTGATACTCATGGCCACATCCAGGCTGGGCACCTCCTTTCCTTCTCCTGGCTCCTTCCTCCTGTGGAAGCACAGGCTCCAGGGCAGGTCCTGGCAGTAGGAGCGGTGATGTGGCACCTCAGGTGTGCCAGGCAGAGCCCTGTGCCAGTGGCTCCACCTTGGTGGCACAAGTGCTTGGTGACCTTAATCCGTGAGGCTCAGGGCTCTGCTGGGGCTGCAGGGCTCTGGCACCTCTGGCCTCTCGTGGCTGTGCTGGTGCCGTGCAGGAGCAGGGCCAGGCTGTGGGCAGCACTGAGCCCATCCCAGGTGGTGTCTGGGCAATGCCACATGCCTGAGGAGCATCTGCCCCCTACAATCCTGCTGGGCCAGTGCCTCTCCAAACCTCTGTGCTCAGGAGCTCTGCCGGGTCTGTGTCAGGGGACAGGCAGAATGTGTTTCTGGTGAGATTTGGGGGCACTTGCTGGCTTCTGTGTCACTTGGGCATGGCGTGAGGCTGTTGCTGGTCACAAATGTCACCCTGCACTCCTGAGGTTTTTGCCTGCTGCCCTTCTCTTGGGCTGCCAGAGAGCTCCAGGCTGGTGAGACTCAAACTCACCTTTAGCCACATTTCCTGCACCTCCATGTGCTGTTATTGCATCTTGGCAGAGCTATCTCTTGTCATTATTAATGTATTTCATGTTTAGACTCATGTGTTTATTATTTTTTATCAGTGAAACAACCTCACAACTGTGAGTTCTACAGTCTTTCATTAGCAAAACACAAAATAGCTGTCTTTTGTTACAAAGCCTTTTAAGATTAAACTATCTAATTAAAAACTAACACTTAGATTATTTTCCCTTTTAACCTAGTAACTAATCTCTCAAAGCTTACAATGTAGACTTTTCTGTCTAATTACAAAACATCGCCCAAACCGATGAAAAAGAAAAAGGTAAAAAACAACAGCTTACTTCTGCCCTAAAACCTCCATCTTCATATTTAATTTCTATATTCTAAAACCCCAGACTCTGTTTTTCACCCTGTTATATTACACACTTCTAACCAACTACACACTCATAATCCTAATGCTATTAATTAATTTTAAAATCTCCTCCACAACCTCAAGTCAAATACAGCACTCTTTTACGAGTCTGTGCCTTTCAGCACAGAAAATTTAAAATTCTCAACATCTGAAATTCCAGCATCATGCGGTGGTTTGGGTGGGAGGGTGGCCCTGGTCACCTGCTGCTGCCCAGCCTGTGGGGGCTGCCCTCCCTGGCACAGCCCTTCCCCTGCCCGCTTGTGCCCTGGGCAGGGAGAAGCTTCATGGCTGGGGTTCCCCATACCCACAGGTGTCACTGTGTGAATGTGACATACACACACATGTCATCAGGGTTTGAGCCCCTCCATACAGAGGAACCTCTGCAGGAGCAGTGTGGGGCCTGTCCCAGGCAGCCAGGGGCCAGCACAGCTGGGCTGGGTCCCGCTGGGCACAGCTGGCTGGGACAGCACAGCACGGGCTGCAGGGGAGGCTCTGGCTCGTGCTGCTCCCTGGCTGCTGTGGGTGGATGTGTGGGTGCAGCCCACCCGTGAGTGTTTGCTGACAGCTCACACTGGGAGCTGTAGTCAGGCTCTTCCAGACCAGAACTGTTTTCTTTGCCTTCCCTGGGGGTGCTGGCTGTGCCCAGGGGTTTGGGAATGTCTGTGTGCCATGATCACTGCAGGTGCTCAGCTGTGAGTGACCCTGGAATGGCTGCAGGAGCACACGAGGACAGCAGTGACTGCTCGTCCTCCTCCACACGCCTCAGTGGGGCTGTCTGTCATCCACCGAGGTGTAAGAAATGGCAGATGATGTCTTAAAATACAGAGTAAAAATATTCAATATCCTTCTGCCTCTTCAGGAGTGTTGCTACCTCCACTTCTTCCATCTGGGAATGGGCAGGTGTCTGTGGGACTTCTGTGTCCTCATGTTCTCACGAGGCTGGTGGCCTGGGTACTCCTAGTAGGAACTGTCATCTACTTTCCCTCTGCTGTGGGGTTAGTGCCCTGCATGCAGGGCTGGCTTACCCCTCCTGGGCGAGGGGAGAGGTTTCCTGGGCATTGCAGCCCCATGGCAGCTTTGTTCTGGTTTGTGTTTGTTTTACATCTTGGTGCCTTCAGTACATCGGAATAGGGCACACAATGGTATTTCTGAGTCACCTGGTTCTTAGCAGTGCTTTATCTGTGACTCGGGACATAGAGGGGGGAGCTGGGGACATGTGCAACTCTTTTCTGTCACCCAGCATGCTCAGCCATGGTGCATTATGTCCCCTTCAATGGCAGGGTCCTGTCCTATCCTGGCTCTGCTCCTGTTCCACCCCGGGCTCCCCAGCACTCACCCACTGCTCCTGAGTTTGTGCTGCCCCTGACGGTCCTGCCTGACCTGTCCCTACTCGCCGTTCTCTCCCTGCTCTCTCTCATGGCTCTGAGTGGTGTTGCACCTCCCTCCAGGGTAGTTAAGCCACTCTCTTGCCTCTTTAGCCCTCTGAGACAGAAGCTGAGGTGTCAGTGAGCCCCACAGTGCTGGTGGTCACTGACTGTCACTCCAGGAGTGCTCTGGCTCCCACAGCCCGGGGCTGCTGTCCATGCTGGTTGGCCCCTGGAGCCCCACGTGTGGTCTGCAAGGGATGGCAGGGGCTCTGTTCCCTCCTCACCTGTGTCATCCCTCCCAGGAACAAGGACACGACCAGGGATGAATTTATCTTCTACTCCAAGCGCCTGATGCGGCTGCTGATCGAGCATGCCTTGTCCTTCCTGCCCCTGAAGGTGAGTGCCCACTGCTGGCTGCAGCCCCAGCCCCAGCCCAGCTCCCCTCTGGGTGCCCCTGACGGCTCTGGCTGCCCCCACTGTGTGCTCCCCTCCTGCAGTCGGTCACGGTGGAGACGCCGCAGGGCACCACGTACGAGGGGAAGCGGTTCCACAGGCAGCGGGTGAGACATGCCCCAGCTCCTGCTCCCCATGGGGGCACAGCTCCTGGCTCAGCAAGCACCGGGAGCACCCAGCACGTGTCCCTGCCCTTTCCCAGATCACGGGCGTGTCCATCCTGCGGGCAGGTGAGACCATGGAGCAGGCCCTGACCGCCGTGTGCAAGGACATCCGCCTGGGCAAGATCCTCATCCAGACCAACCTGGACACGGGGGAGCCCGAGGTGAGTCCTGCTGCAGCCTGGCACACAGAGCCGTGCCCTGCTGGCACGTCACCAACCCTTCCTTCCCTCGCCAGCTGCACTACCTGCGCCTGCCCAAGGAGATCAGCGAGGACTACGTGATCCTCATGGACAGCACGGTGTCCACGGGGGCCGCGGCCATGATGGCTGTGCGCGTGCTGCTGGTGAGGCCCGGGCTGGGGCAGGGATCCTGTGCCCTGCCGGGCTCTCACAGTCCCCTGTGCCGCAGGACCACGACGTGCAGGAGGATAGGATCTTCCTGCTCTCGCTGCTGATGGCGGAGATGGGCGTGCACTCGGTGGCCTACGCCTTTCCCCGCGTCCGCATCATCACCACCGCCGTGGACAAGCGGGTCAACGAGGAGTTCCACATCATCCCGGGCATCGGTGAGGGGCTGGGCTGTGCCTCTGCCTGGGGCCAGCAGCCCTGGGGGCAGCCCTGCAGCCACACCCGGGGGACACTGGTGGGGCTGGCGCTGCTGCCCCTCACTTTGTCCCTTTGTCTGCCTGCCAGGTAACTTTGGAGACAGATACTTTGGCACCGACGGCCCCTCGGCCTGGTGTGACAGCGACAGCGTGGACTGCTGAGCTGGCTGGCCTCAGGACCAGGGGCAGGGCTGGCTGCAGGGCTGGCTGCAGGGCTGGCTGCAGGGCTGGCCCCATCCCTGCCCCCAGGAGAGGCCCTGAGCTGCAGCTGTGCCCACCTGCCAGCCCCAGCTCTCTGGACCTGCACAACAAGGCCCTGCTGCTGGTCTCCCTCTGCCCCCAAGGACCAATCCTCCCCAGGGAGGAGGACAAGAGAGGGATGGCCTCTCCTGGGACCACGGAGAGGGGATATTTAGGGACATTCCTTGCTCCCAGAGCCCTGCCTCTGGGCCTGGGCCAGCCGTGCCTGCAGAGGGAGAGGTGGCCTCCCCGCGGCTGTGCCTGAGGGGTGCTCACCTTCTGCCCAGGGGAACGGGGATGGGGTCCAGTCCAGGCCCGCTCCATGCCTGGAATCCGTATTTATTTGTATTTATTGTGGGCAGCCCCCAGCTCCAGCGGGACCCTCTGACATCAGGGACTGGACCTCACGGATCCACCCCGTCCCTGCAATCCACACTCCATCCCAGGCCCCAGGAGCTGGGGGCTGGCATGGGGCTGGCTGCCTTCCCGGTGCTGTCCCACCCGCGGTGCGCAGTGCTGCTGGTGCCCGGGGAGCGCTGAGGTGTCCCCGGTGCTGCCCTTGTTGCTCAGGTTCTTTTTCCAAAGGGCAGCGGCAGCCTTGCCCCCCTCGCCCCGCCACCGGCGGCAGCAGGAAGGTCCGGGGCCGGGGCTCTGTCCCGGGCCCGGCCGTGCCGCCACCCCCCCTCGCCGCCGTTTTGTACCAATAAAGGAGCAGCGCGATGCCCGTGTGCCGCCTCCTGCTGCCGCCGGACCGGGGCGGGCGGTGGGGCCGGGCCGGGCCGTGCCCTGTACCGGGTGTCTCCGGGCGGGCCGGGCCCTATAGTGAGTGTCGCCGGGCGGGCTGTACCCTGTACCACGCAGGCCGTGCCCTGTACCGGGTGTCACCGGGCTGGGCTGTGGTCTGTACCGGGTGTCACCGGGCTGGGCTGTGGTCTGTACCGGGTGTCGTCTGGCCGGGCCGTGCCCTGTACGGGGTCGCGGGCGGCGCCTGCGCAGAGCGGCGGCGGAAGCGGCGGCGGGCAGGCCCGTAGCGGCGGGGCAGGCCCGTGGCGGCGGGGCAGGCCCGTGGCGGTCGCTGCCGCGTCCCGTGCGACCCCGCGAGCCTCGGGCGGCCATGGCGGAGCCCCCGCGGCCGCAGCGGAAGCTGTCCCGGGTCGGGGAGAGCCTGTACCGCGTGCTGGGGCTGCAGAAGGGCAGCTCCCCCGAGGAGATCAAGAAGGCCTATCGGTACGAGGGGGTCCGGCGGGGTCCGCGGGGCCGTCCCGGGAGCCCCGGCACGAGGGGCCGTCCCGCCAGCGCGGCCGGGATCCCGTCCGGACGGTCCCGGTCCCGTCCCGGCGGCCAGGGTCTGTTCCGGGAAGTGAGGCTGTGACCCGATACCGGGGGCCCTGCAGGGTGTGGGCTGTCCGGGGCAGCGGGGCTGTGACCCCATACCAGGGGTCCTGTGGGCTGTGGGTTGTTCGGGGCAGCGGTGCTGTGAGCCCGTGCCGGGGGTCCTGCGGGGCTGTGGGCTGTCCCGGCAGTGGGGCTGTGACCCCGTACCGGGGGTCCTGCGGGGCTGTGGGCTGTCTGGGCACCGGGGCTGTGAGCCCATGCCGGGCTTCCTGGGGAGTGTGGGCTGTCCAGGCAGCGAGGCTGTGACCCTCTGCCGGGGGTCCCGGCTCCATGGAGGGGCTGAGGGCTGCCTGGGCAGCAGCAGGGCTGTGGGCCCATACCAGGGGTCCTGTGGGGATGTCCCGGGCAACAGAGCTGTGGGCCCATACCGGGGATGTGGGCTGTCCTGGGCAGTGGGGCTGTGCCCCCATGCCAGGGGTCCCATGGGGCTGTCCCGGGCAGTGAGGCTGTGCCCCCATGCCGGGGGTCCCATGGGGCTGTCCCGGGCAGTGAGGCTGTGACCCCATGCCAGGGGTCCCATGGGGCTGTCCCGGGCAGTGAGGCTGTGACCCCATGCCGGGGGTCCTGTGGGGCTGTCCCGGGCAGTGAGGCTGTGCCCCCATGCCGGGGGTCCCATGGGGCTGTCCCGGGCAGTGAGGCTGTGACCCCATGCCGGGGGTCCTGTGGGCTGTCCCGGGACTGTGCAGCAGGACTGTGACCCCATGCCGGGGGTCCCCCCGCTGCACCTGCAGGAAGCTGGCTCTCAAGTACCACCCCGACAAGAACCCCGATGACCCAGCGGCAGCCGAGCGCTTCAAGGAGATCAACAGCGCCCACGCCACGCTCAGCGATGTGGACAAGCGCCGCCTGTACGACCAGTACGGCTCCCTCGGCCTCTACGTGGCCGAGCAGTTCGGCGACGATGCTGTCCGGCACTACTTCCTCATGTCCAAGTGGTGGTTCCAGGTGAGCCCGGTGTCCCTGGGGCTGCCTGGTGGGGCTGGTGGGCCGGGTGAGCTCAGGGGTTTGCCCTGCTGGCAGGCTGGTGTTGGACTGGGCTCTCAGGACTGGTGTGATGGGTCAGGGGCTCGGGTGAGCTCACAGCACGTCTGTCCCTGATGCAGGCACTGGTGCTGTGCTGCGGGGCCCTCACGTGCTGCTGCTGCTGCTGCTGCTGCTTCTTCTGCTGTGGGACGTGCTGCCAGCCCAAGGAGGATGAGTCCTACAAGTACGTGGACCCCAAGGACCTGGAGGCGCAGATGCGGGCAGAGGACAGCGGTGAGTCAGGTGGAAGCCCGGCAGCTGGGAGCGCCTGTGTTTGCTCTGTGGGGGCTCTGGGGTCTCCCGTGTCCCATCTCGTGTGGGGACAGAGCTCTGGCTCAGGCCTTGGGTTGGCTTTAGCCACAGCTCTTACTTCCAGCCAGCCCTTGGTGTTTCCTGTGTGGGCCAGGGCTGGTGGCATTGGCAGAGAGAGCCACTGCATGGGCTGTGGGTGCACACCTTCTCCTTCTCTCTGGACAAAGGCCCCCTGAACAGGCCTGAAGCTTAGAGACCCTTTGGGGCACAGAGCACGGGAAGAGCAGCTGTGCTCTGGGCCAGCTATGTTCCTGGCACTGGCCATACTGGTGACAGTGGGGCTGGGTGGCTCTTGCAGCTTCTCTTGGGGTCAGGGCACTCTGCACTGGCCAGGGCTGTGGGGGCTTTGGGCTGTGGGAGCCCTGGAGGCAGTGCTGTGACATTCCTGCTCTCTGGCACCTCCGGCTGGGGCTGAGGCACTGATGTGAGCTTTCCTTTGCAGATCCTCCGGGCCCTGTGGTAGCGCAGCCCCCGCCTGCCAGCACGGAGCCGCTGCCAGCCAGCGCCAGGAGCGATGCCTGAGGCCGGCCCACCCCGCCGGCTCCCAGCACTGGGCAGGATCCTCCTCCCTTGGGACTGTCACTTTCCGGGACCACGGTCCCGCCCCCGGGCTGCCTCATCGGCCTCGGAGGGATAGAATCTCAGGTTAATTTGGCCAGCATCAATGCACAGGCTGCTGGGCCCCTGCTCGAGCTCCAGGGCAATGCCCCCGTGTCCAGCACTGGTGGTGGCAGTGGCCTGGAGCCCGTGCTGCCGTGGCCCCTCGAGTGCCTTGCCCGTGCCCAGGTCGGGCACCGAGCCCCGGGCACGAGCAGAGATGCTCCGGGCCGAGCTCTGTAGCTCCGTGAGACCATTAGCACTGTAACCTCGGGGCTGGGCTGAGCCCGCCCCTCTGCAGCCCTCCCGACGGGTGCTGGGTGCCAAACGCTGCTGTGGGCTTGGGGTGCTCCTGCGGGTACCCCTTCCCTCTGCCCTCTGGGACTGTCTGGGTTTTGTGGGCACCATTAAAGGCCGACGGGAGGGGAGTGTGTGTGTGTGTGCCTGGGCTCTGTGCAGGGCAGCAGGATGTGCCTCTGCCCGGTGTTTCCATGCTGGGGCTGTGCTCGTGGATCCTGCGGGTGCTGGACTAACCGGGGTGCGGAGCGGGCAGCTCACGTCCTGTGTGGAGCGGAGCGAATGCCACGTGTGTCCTGCCCCCCGCCCGGTGCCACTCTCTGTGCCCTGCTGCTGGCTCCCGCAGCTCTGCTCTCCCCACTCCTGCTGCTGCAGTCCTGGAGCCGTGCTCCTCCCCCCCTGCTCCTGCCCCTGCGGAGCTCCCTGCGGAGGGCCGGCACCGAGGGGTGGCACCGAGGGGTGGCACCGAGGGACACGGGGAGCCGCTTGCTCGTTCTTCCCATCTCTGGTCGGTCACTGCCTCTGCCCGCGGCTGCATGGGCTCTGCCTCACTCCCTAAATATAGCCAGGGTGCCAGGGCGAGTGGGGATGGAGTGTCCTGGCACCAGCCCCTCTGCCCTGCCCTTCGGGGAGGCTGGCACCGTGGGGTGTGCGGGACCTCAGCCTCCCGCAGCCCTGCTGCCTGCACAGCGGGGCACATTGTCCTCAGCGTGACTGCCGGTCCTGCAGCCCCTGCATCGGCCGGCCCTGCACCAGCCAGCCCCAGCCCTGCAGCCCCTGCACCGGCCGGCCCTGCACCAGCCAGCCCCAGCCCTGCAGCCCCAGCCCTGCAGCCCCTGCAGCCCCAGCCCTGCAGCCCCTGCACCAGCCAGCCCCAGCCCTGCACCGGCCCTGCAGCCCCTGCAGCCCCAGCCCTGCCGCCCCTGCACCGGCCCTGCAGCCCCTGCACCGGCCCTGCAGCCCCTGCACCGGCCGGCCCTGCTCCCCCGAACCCCGGCCGCTCCTCCCGGGCAGGGATCCGCGGGTCCGGAACGCAGCCGGTGTCCGGTGCCGGGCCCGGCCGGTCCCGAGGGAGGGCCGGAGCGGTGACTCAGTGTCACCCGACGCCGCCGACAGCTGCGGCCCCGGCGGGGCGGGAGCGGCTAAAATTAGCGCGGGGGGCCGGGGCCGAAACAAAGCGGGCAGCGGGCGGCCGGAGCGGAGCCGCGGGACAGAGCCGGGCCGGGCCGGGCCGGGACCGCGGCCATGAACTTCGCCGTGGGGCTGAAGCCGCTTCTGGCGGAGGCGCGGAGCATGGAGAGCCTGGAGAAGCAGCTCATCTGCCCCATCTGCCTGGAGATGTTCTCCAAGCCCGTGGTGATCCTGCCCTGCCAGCACAACCTCTGCCGCAAGTGCGCCAACGACGTTTTCCAGGTGGGAGCCGCGGTGGGGCGGGGGGAGGCACCGGGAGCTCGGTGCCTGGGACCCCAGCCCGGCGGGGCTGGCCCCGTTATCCCGGGATCCCCGGCCAGCGGGGCCGAGGGGCGACCAGGAGCACCGGGATCCTCTTCACGGGGGCCTGGTCTGGCGCTGGCGCCGGGAATCCCGGCCCCGGGAGCAGCCGCTGGCAGCTCCGGTGGGCTGTGCCCGGTGCCGCTCCCGGCTGGCGGGGACGGTGAACGGGGAGCAGGGGCCGTGTCTGAGCCCCGGTTTGTGCCCACACCCGTGGCCGTGCGGTGCCGGGAGTGCCGGGGATCCGGGGCGCCGGGGGTGCCGGTGTTGCGGGGTTCCGGGGGTGCGGGGGTGCCGGGCATGCCGGGGGTACCGGGAGCGCGGGATGTGCGGGATAGCGCCGCCGTGACACCCCGCGTCCCCCCCAGGCCTCCAACCCGCTGTGGCAGTCGCGGGGCTCCAGCGCGGTGCCGTCGGGCGGGCGGTTCCGGTGCCCGTCGTGCCGGCACGAGGTGGTGCTGGACCGGCACGGGGTGTACGGACTGCAGCGGAACCTGCTCGTGGAGAACATCATCGACATCTACAAGCAGGAGTCGGCCCGGTCCGGAGGCGCGGGGACCCCGGGGCGGGGCGGGGGGCAGCGAGCCCACCGAGAGGGCTGGGGTGGGATCCCAACAGGACCTGGGCAGTCATGGGGACCGTGCAGGGCCAGGGAATATCCCTGGGGCAGCAGCTGTCTCCGGGGACAGAGGCGTTTCTGTGTCCCTGGGGCTGAAGGGTCCCTGGGAGCCGGAGGTGTCTCGGGGCTGGGCAGGACCCGGGGCTGGGGCTGTTTCTGAAGCCGGGGTGTCTCTGGGCCTGGGGTGTCTCTGAAGCCGGGGTGTCTCTGAAGCCGGGGTGTCTCTGGGGCCGGGGTGTCTCTGGGGCAGGGGTGTCTCTGAAGCCGGGGTGTCTGTCTCTGGGGCCGGGGTGCCTCCCTGACACCCCCAACCCCTGCAGACCCCTTCACGCCAAGGCTGAGCAACACCTCATGTGCGAGGAGCACGAGGACGAGCGGATCAACATCTACTGCCTGCGCTGCGAGGCGCCCACCTGCTCGCTGTGCAAGGTGTTCGGGGCGCACAAGGACTGCGAGGTGGCCCCGCTGCCCGCCGTCTACCAGCGACAGAAGGTAGAAGGGGGCCCCCGGGGGTCTCGAGGGGCCGGGGGTACCCCCACAGCCACCCTCACGCCCAGCCTCACCCCCAGAGCGAGCTCAGCGACGGCATCGCCATGCTGGTGGCGGGGAACGACCGCATCCAGGCCATCATCACCCAGATGGAGGAGATCTGCCACACCATCGAGGTGGGCACCGAGGGAGGCGGTGGCAGTGGGAGTGGCCGGCCCCGGGGCCGTGCCGGGCACACCGAGCAGCCCTGCAGCAGTGCCAGCTGAGGGATGTGGTGGCATTGCGATTGCCCAGCCCCGGGGCCGTGCCGGGCACACCGAGCAGCCCTGCAGCAGTGCCAGCTGAGGGATGTGGTGGCACTGCGATTGCCCAGCCCCGGGGCTGTGCTGGGGCACACGGAGCAGCCCCGGCCCGTCCCGTCCCGTCCCGCAGGAGAACGGCAGGCGGCAGAAGCAGCACCTGGGGCTGCGCTTCGACGCGCTCTACGGCATCCTGGAGGAGCGCAAGAAGGAGCTGCTGCAGAGCATCGCCGCCGAGCAGGAGGCCAAGCTGCAGCGGGTCCGCGGGCTCATCCGCCAGTACGGAGACCACCTGGAGGCCTCCTCCAAGCTGGTGGAGTCGGCCATCCAGGCCATGGAGGAGCCCCAGATGGCCGTGTACCTGCAGGTGCTGCCGGGGATCGGGGGCTGGGGCTGCCCGGGGGCAGGGTGGTGGGGCCGCGGTGCCCTGAGGGGCAGGGGGCTGCTCACAGGGGCTGTGCTCACCCAAAAGGATCTGTGGGTGCCCCTGGATGTGCAGGGGTGCGCCTGTGCTGGGCGTGGTGTCCAGGAGACACTGATCCCCCCTCGTTTTCCTTCACAGCACTCCAAGGAACTCCTGAAAAAGTGAGTGGGGACAATGGGGGGAAGAGGCCCTTGGCTGGAAAAGGCCCTGCAGCCCCCGGGGTGCCTCTGCCCTGCAGGATCACAGACATGTCCAAGGCATCGATGAGCAGCCGCCCTGAGCCTGGCTACGAGAACATGGACCACTTCTCCATCAACGTGGACTACGTGGCTGAGATGCTGAGGACCATCGAGTTCCAGACAGGTGCCTGTCCTGGGGAAATGGCTGTGCTGTCCCAGGGGCACTGGGGCTGCCCGGGGCGCCCAGGGCCCCCGGCAGAGCCCCCTCACCACATGCCCTGTGCCGGGATCCCACACAGGACTGGGGACGTGACCCCTCCCAGGGGCCTGCAACCCCACTGGGGACCCGAAGGGTCAGTCCTGCCCCAGGCTTCCCCTGGTTGCCACACTGGGCTGGTCACATTCCTCCTGGGAACACCCTGGAGTGTCCTGGTGTGTCCCATGATGCGGGAAGGTCCCACCTGAGCTGTCCCTGCCCACAGAGCCTCTGGGTGAGGATGAGGGGGATACACCTGGGGACGGCAGCGAGGCTGCAGCAGACGAGGAGCGGCTGGACAGCCTGGAGGTGCCCGAGGCTGCTGAAGGTGAGTGCCTGCCATGACTGCCCAGGGCCGTGTCCATGGTCCCCGTGGGGCAGCAGGGTCCTTCAGGCTGCTGGGACATCCCTGCCCCGACCTTGTCCCTCTCTCCCTCTGCAGATGTGGGGCCGAGGCAGAAGCCAGCGAGCTCTCCCCATGGTGAGACCCTCGTGGGGAGTGAGATGGGCACGGCCATGGGGTGCTGTGGGGCAGAGGAGACCCCCTGGGAGTGGGGATGGGGGCATGGAGGGGCAGATCACACCCCAGGCTCCCCCAGGCCATCCCTGTGTCCCTGCTGCAGGGGGTGGGAAGGGGACCCTCGGGTCACAGGGCTCAGGCTGCTTTTCTGCACAGGTCAGCACTGAAGTGAGGCCGTGGGGTAAGGCTGGCATGCCCTCAGCTCTGCCTGTCCCTGTCACACCCGGCTATCCCTGTCCCTGTCACCCCGCCCTGGCTGTGGCCATCCCGCACTCTCAGGCGAGCTCCATCCCTGCTCCTGGAATTGCCCCGATGGGCGCTGCCCCTCTCCAACATTAAAAGTGTGTGAGCACCCGTTGTGCCGTGCGCTGTGTGGGCGCGCTGGAGGCCAGGGCCGCCCTCAGGGTCTGGCCCGGCACAGCCCCTGCCCCATCACCCAGCGGTGCCCCCGGGCCTCGGGCGGGGCGCTGAGACCCCCGAGCCCCGGTGCAAGGCGGGCTTTGAGCCCCGGGCCCGGTGAGCGGCTCTGCCCTGCCCACAGCCCCTGCCGGGGGGCGGCGACCCTCCGGTGCCCCCTCCCACAGCCGCGCCCCGTGCCCGCCGCAGCCCCGGGAGCCGGGATGGGATGGGATGGGATGGGATGGGATGGGATGGGATGGGATGGGATGGGATGGGGTGGGATGGGATGGGGTGGGATGGGATGGGATGGGATGGAATGGGATGGGATGGGATGGGATGGGGTGGGATGGGATGGGATGGGATGGGGTGGGATGGGAGCAGACACGGCCGGGATGGGCCGGGCGGGAACAGACACGGGCGGGATGAGCCGGCTGGGTACACACGGCAGGGATGTGCTGGGTACACACGGAGCCTCCGCAGCGCTGCCCGGGGCCGCTCCCCTGGGAGCCGCGGCTGCGTCACCGCCGGCCCGGAGCCGAGACGGAGCGGCTGCTGATGCACATGGCCAGGGGTCCGGGATGATGCACATGGCCAGGGGTCCGGGATGATGATGCACATGGCCAGGGGTCCCGAGTGATGATGCACATGGCCAGGGGTCCGGGATGATGATGCACATGGCCAGGGGTCCCCGGCCCGGGGTCCCCGCAGCCACACCGTGCCCAGCCTGGGGACAGCGAGGGCCGAGCCCTGCGGACCCCCAGACCACGGCTAGGGGTGGGGTGTGTGGTCCTGGAGGACGGGGGACACAGGGGACAGCTCTGCTCTGTGTGTCCCCGAGGTGGGAGAGAGGACATTTCTCTCTCCGTGTCCCCGAGGTATCACCCCAAGCACAGGCAATGTGGTGCCAGCAGAGCAAGCCCAGCCCCAGCCCCAGCCCAGCTGCTCCTGCACACACCAGGACCGTGCCCGGGCGGGCTCGGGCAATCCCCGGGAGCTCGAGGGGCTGCGGCTGCCCCGTGCCCTCCCCAGCCCCTCCTGGATGCAGCATTTACCTCCCGTCCTGCTCAGGGATGTTCCCCTGTGGCTGTCACCCTGCAGAGGTGACCGAGAGGGACCCCAGGGCTCACAGCCCCTCAGCTTGAGAGGGACCCCCAGCACTCAGAGCCCCCCAGCTGGGTGCCACGGGTGCCTCCCCAGAGCCTGAGAGGCCTCAGGAGAGCCCCAGCCCGGTTCTCTTCTGTTTTGGGCAATTTTCTCCCTCGTGCTTTGTGTCCAGACGCTCAGCCCCTGTCACTGCCCTCCCAAAACCCCTGGGATTTGCTGACTCCTCTGCTCGTCCAGTTAAAGTGCAGCCCCTCCTGAGAACCCAGGAATGAAATCCCTGCACTGAGCATGGATTCTAACACATTCTAGCACATTCCAGTGCGCAGCCTGCTCCAACTGCTGTTCAAGGGACAAGAAGCATCATTATTTCTCTTTATCATTCTCCATAACTGTGCTTCCAGAAGCCTTTTTCTCCACAAGGAGCAATGCTAACATTCCTGAAGAATCTTTTCACTTTCCCCCACAAACGCAGGTGGGTTGTCCCCCTGCTGTGGTCACTTACCCAGCTACACGTCCCATTTGTGGAATATTGTCCATTTAGTTGGGTTTGTATGGGGTTTGTGTCCAAGGTTTTGGCGGTGGGGAGATGGCGGGGCAGCCTCTGTGAGGAGCTGACAGAAGCTTCCCCATGCCCAGGGGAGCCAAAGGCAGCTGGCTGCAGGAGGGACTGGAGCTGCTGGCCAAGCAGAGCCCCTTGGTGACGGCAGCAGCACCTCGGGTGTCACTGTGTGTTGGGGCAGATGGAACAGGAAAGCCTTATCAATATGATTGTCTGGCTAAAGATTTTGAGAATATGGAAACTATAAGTGAGATTGAAATGAAAGCAAGCTATGAGATCCCTCAGTTACTGAACAACGGGAAAACAATGGCATGGCCAGCTGAAGGTGATCCCCTTTTGATGGAACAACACCCTCTGCTTGCAGACAGGCCCAAGGGTCAGAGCAGACCCTGCAGCTTGGCAGAAGGGCCCAAAGAGGAGTTTGTAGGGTTTAAAATGTAACACAGTGTGGTAATGTAGTGATTCTTATAGGCTGTATGTAAAAGCTGTAGAATTTGTATCTTGTACTAGATTGGTTAGTGAGAATCAGAATATTCAACACAGAAGAAGATTTGTTGTATTGTAATGGGACCTCACTCTCTTAGCTCTTGCCCCTCTTGCCTCTTAGCTCTTGCCTTTTACTCTCTTACCCCTTTTACTCTCTTGTGCTTTTACTCTCTCACCCTCCCATCCTCTCTCCCCCTCTCTTCTCTCGGGCCTGCTCTGAGCTGTGGCTGCAGCTCCCAGCAGGGCCCTGCACCCAGGCCCTGTGCAATAAACCCCAAATCCCAGCAGGGCCCTGCACCCAGGCCCTGTGCAATAAACCCCAAATCCCAGCAGGGCCCTGCACCCAGGCCCTGTGCAATAAACCCCAAATCCCAGCAGGGCCCTGCACCCAGGCCCTGTGCAATAAACCCCAAATCCCAGCAGGGCCCTGCACCCAGGCCCTTTGCAATAAACCCCAAATCCCAGCAGGGCCCTGCACCCAGGCCCTGTGCAATAAACCCCAAATCCCAGCAGGGCCCTGCACCCAGGCCCTGTGCAATAAACCCCAAATCCCAGCAGGGCCCTGCACCCAGGCCCTGTGCAATAAACCCCAAATCCCAGCAGGGCCCTGCACCCAGGCCCTTTGCTTTAATAAACCCCAAATCCCAGCAGGGCCCTGCACCCAGGCCCTGTGCAATAAACCCCAAATCCCAGCAGGGCCCTGCACCCAGGCCCTGTGCAATGAACCCCAAATCCCAGCAGGGCCCTGCACCCAGGCCCTGTGCAATGAACCCCAAGTTCCTGTCCTGGCTGCAGAGATCTCTCATCTCCATCCGTCCCGACCGTGCTGACCCCCATCGCTCTGACAATTGTGCATTATCAGGGACAATGATTTTAGGGAGGAAAGAAGAGTTCTGGTGTGGAGGGAAGTGCAGCCAGAGAGGAACGACGGCATGAGAGAGCAGCAGCCCTGCAGCCCCCAGGTCAGAGCAGGGCAGCAGGAACGAGAGGGGGTGATCCAGAGCTGGAGCAGGGATTCCCCACAGCCCGGGGTGCCTGGGGGCAGCAAGGACCCACCCAGGGTCCTGGCAGGACCTGTGAGCCTGTGGGGGCTCAGGCAGGAGCAGGTCCTGGCAGGGTCCTGGGAGGGATCTGTGAGCCTGTGGGGGCTCAGGCTGCAGCAGCCCCTGAGGGACTGTCCCCATGGAGGGACTGTCCCCATGGAGGGCACACACAGCCTGAGAGGGGCCCCAGCCCGAGGGAAGCAGCAGCCTGCACAGGGCTGTGCCTGTCCCACACCTGAGCAGGGCAGGGGCTGCTCTCCCGTGGCAATCACGCATCCTCTGAACAGAGACACAGCTCTGTCCAGGACTCTGGAATCTGGGAAGCTGGGAGAAAGCTCAGAGAGAGTGAGAAACAATTCTTGTCTATCTTCTTGTCTATCTCCACTTGCTGCACCTGCTGTTGTGCCCACGTGGAATGTGTTATGGAGATCGTTTATCAAAGGGTAAATCCCTAGCTGGACTCTGGTGATGGTGTTTGGATTCACTGACCAGTTGGACCCACGTGCGTCACGTCTGTCTGCAAGGGCGACGGGTTTTCCTGGTGGGTTGGAATGGCTCAGGAGGATGAAGGGATTGATGAGCCCCCTGCGACGGTGGAGGCAATCGAGGGGCCCGAGCGTGACCCCCAGCCTGTCCCACTGCAGCCCTGGGAGGGACGGGGGCAGAGCAGGGAGTGAAGCTGAGCCTGGGGTGGGCAGGGGGGTGAGAGGAACAAAACCCAGAATTTTTAGAATTTATTTTATTTTACTTTTTAATTTTTTTTAAAGAAATTATTTTACTTCTTGTTACCCTACTCTGATGTGATTGGTAATCAATTAAACAAAATTAAAATAAATTCAATAATTTTCCCAAATCAAGTCTGCTTTGCCCAGGACAGGAATGGGTGAGCTTTCTCTGTCCTTATCCTGGGCCATGAGCTTTTCTTGTATTTTCTCTTCCCTGTCCAAGTGAGGGGGAGTGATGGAGCAGCTCTGGTGGGCACCTGGTGTCCAGCCATGGTCAATCCATCACACCTGTAATGACAATTACCTTCCTCATGGCTTAGGTTAGACCCCAGGGAAAATCCTCACAGGGATTTGGGACTAAGGAGCAATGTCAGATTTAAATCTGAAATTAAAATTTCCCAATCCAAAGGACTGATTGTGACACTGGGAAAATCCGTCAGTTTTACTGCTGGAGTTGGAATTTTCCTGAGCCTTTGGACAAGCTGTAAAGTAACAACATATTATATAGTGAATCACCATAAAGTAACAATATATAATGGATCACCAAAAAATAACAATATATTATATAGTGGATGTCCATAAAGTAACACTATATTATATAGTGGATCACTATATAGTAACAATATATTATATAGTGGATCACCATAAAATAACAATATATTATATAATGGATCACCATAAAGTAGCAACTTATTATAGAAGTACTTCACTTGCAAAATTAATTTGCATAAACAGATTAAAAAATTAAAGAACGTGCTTCTGTGTCTGAGTGGAACTTCAGGTCTCCAGCTTGGTGTGAATTCCATGGATCCTGTCCAGGTTCAGGGATGTTTTTCACACGTGCCATGGATCCAGGGGTTGGTTCCTGTCCTTCTCCCTTTTCCCTGCAGCGCACACCCTGAGCTCTCCTGGGAAAGCACCTTCCCATCTTCCCACCTATCTTCTCCCTTTCCCACCTTTCCCACCTTTCCCACCTTGCCAGCCTCATCCTTCCGTGTCCAACCCTTCCCCACACTGCAGGGACTGTCCAGGGGCACCCGAGGGGAGGGTGGGGCTGATTCCAGCCTGGATGGGATAAAGGCAGGGAGAGAGAACTGGAATATTTCCTTGTGGCCTCTCACACACCTGATCTCCGCGTGGGCACGGGGTTTTGCCTTCCAGGGTGTTTCCAGAGTGCTCATTCCTGCTCTGACCTGGGGCTGACACTCCTGTAGCAGCCAAAGCAATGCCCCACTGCAGCCTTTCGTTGTAATTTGGATATTTGCCCCTTTGCTGCAATTCGGGTATTTGCCCCTTTATTGTAATTTGTATATTTGCCCCTTTGCTGTAATTTGGATATTTGCCCTTGTTGTAATTTGGGTATTTGCCTCTGCTGTAATTTGTATATTTGCCCCTTTGCTGTAATTTGTATATTTGCCCCTTTTTTATAAATTTTATAAATTTTATAAATATATTTAGTTTTTCAAGAACAAACCCCAATGCCACACTTGTAGGGAAAATAGGGCTTCTTAAAACCAGACTGCAACAAGTTTCTGTGGGGGTTGAGCTTGCTCTAAAAGGAGCCAAAAAACTGATCAGAACATTCTGGCTTGGAGATAAGAGCCAACTCTGCTTGATGGATGTTAATTTTAAAAAACCACAGGTCAAAAGCAACAGAATAACCTTGTAACTTGATATTTGCCCCTTTGCTGTAATTTGGATATTTGCCCCTTTGCTGTAATTTGTATATTTGCCCCTTTGTTGTAATTTGGGTATTTGCCCTTGTTGTAATTTGGGTATTTGCCCTTGTTGTAATTTGGGTATTTGCCCCTTTGCCCCTCAGGTTCATCCTTCCTGCCTTCCACTGGACTGTGGGACCCGTGAGGGATGCAGTTCCCAAATAAACTGTGAAAATTTGACATTTCCTGCACCATTTCTGCTGTAAACCGTGTTCACCATCTGCAGAAATTCCTTCTGGGACACCCAGTCTGGGAATTGTTTCTTTTAACAAACCCTGATCATTCTCTGCTCTGGTTGGTGCAATGGGGAGAGCCCTGGTGTCACACAAAATTGGGAAATAAACTCTCCAACCAATTTGCCAGGCTGGAAAGCTAACACAGCTTTATGAGGAGTGCTGGATGCAGGGGGGATTCTACCCAAAGCATGCCCAGTAACCCCACAGACCAGGTTATATTCCTGAAACTAACAATATTCATCACAGCTCCTGAATACAAACAGGTATGCTAATGATTTCTGAGGAAATTACTGAGAAATTTCTGAAAAAATTATTTTGGTGTGGTTCCAGATATTCTGATGAATCTTTTTTCCCTGGAGAGTATTTAAAATACGTGGTGGGGTCATAAGGAACTTCTCTTATCATTCTTTGTTCTGACACACAATCCTTGCTGCCAAAGCTGAGATGTTGGCTAGTGCATATTAATCATTAATATAAATTAGTAAGGAAGCACAGGACTCAGTCACAGGCCGCTGCCTTTCCTGACAGTCCTGGGCGTGGCCCCTCTGATTTGATGTGTGCTGTTCTTTAAACAAAAAGTTTAATAAACTTTAAACAATAAGAGTTTAAAAGTTTTTAATGATGCTTTTTATGATACCTGTTATTTTTACACTCAAAACTTGAACTATAATTTTTACTCTGAAACCCTCAATGCTTCTGCCAGAGACTCCATTTCCCAGTGAGTTCCCCTGTGTTGACCCTCTCCCATTTTTTCCTCAGCAGGCGTTGGGGAATTATCACCTGTTTGCTGGATGCAATCCACCGCCCTTCAGGGCTGATTTCAGGACCTAAATCTTCCACTTTCTCTCATTGTCAGCCAGGCCTTTTCCAATATTCACTGGGGTTCTCTGAGTGGATGAGCTTCGCATTGCGTTATTGCCACTTTCTGAGGCAGGAGCCTCCCCTGAAACAGAAAATGTAAACTCCCTCCCTCTGAATTATTATAGTTTTGAAATTAAGACGCTCTCAGGGAAAGATATGGGAGCAGGAATAATAGTTTTTTATTAGGGAATAAATAAAAATAGGTTTTAATTAGGGGAAAAACATGCAATATAGATAATAAAAAGATATATATATATAAGATATATATATTATATATATATATAAGTTATATATAATATATATATTATATATTATATTTATATATAAAAATATATAAGAAAGCTGCTCCTCTGGCAATGAGGTGGGCAAAGGCTGCTGGGTGTCCCAAACCTCAGATTGTACCCAGGTAGGAATGCTTGGCTCCTCCCCTGGGCGGAGCATCTCCCCATGGGATGATGGAACTGGGTCAGCCACGCAGGGACACTCACTGGGCCATGAACAGAAGAGAATTAATAAGTAATGGCCCATGAACAAAAGATAATTAATAAGTAATGGCCATGAACAGAAGAGATCTCCTGGAGGGAGGGTTGGTGTGTAAGGGATAAAGAAAAATGCCCCATGAACAGAGAATAAGTGCCCCAGCTCTGACAGAGATGGCAATAGAACACACACATTCCTTGCAATCCAGGACACCTGTCCATGTTCCCTGAGGGATCCCTGAGGGGCTCACAGCCCTCTCTCTCTTTCCAAAGGGCTCCACAGGCACAGAGCACTGCCTCTGCACACCTGGAGCACACCTGGAGCCAGCCCATCCATTCACAGCATTCCAGAGCACACCTGGAGCCAGCCCATCCATTCACAGCATTCCCAGAGCACACCTGGAGCCAGCCCATCCATTCACAGCATTCCAGAGCACACCTGGAGCCAGCCCATCCATTCAGGGATCTCAGTGCACACCTGGAGCCAGCCCATCCATTCACAGCATTCCCAGAGCACACCTGGAGCCAGCCCATCCATTCAGGGATTCCCAGAGCACACCTGGAGCCAGCCCATCCATTCAGGGATTCCAGAGCACACCTGGAGCCAGCCCCTCTGTCAGCATCAGGAACTCATAATCACAGCATGATTAAATGCAGGTGCTTTTATTGAAGAGCTCTGGGTGTCAGGGGTGCACAGACCCAAAGCTGACCCACCATGGTTTCCAGCTGAACATGTTTTATGTTCTATCATTATATAACTTACATATTAATTATTAAACTGACATTCTTCCATTGTATACATTGATTTCATCCAAGCATGGGTTTCTTGTGATCCCCCTCAAACCCCTAACATAGTTCCTCATGATTCTTTAAACGATAATTATATCTAATCACCTCTAACAATTATATAATTTATCCTATACTGACTGCACAGGTGCAGTTTCACATGGTACAAGGACTGACATTTCACAGGGCCCACTAAGCCTTACTTTCTTTATAGCTCCCCAAAAATTTCTGTGATTTTAAAATCTTTTACTATCACATCCATTCACAGGAATCCAGGGCTCTGCCAGAGCCTCCAGCTCTGCTCTCTGAGCCCACGTTGGGGTCAGAGCTCTGCCTAATCCTGCCCCACACTGAGCCAGCAATGCATTCCCCACGCTGAGCCAGCAATGCATTCCCCACGCTGAGCCAGCAATGCATTCCTGCCTTGCAGCAGCCAGCACTGCATTCCTGCTTTAGAGCAGCCAGCGCTGCATTCCTGCTGTGGGGCAGCCAGCGCTGCATTCCTGCATTGGGGCAGCCAGCGCTGCATTCCTGCTGTGGGGCAGCCAGCAATGCATTCCTGCATTGGGGCAGCCAGCGCTGCATTCCTGCCTTGCAGCAGCCAGCGCTGCATTACTGCATTGGTGCAGCCAGCGCTGCGTTCCTGCTGTGGGGCAGCCAGCGCTGCATTCCTGTCTTGCAGCAGCCAGCGCTGCATTCCTGTCTTGCAGCAGCCAGCGCTGCATTCCTGCATTGGGGCAGCCAGCACTGCATTCCTGCATTGGGGCAGCCAGCACTGCATTCCTGCTTTCCAGGCCCCACCTTGCCCAGAGCTGCTCCCATCCATGCAGGATTTGCCATCATCTCTCTCCAGAGCCTCCTGCAGCTCCCCTTGGCTGAGGGCGCCTCTTTACAGGTGGATGCTGCACCCAAGCCCATCCTGCACTGTCCACATCTCTAATCTTTCTGCTCCAGGTTCAGGACTCTGCAGCAGATTTCACAGAATTCACTGAATCACAGAATTCACAGAATTCACGGATTTCACAGGATCACAGATTTCACAGAATTCATAGAATTCACAGAATTCACAGAATGACCAGGTTGGGAGAGACCTCCAATTCCATTGAGTCCCATCCATCCTCAACCCCTCAGCTCAACCCTGGCCCCCAGTGCCACATCCAGGCTTTGTTAAACACACCCAGGGGTGGGGACTCCACCACCTCCCTGGGCAGAGCATTCCAGAACTTTATTCTTGGGTTTGTTGCTGCTGGAATGGCTCCTGAGGTATTAAGGAGTCTTTTTTTCCCAGCCCCACGCTCGATTAAGAAGTCAGGATTCCTCAGCTCTGGTTCTCAAGGTTGTTTATTTTCTCTTATCTCTCCATTATTTCTCTGACCTGCTGAGATCTGTCCTGCAGGTTGGGTTGTGGCACAGTCCCTGCCCTTGGAGTAGTGTTAGTTTTTTTATACTAAAATCTACCTGTACTTAATTTACAATTACTTCCCAATACCTATCACCTACGTTAGACAGTCTGTCTCTGCTCTAATCCAATCCAGAAGTGCCACCATCACAGCAGAAGATGGAGGACAAGAAGAAGGAGAAGAAGGACAGGACATGCCCAGATTCCTCCATCTTGCCTCCTGAACCCCCATTCTAAACTCCCAAAATTCTACTTTTTCACCCTGTGACAAATTCACTGTCATTCTACTCAAACCCTTGTGGCCTGTAACTCCTCACACAAAGCTGGGAATTGTTTCCATGGTTAAAATAGAACACACGGGTGGTTTTGGTGTTTCTGACTCTGTGCCAAGGTCTCTGAGCCCCTGCCAGGGTCTGGACTCACCCAGGGCAGCCAGAGCAATGTCCTGGGTCCCGAAACTTTATTGCCCTTTCTGTAAAGAACTTTTTCCTGATAATCAACCCATGTTTCCCCTGGTGCAGCTTGAGGCTGCTCTATCCCACAAACAGACTTGGGCTCCCAAGGCCTTTTTTCCAGGAATATGAAATGTTTGGCAACACCAGCCAACCAGAAAAGTGCCTGATGAACACCAATAAATGATTTCATTAATTGCAGCTGGGTGATTCTGTAAAATCCATTTTCCAATGTTTCTCAGGGGTTATTCCTTGCTTTGTGCTTCCTCCCTGTATTTTCTCTCTTGTTTTGGGGTGATAAACACAGCAAAGGATAAATTTTTAACTACTCTGTCTGCAAAACTTCACATCTTGCAACCGAAATATGTTTTGCTGAAAGCAGGGATGCATCTGCTCCTGCCTGTGTCTCTTGATGCAGCCTTTTAAGCTGGATTTCCATTATGTCCAGGAGCAGCTTTCCAAGGTGTTTTCCACACCCTTATTTCTAGTAAAGTCAAGCTGTTCCCCTCTTTGTTTCTCTCCTTTGGTACGATTTCTAGGAGGTGAATCTACACAGGTTTGTGGAATCCAAGCTCCTTCACAATTTGGTTTCCTCAATGCAGCTTCTTCCACTGCTGGATCTGCTCTTCTGTTTCCCTTTTCAATATTTGGATTCTTTTATTCTGGGGGGCTGTGCAGTGCATTATTGTGATGTTCTTTGTCTGAAGAACTGCTTTCCCTGTCTTTGGAATTTCAGCTACAAATTTTTCTGAGCTCCCCTGTGAGGTCAAAGCTCCTTGCTGGTCCCAAACTGTTCCACAAGCATGGGCTATGCCAAAGGCAGGTTTTGAGTCAGTATAAATATTTTTATTTTTATTTTTATTTTTATTTTTATTTTTATTTTTATTTTGTTTTATTTTTATTTTAGTTTTAGTTTTGGTTTTAGTTTTTGTGTTTATTTTTATTTTTATTTCATTTTTATTTTTATTTCAAATTTTCACGTTTATTTTTCTTTTATTTTTGTTTATTTTATTATTGTTTTGTTTTTTATTTTACTTTTATTTTTATTTTTTGTTTTATTTTTATTTATTTAATATCTCTTCCTGTCCTCAGCCCAATGGCAGGGCCCAAGGGAGAGCTCCCAGTCTGGTTTTCTGGAGGCAGTGGATTGTTTTCCAGTGCCTTCATGGCAGTGCCCACAGTGTGCCCCCATTTCCCATCTCCATTCTGTCAGTAAACACCCGCACAGCTGGCACAGCTGGCACAGCAGATCCCTCCCCAGCGGTGCCAAAGGACACTCTGGCATGCAGAGAAGGTGATGGGGCCACATCCCCACCAGCCCCAGCCCTGCTGTCAGGGCTGGCTGAAGGAGGCTGTCCCTGTCCCTGTCCCTGTCCCTGTCCCTGTCCAGGCTGGGGTAGATGTCTCCTGGGAGCGACTGTCCCACCACGATCCCTCTGGCCAGCACGGCCTTCCAGCTCCAGGCTCTGGGGGAATTTCCCCATTCAGTGCCAGAGGCCGCAGCTGGAGCAGGGCCTGCAGTGGGGATCTCCAGCCCTGAGCTCGTTGCCAAGGCCGTGCTCCCCGCTCCTTTGTCCCTTGGAGCAGAGCCAGGGGGGCACTGAGAGCAGCTGCTGTGGGGGGGGATGGCTGCACCCCCTCAGTGCTGCCTGCACCCCTGAGCACCGACCCCACCGCTGCCACTTCCCCACGTCCTGCCAGGGACCCCATCAGGAGCAGCACTTGTGCTCCAGCCCTGCCCTGCTGCCCTTCCTGCAGCTGTTGGGATGTTATCAAGGAATTTCTGCCTGGTTTGGTGGGGACATCCAGTCCCATCCATGGCCACAGGCAGGGACACCTCCACAGGCCAAGCTGGAGACCCCGGTGAGGGCCAGGGCCCCCCAGCAGGAGCCTGAACCTCCCCCAGCTGCCTCAGCAGCTTCATCTCTGTCCTCAAGAACCAGAGCCCACCACAGTGCCCCATCCCACCCACAACTCCAGCCCTGACCCACCCAGCAGCACCGAGGGTCCCTCAGGGCTTCCCCCCACTCCTGGAGCTCCCACGTGGGTTTGGCCACGTCCCCCACAATGGCCTGTGTCTGTCTGTCTGTCCCTCCTGCAGCTCCCCCATCCTGGGGAGGGACTTTCCCTGCTCGTGTCCCACCTTTGGGCAGTGGGTGCAGCCCCCTGTGCCTGGCTCAGGGGGCGTGAGGACCCCTTGTTCCCATCCCTCTGCCCCATTTGCTTCCCTCTGCTCCCACACCGGGGGCTGTGAGCATCTCCTCCCCCTGAAGGACGCCGTGTGTCACTCCTGACACACAGCACACACATGGCCTGCGGGATTTTTGTGCTGCTCCTACCCAGCCCTGGCCCAGCTCACCCTGTCCTGAGCCCTTGGTCCCTTCCCAGTGAGCCCTTTCCCTATTCCCAGTGAGTCTGTTTGTCCCTTACCAGTAAACCCATTCCGCCACTCCCAGTGAAGTTGTTTCCCCATCCCTGGTGGGCCCCTTCCTCATTCCCGATTGGCCCATTCCCAGTTCCTGGTGACCCCACTCACTCATTCCCACTGAGCCTATCCCTCATTCCCCATTCCCACTGAGCCTCTTTCCCTGTTCCCCATTCCCACTGAGCCTCTTTCCCCATTCCCACTGAGCCTATTCCCTCATTCCCCATTCCCACTGAGCCTCTCTCCCCATTCCCACTGAGCCTCTTTCCCCGTTCCCACTGAGCCTCTTTCCCCGTTCCCCATTCCCACTGAGCCCCTTTCCCCACTCCCACTGAGCCTATTCCCTCATTCCCTCATTCCCACTAAGCCTCTCTCCCCATTCCCCATTCCCACTGAGCCCCATTCCCCATTCCCACTGAGCCTATTCCCTCATTCCCCATTCCCACTGAGCCTCTCTCCCCATTCCCACTGAGCCTCTCTCCCCATTCCCACTGAGCCTCTTTCCCCGTTCCCACTGAGCCTCTTTCCCCGTTCCCCATTCCCACTGAGCCCCTCTCCCCATTCCCCATTCCCACTGAGCCCCTTTCCCCGTTCCCCATTCCCACTGAGCCTCTCTCCCCATTCCCACTGAGCCCCTTTCCCCACTCCCACTGAGCCCCTTTCCCCGTTCCCCATTCCCACTGAGCCTATCCCTCATTCCCCATTCCCACTGAGCCCCTTTCCCCGTTCCCCATTCCCACTGAGCCCCTCTCCCCATTCCCCATTCCCACTGAGCCCCTTTCCCCGTTCCCACTGAGCCTCTTTCCCCGTTCCCCATTCTCACTGAGCCCATTCCCAGTTTGCCCAGTCCCTGGCCCTGCACAGCCCCAGCTGCCCCGCACTCGCTCACGCCTCGGTTTCCACCACGTTTTATTACAAAACCGCTGCAGGACGGTCCCGGGGCCGCTGCCGGTGCCGCTCCCGCTCGCGGCGGGCTCAGCCCGTGCCGGTGCCGGTGCCGGTGCCGGTGCCGAGCGCTCACAGCGCGGAGGCCGAGGCGGCAGCTGGAGGCGGCGCAGCCCCGGCGGGTCCGGGGGGTTTCGGGATGTCCCGGGGCGTGTCCGGGGTGTCCGGGAGGGTTCGGGGTGTCCGGGGCTCAGCGCCCCACGGCGTCGAGGATGCGGCGGTTGGAGTCGGCGCGGGCGCGCTGGCTCTGGGCGCGGGCGAGCAGCAGGAGGTGCCGCAGGAGGTGGAACGTGAGGTCGATGGAGAGCGGCGGCTCGTCCCGCCGCCCTCGCCACGGCCCCGGGGGCGGCGGCGCCAGCGGCGGCCACAGCTGCGGGTCCCGATCGCCGGTCGCGGCCGCCGGGACGGAGCCGTCGGTGGTGGCGGGGCGGGCGGCGGCGGGCGGCGGGCGGGCGAGCAGCAGCAGGAGGGTGAGCAGTGCCCGCCGCATCCTCGGTCCCTCCGCACCTGCGGGGCAGGGGCTCAGCGCCGCGGCAGAGAGCGGGGCGGCGGCGGAGGCCCGACGGGGACCGCGGCCCCTCCGTTCCCGGCCGCCCCGTCCCGTCCCCTCCGCGCTCCCCGGCCCCGGTGCCGCCCCTGCCCGGTTCCCGAGCCCCGGCCCGTACCCGGTGCGCTGTGCCCTGTTCCTGCCGGTGCCGGTGCCGGTGCCGGCGGCGCGGAGAGCGCGATTGGTCCCGCGGGAGCTGAGCCGGCGGCGCGGCCCGGGGTTATATGGGCCCGGGAGCCCGGGCTGACGTCAGCGCCGGGCACGCACCGGGCGGCGGGGGCGGGGGACCGGGGGGCACCGGAGCGGCGGGGAGCGGGCCCCCGGCGGCGGGACGGGCTGCGGGACGAGGAGCGGGAGCGGCAGAGCCCGCTCTCCTCGGTGTCGGGAGCCGCCCCTCCGGTTCTGCTCTGCCGCGCACCAAAGAGGCACGGCGGGCCCGGGGGCCGGTGAGAGCAGGTGCCTCGGGCCGTGCTAACCCTCGCTTCCCCGGTGCCCCGGTTTCCCCGGTTCCCCCGAACCCTCTCGCGGCTCTGCCGCATCTCCAGCCTCGTTCTCCGCCGCTGTCCGCGGTGCTGAACGGCCGGGACCCGCTGGGGCACCGGGGCCGGTGAGCTCCCGGTGAGCCCCCGGTGAGCCCGCAGTGAGCTGTACCGGGCTGAGCCGCGGCTTCTCGGCGTGGAATCCTCGCGTTCCCGGGCGGAACGGCCGCGCCGAGCAGGGGCGGCACCGGGGCCGGGACGGAGGGGGGATCCCGGGGCGGAGGCGGGGACGGGGCGGTCACGGTGGGACCCCCATCCCGGCCCTGGCTCGGTGTCCGGGCAGGGCGGTGCCGAGGTCAGAGCGCGGGCCGGGGCCGCAGACGCCCCGAGCGCAGCGGCGGCGCCGGCCAAGTCCTGTGAGTCATAGGATGGAGGCACCGGAGCTGGCAGCGCCGCGCTCGATGCAGGGTGTTCCGTCGGGGCACCGGCACCGCTGCCAAACGGTGAGGTGGCTGCTGGGGCTCCTCACTCCTGTTGGCAGCCCCCCGAGTGCGCCGCACTGCTGGCACTCCCCCCGAGTGATCCACACCCCTGCCCGCAGCCCCTCGAGTGCCCCGCATGGTGCCAGCAGCCCCGCGAGTGCACCGCACAGCTGGCATTCTCCCCGAGTGCCCCTCATGGTGCCAGCAGCCCCCCGAGTGCCCCGCACGCTGCCAGCCGAGCGCAGCCGAGCTGACACCGAGCGCCGGTGCTGCAGGGGCCGGATCAGTGGGGCAGAGCCGGGATCAGTGGGGCAGAGCCCGGATCAGTGGGGTAGAGCCGGGATCAGCGGGGCACAGCCCGGACCAGCGGGGCAGAGCCCAGATCAGTGGGGCAGAGCCCGGATCAGTGGGGCACAGCCCGGATCAGTGGGGTAGAGCAGGGATCAGTGGGGCACAGCCCGGACCAGCGGGACAGAGCCGGGATCAGCTCGCAGAGCCCGGATCAGTGGGGCAGAGCCCGGATCAGTGGGGCAGAGCCGGGATCAGTGGGGCAGAGCCGGGATCAGTGGGGCACAGCCCGGATCAGTGGGGCAGAGCCGGGATCAGTGGGGCAGAGCCGGGATCAGCTCGCAGAGCCCGGATCAGTGGGGCACAGCCGGGATCAGTGGGGCACAGTCCGGATCAGTGGGGCACAGCCCGGATCAGTGGGGCACAGCCCGGACCAGCGGGGCAGAGCCGGACCAGCGGGGCAGAGCTCACCCGGGGCTCACCCGGCCCTGGCACGGTGTGTCCCAGCCCGGGGCACGGGGGTGGCGGGCACGGCCCTGCCCGCAGCGAGCAGCACACGGTGCCGTGCCCCGTGACGCGATCCGGCACGAAGGCTGGCACCGAGGGCTGGCACCGGCCCCGCTCCCGCGGCGGCGGGGCAGAGCCCTCGGCAGGGGCCGCGCTCACCCCGAGCCCCGGCTGCAGCCCCTGCTGCGCCCGCTGCCCCTGGGGACGAGTGGCCCGTTCCACGTGGCTCCTGCCGTGCTCGCAGCGCTCTCTCTGCTGACAGAGAGCCCCCTGCACGACCAGAGGGAGCTGCAAGAGGCTCAGCGCTCAGAGCTGCAAATCCCTGCCACCCCCAGCACCCACCCCGCTGGCTGCAGAGAGCCTGAGCCCCGCACAGAACGGGGGCTCCGAGGAAATGGTGCCATCAGTGCATGTCCCATCCCTGTGTGACACACAGAGCCTGAGCCCCGCACAGAGCCGGGCCCCCAGGCACTGGTGCCCATCCCTGTGTGATACCCAGCCCCACATAGAGCCTGAGCCCTGCACAGAGCCGGGCCCCCAGGCACTGGTGCCCATCCCTGTGTGATACCCAGCCCCACACAGAGCCTGAGCCCTGCACAGAGCCGGGCCCCCAGGCACTGGTGCCCATCCCTGTGTGTCACGCAGCCCCAGCCCTGCGCTGCTGCACCGAGCACTGCTGGGGGGCAAAGGGCTGCAGCTGCAGCCCCTCCTGTCTCTGCCTCACCCCCCAGGCCTGGGCAGCGTTTGCCCCCTCTGTGTGCCAGGCTGCACCCACCCGGCTGGAGCAGCCCCAGAGCCGGCTCAGCACAGAACCAGACTGTGGGGAGGATGAGGAGGGAGGAGGGCAGATGGTGAATACCCTCCTGAAGGCCACGCTGGCAGAGCCCAGGGGGTGCTGCAGCAAGGGGATGGCTCTGTCCAGCTGTGTGGGGCTGCAGCAGTGCAGGTGAGGGGACCAGGGCTGCAGAGAGCTGAGAGGAACCACCGTGGTGCCACCAGATCCACCATGGTGCCATCAGATCCACCTTGGTGCTACCAGATCCACCTTGGTGCCACCAGACCCACCGTGCTGCAACTAGATCCACTGTGGTGCCACCAGATCCATCGTGGGGCCACCAGATCCACTTGGAGGGCGTGGATGTGATGAGCAGAGACACTGTGGGAGCTGGACACTGTGTGTGTGTGGGACATTGTGTGCACGTGCTGCCACTGTAGGGTGAGCATGGACACATCCCCAAACATGGACACACATCCCAGACATGGACACACATCCCAGACATGGACACACATCCCATGGCATGGACACACATCCCAGACATGGACACACAGCCCCAAACATGGACACACATCCCAGACATGGACACACATCCCAAACATGGACACACATCCCAGGGCATGGACACACAACCCAGGGCATGGACACACATCCCAGGGCATGGACACACAGCCCAAACATGGACACACATCCCAGACATGGACACACATCCCCAACATGGACACACATCCCCAACATGGACACACATCCCATGGCATGGACACACATCCCCAAACATGGACACACATCCCAGGGCATGGACACACATCCCAGGGCATGGACACACATCCCATGGCATGGACACACATCCCCAAACATGGACACACATCCCATGGCATGGACACACATCCCAGACATGGACACACATCCCAGACATGGACAGACATCCCAGAGCATGGACACACATCCCATGGCATGGACACACATCCCAGACATGGACACACATCCCAGACATGGACAGACATCCCAGACATGGACAGACATCCCAGAGCATGGACACACATCCCATGGCATGGACACACATCCCCAAACATGGACACACATCCCCAAACATGGACACACATCCCCAAACATGGACACACATCCCAGGGCATGGACACACATCCCCAACCATGGACACACATCCCCAACCATGGACACACATCCCAAACATGGACACACATCCCCAAACATGGACACACATCCCCAAACATGGACACACATCCCCAACATGGACACACATCCCAGGGCATGGACACACATCCCCAAACATGGACACACATCCCATGGCATGGACACACATCCCAGGGCATGGACACACATCCCAAACATGGACACACAGCCCCAAACATGGACACACATCCCAGACATGGACACACATCCCAGGGCATGGACACACATCCCAGACATGGACACACAGCCCAAACATGGACACACATCCCAGACATGGACACACAGCCCAAACATGGACACACATCCCCAACATGGACACACATCCCCAACATGGACACACAGCCCAGACATGGACACACATCCCATGGCATGGACACACATCCCAGACATGGACACACATCCCATGGCATGGACACACAGCCCAAACATGGACACACATCCCAAACATGGACACACATCCCCAAACATGGACACACATCCCAGGGCATGGACACACATCCCCAACATGGACACACATCCCAGGGCATGGACACACATCCCCAAACATGGACACACAGCCCAGACATGGACACACATCCCAGACATGGACACACATCCCAGACATGGACACACATCCCCAAACATGGACACACAGCCCAAACATGGACACACATCCCAGACATGGACACACATCCTCAAACATGGACACACAGCCCAAACATGGACACACATCCCAGACATGGACACACATCCCAGACATGGACACACATCCCAGGCATGGACACACATCCCCAACATGGACACATATCCCATGGCATGGACACACATCCCAGGGCATGGACACACATCCCAGACATGGACACACATCCCCAAACATGGACACACAGCCCAAACATGGACACACATCCCAGACATGGACACACATCCCAGACATGGACACACATCCCAGACATGGACACATATCCCAAACATGGACACATATCCCATGGCATGGACACACATCCCAACCATGGACACACATCCCAGACATGGACACACATCCCAGGGCATGGACACACATCCCAGACATGGACACACATCCCCAAACATGGACACACATCCCAGACATGGACACACATCCCATGGCATGGACACACATCCCAGGGCATGGACACACATCCCCAAACATGGACACACATCCCAGACATGGACACACATCCCAGGGCATGGACACACATCCCAGACATGGACACACATCCCAGACATGGACACACATCCCCAAACATGGACACACATCCCAGACATGGACACACATCCCAGACATGGACACATATCCCATGGCATGGACACACATCCCAGGGCATGGACACACATCCCAAACATGGACACACATCCCCAAACATGGACACACAGCCCCAAACATGGACACACATCCCATGGCATGGACACACATCCCAGACATGGACACACATCCCAGACATGGACACACATCCCTAAACGTGGACACACCTCCCCAGGGTGTGGCTACACATGCCCAAGGGCAGCAGGCAGTGGCAGCAGCTCCGTGGAGCTTCTCTCGGGCACTACAGGCTGGGGATCTCATTCATGGCACAGGTGGGTGGTGGCCCTGGCCCAGACCCAGCTCCAGCCCTACCCCAAACCCTTGCTGAACCCTCCCTGGATGCACTGCCCTGCATCAGGCAAGCCCTGGCCCTGGGGGAACTGTGCACCCAGCATCATTTGGCTCCATGGACCTCATTTCACTGGTCTGCAGCCGTGGAGGCACAATCACAGCCCGTGGAACAGCTCCAGCAGGACCTGATGACCCCTAAAGCACCATCCCCCCTGTGCCAGAGCCCCCTCCCCTCTCCAGCCCTGGGGCAGCCCACCCCAGCAGCCTGCAGCCCCCTGCCCATGCTGGGTGCCTCGAGATGAGGCAGAGAGGAGCTGTTGAACCAGAACAGAACAGAACAGAACAGAACAGCTGCTCCAGAACTGCGCCTTCAGCACCTGGGGACACGCCGGGCCACAAGGGCCGTGGCAATCAGAAGTGAAGGTTCTGTTTATTGATGCTTTGCCTGCCCACAGCAGAGGCACAGCAAACCCTGTGTTCAGGGGGAGCACGCCCAGCCTGCAGTGCCCAGCTCTGTGCCCCTGGCACAGCCAGGGCCAGCCCTGCCCCGCTTGCACTGTTCTCTTCCCTGGGATGAGCCATGGGGAAGGTCTGAGTGCCACTCGGGGCAGGAGCACGCTGTGGGCAGGGCTGGGAAAGGCTGAGCACAGGAGGGCAGAGCTGCTGCACAGCACGGTGAGCAGAGCCAGGCCTGTCCTGGCACCATCCCCTGCCCAGGGCAGCTGTGCCCATAGGGGATGGTGCTCCCCTGAGAGAGGAGCAGGGGGGCTACTGCAGGACCCTGCGTGCCCCAGCCTGCACATGCCACGTGTGCCCACTGCCAGGGCTCAGCTGGGCACTGCCAGGGCTCGGGGTTCCTGTGGGATCACGCAGGGCTCAGCTGGGCACTGCCACGGGACTCGGCTCCTGCCTCACATCCGATTCGCCTTCCAGGACAGGTAGCAGTTCCAGACGATGGCAACACACTGGACAACAGCCAGCCTGGGCACAGAGGGGACACAGGGGACAGGGTCTGCAGCTGCCAGCTCAGGGGGCAGGGACAGGGCACCAGGGCCACAACCCTACCTGTGCTGCAGAGGCACAAAGTAGAAGTTGGCAATTTGCACGGGTGGCCAGATCTGGGCAGAGAAGGGGAGGAGAGGTGAGGAGCCCTGCCAGGGTCCCTGTCCCACAGCCAGCCCTGCCTGGCACTCAGGGTGCCCCACAGAGCCCACGGCAGCCCCACGGGACAGGGGCAGGGGCAGGGACAGGCACAGGGACAGGGGCAGGGGCAGGGACAGGGACAGGGACAGGCACAGGGACAGGGGCAGGGGCAGGCACAGGGACAGGGGCAGGCACAGGGACAGGGGCAAGCACAGGGACAGGGGCAGGGACAGGGGCAGGCACAGGGACAGGGGCAGGGACAGGGGCAGGGACAAGCACAGGGACAGGGGCAGGCACAGGGGCAGGGACAGGGGCAGGGGCAGGCACAGGGACAGGGGCAGGCACAGGGACAGGGGCAGGGACAAGCACAGGGACAGGGGCAGGCACAGGGGCAGACGCAGGGACAGGCGCAGGGACAGGGGCAGGGGCAGGGACAGGCACAGGGGCAGGGGCAGGGACAGGGACAGGCGCAGGCGCAGGCGCAGCGACAGGGGCAGGGACAGGGGCAGGCGCAGGGGCAGGGACAGGGACAGGGGCAGGGACAGGGACAGGGGCAGGCACAGGCACAGGGGCAGGGACAAGCACAGGGACAGGGGCAGGCACAGGGGCAGGGACAGGGACAGGGGCAGGCACAGGGACAGGGGCAGGGGCAGGGACAGGGACAGGGGCAGGGGCAGGGACAGGGGCAGGCACAGGCACAGGGGCAGGGACAGGGACAGGGGCAGGCACAGGGACAGGGGCAGGGGCAGGGACAGGGACAGGGGCAGGGGCAGGCACAGGGGCAGGCACAGGCACAGGGGCAGGGACAGGGACAGGGGCAGGGACAGGGGCAGGGACAGGGGCAGGGACAGGGACAGGGGCAGGGGCAGGCACAGGGGCAGGCACAGGCACAGGGGCAGGGACAGGGACAGGGGCAGGCACAGGGACAGGGGCAGGGGCAGGGACAGGGACAGGGGCAGGGGCAGGCACAGGGGCAGGCACAGGCACAGGGGCAGGCACAGGCACAGGGGCAGGGACAGGGACAGGGGCAGGGACAGGGGCAGGGACAGGGGCAGGGACAGGGACAGGGGCAGGGGCAGGGACAGGGACAGGGACAGGGGCAGGCACAGGGACAGGGGCAGGGACAGGGACAGGCACAGGGACAGGGGCAGGGACGTGCCAGCACTCACACAGTAATTGGTCACCAGGGCATCCATGTAGTCCTGGAAGGAAAAGGAGGTATGAGCACTCAGAGGGCCCCATCCCTGCCACTGGTGCCCAGCTCCACTGCTGGGCACGGAGCCCCTGCAGCCCTGGCCATGCCCTCCACAGCCATGAGGGTGAGCAGAGCCATCCCCCCCGAGAGCCCTTTGTGCTACAGCCAGGGCACACGGCTTGTCCCCCAGGGTGGGCTGTGAGCCCTTCCCAGCTCAGTGCTCCCCAGGCCCCTCCTGGGCAGCAGAGACGGAGCAGGGCACCGAGCTGGGCACTGCCTGGGAGCCCAGGGTGCTGCGGTGTCCTGGTGCCACAGCCACGACCGTGTCCCAGCCCTGTCCCTGGGCAGCCTGGCCGTGTCCCAGCCCTGTCCCAGGACAACAGGATGAGTCCCCGGGCAGCCTGGCCGTGACTCAGCCGGCAGGGCAGGCTCCTGGTGGCGCTGGCAGCAGCCCAGCCCGGGGTGATGGATGCTCTGCTGACGCTTCCTCTGCGTGGGGACAGGCGGATGCGCCCCCAGCCAGGGCTGAGGGTGCTGCCAGCGCTGCTCCAGCCCAGCCAGCACCCCCATCCAGGCCAGGGATCCCAGGGCCACAGCCTGCACCAACCACCAGCCACAGCAGGATGCCCTGGGGAAGGCAAGGCAAGATCCACGGCATGAGCTGGTCAGGATGACCAGGGCAAGAGGGACAGAGTGCTCATGGAGTGCTCATGCATGTCAAGATCCACGGCATGAGCTGGTCAGGATGAGCAGAAGATGGGTGGAGTGCTCATGGAGTGCTCATGCATGTCAAGATCCACGGCATGAGCTGGTCAGGATGAGCAGAGGAAGATGGATGGAGTGCTCAGAGCGCTGCCCGTGCCCACGATCTGTCCTCGTGTGCCCTCAGGGAGCTCAGAGCACCCCATGCCCCGGCTGTGGCTTGCACAGAACCTGAGGAAAGCAGAGCTGATGTGATCCTGCCCCAGTCAGGGTGCTCAGAGCAGCCCATGCCCCGGCCGTGGCTTGCACAGAGCCTGAGGAAAGCAGAGCTGATGTGATCCTGCCCCGGGATCTGCCTCCTGCACTCTGGGGCAGGACGAGGGGCACGTGCTGGCAGTCCAGGTGTGGCAGGCTGGTGACTGGGTGCCCATGCAGAGGAATGAACCCGGGCAGAGCTCCAGCCAGGCTGGCAGTCCAGGTGTGGCAGGCTGGTGACTGGACGTCCCCTTGCAGAGGAATGAACCCAGGGTGGTGGCACTGGGGCAGAGCTCCAGCCAGGCCGGGCCGTTCACAGGCAGCCCCAGGGAGAGAGGCTGGTGTGGCTGTTGCTGTCCTGGCAGCCACACGACCACCCCATGGTGCCTCATCCTGTGGCAGGTGGGCACCCGCTCCCCAGTGACTCACCCTGCACACGCTGACTCAGTGTCCACACCGGTTTCCAGCAATTACCGTTAATGGGAGTCATCTCGGTAATTGCTCCGGTGCCCCAGCCAGAGCAGGGCTGGACGGCACGCCCGTGGCACCCGTGTCTGGCCCAGGTGGGACCCAGCAGTCGCCCACAGGAACCCGTGCCAGAGGAACTGGCCCTGGCAGCAGCACTTGGACTGGCAGCACTGGGCACCCAACACCCCAGGGCTGTGGGCGCCACGCCTGGGCACGGACACAAACGGGAGCAGCCAGCAGGGCCAGCCCAGGGGGAGCTGCCAGGGCCCCGCAGTGCCCAGGGCAGTAGCAGCACTCACCTGCTGGATCTTGGCCCAGTTCTCCTGCAGTGAGAGCCCGTTGGTGGCCCCTGTGACAGCCAGGAAGCAGCCAAGGAAGCACGGAGCGAAGCCCCCCTGCCAGAGAGGAGCCCGGGCCGATGAATGAGGAGCTCGTGGTGCTTGGAGCCGGGCTGGCCACGGGCAGCCTCTGAGAAAATGCCCACCCGGCCCTCCGTGGCACTGGGCTGGGCCCAGCTCAGGCACTGGGCTCCCAGAGCAGGCTGGACACCTGGCACAGGCCTGTCCTGTGCCCACAGCCCAGCCCCACAGAGCACCCTCGCCACGTCACACCAACCTGGTCCAGGATCACCTTCTTCACAGCCACAACTTTTGTGTTCCCTGGGATGAGCCAGTCCAAGATCCTGTACCAGCTGCCCACAACAGGGCCCTGCAGGAGCCAGGGGGTGAGGAGCAGCCTCTGTCCTCAGGGGTCAGGGCTGGGGCCTCCAGGGCTGGTTACACGGCCCCGCTCCAGCTCTGGACCACAAACACAAGCTCATCCTATGCTGCTCCTGCTCCATGGAACTGGCCCTGCCCATGGCTGCTGGAGGTGGCACCAGGATGGCCCAACTCACAGCCCACCGCCCCAGGCACCTTCAGCAGGCTCCCACCCCGCTAAAGGAGCCCTCCCACCCCACTATCCCATGCCACGATCCCATGCCACGATCCCATGCCATGATCCCGCCCCGTCCATCCCCACTCACCACAAAGCAGAAGCCAATGCCCATCATTTTCAGGGTGCGGGGGCATTGGTGCCCATGCAGCCCCCGCTGCTCCACCAGCTGCTGTGCAATCACATCCCCAGCTCCCATCAGGGCCCCTGCAACCAGCACGGCCCATTCAGGCAGGCCAGGCCCCCGTGTGCCCCCTGCCCAGGGTGCCTGAGCCTGCTCAGCCCTGGTGGGGCTGTCCCAGCTGCAGCTGCCACAGCCTGCACCAAACCCATGGCACCAAACCCATGGCACCAAACCCCATGGCACCAAACCCATGGCACCAAACCCCATGGCACCAAACCCCATGGCACAGGAGTCCCACCCTGCCAAGTGCCTCAGGGCTCTCACTGCAGCATCTCTGCCCTAAACGGTGTCCAGCTGCACCTGGACATGGGGCTGACCCATCAGCCAGGCTCCACGGTGCTCTCAGAGCAGAGCCTGCCCAGCTGCTGCCCATGATCTCCACCGCAGCCTCTCCCTGGGCACCGGGCAGGCTCTGCCCACTGCGATGCCCTCCCTGCAGACCAGCTCTCTGCCCGGGCCGCCTCTGCCCACTGTGATGCCCTCCCTGCCCGTGTCCCCCGCCCCACCAGCCGGGCTGGGCACAGTGTGTGCTCCCCGCTGCCCCAGCCCCTCACCACAGCCGGCAGCTGGCACAGCTCCTGGCCCCGTTCCTGATCAGTGTCCTGGTGTGGCGCTGCCCGGCTGGGGCTCTGGCAGCTCCCGCTCCATCCCACACCCCTGACCCCTTCGACGCAACTCAGCTGGCCCGGTGCTGCCCCTGCCGCTGCTCCCCGGCCCCGGCGGCTCCTGCTCCCTCTCCCCGCTCCCCCGGGACGGTTCCCTGGCAGGTCTCCAGCCCCGCTGCCGCTCTGCTCCGTCCTCGGGAGCCCTGGGCCCAGCAAACCCTCGGTCTGAGGGGCGCAGCCCCAGCAGCCCCTGCCTGACGGCCCCGGGGTTGTGGTACCAGCCCTGTCCTGGGGACTTTGTCAGCAGCTCCTCATGGATAAGGGCCCAGCTCCCTGTCCCCACGCCGTGCCAGGTGGTCCCTGAAGCTCACCGGCAGCGCCAGCCCGGGTTCTGCCGCCCCACAGAGCACCACTGCTGCTTCACAGGCTCCATGTCGCACCCCCGACCAGCGCCAGGACCTGGGGGTCTGTCCCCCACACCCCCCATGACGGCAGAGCAGCCCCTCCAGCTCGCGGGCCACAACGGCACCGGGCAGGGGATGGAGGCAGGCACGGGACTCCAGGCCAGAACAGCCAGAGCTCCGGTGCTGGCACAGCAGCATTCCTGGGAGCTGCACTCCCAAAGCTGCATTCCCCAGAGCTGCATTCCTCGGAGCAGCACTGTCTGGAGCTGCACTCCCAAAGCTGCATTCCCCAGAGCTGCATTCCTTGGAGCAGCACTCCCAGGAGCAGGGAGCAGGGCCACAGCTCTCATGGAGACCACAGCAGGCACTGCTGTTACTCATCCAGTGCCAAAGGCTCCGGGTACAGTGCCCACAAGTGATGAGGCTGTGGGGAGGGACAGAGCTGTCTGTGCATCTGCATCCCTTCCTGGGGCTGGGGATGCAGCCAGATCCAGCCCCCAGCAGTGACTTCGGCAGCAGTGCCTGCCCAGGGTGCCACCAGCACTGCCCAAACACAGCTCCTGTGGGGCTGGAGCCTTCATCCCAGCCTAACCTGGTGCCCAGGATGCCACTGGCACAGCCCAAACACAGCTCCTGTAGGGGCTGGTGCCTTTATCCCAGCCTAACCCCGTGTGCCACCAGCACTGCCCAAACACAGCTCTGAGTGGGGCTGGAGCCTTCATCCCAGCCTAACCCCGTGTGCCACCAGCACTGCCCAAACACAGCTCCTGTAGGGGCTGGAGCCTTCATCCCAGCCTAACCTGGTGCCCAGGATGCCACTGGCACTGCCCAAACACAGCTCCTGTGGGGGCTGGAGCCTTCATCCCAGCCTAACCTGGTGCCACCAGCACTGCCCAAACACAGCTCCTGTGGGGGCTGGAGCCTTCATCCCAGCCTAACCCCATGCCCAGGGTGCCAAGCCGACCCCCAGGTCCATGTTCTTGCGGCCAGAGGACTCTGAACGGGGCCCAGATCTAAGTAGGACACCTCCATCTCCTTGGCCATGGCGGTGCCCTGGCAGCAGCAGGGCGGGCACTGCTCTCCACAGGCAGGGGACAGCAGGTCACGGCTGCAGGCACATGCTGCTGCTGCCCACTGTGTGCAGGCCCTGCTGGCAGCCTGGCCCAGGCCCAGCATGCAGGAGGCAGAGCCCTGCTGACCCTCAGCCCTGGGACTGCAGCGTGGCCAGCAAGGGTGCCCGGGCACAGAGGGCACGGCCAGCTGCCAGCAGAGCCCTGGCGCGGCCCCAGCTGGCAGCACGGGGGTCCCTGGGAGCAGCAGGACAAGGCTGGAGGCTGGGATGGAGCTGGCACGGGGCACGGGAAGCTGCACGGACACTGCACAGGCAGCAGGTGAGGGGCTGAGCCTGGACGTGGTGGGGATCACCTGCGGGAGCTCCGAGGAGAGCAGGAGCGAGGGAGTGGGGAGAGGAGAGCAGGAGTGAGGAGAGCAGGAGTGAGGGGAGCAGGAGCGAGGAGAGCAGGAGTGAGGAGAGCAGGAGTGAGGAGAGCAGGAGTGAGGAGAGCAGGAGTGAGGAGAGCAGGAGTGAGGAGAGCAGGAGTGAGGGGAGCAGGAGCGAGGGAGTGGGGAGAGGAGAGCAGGAGTGAGGAGAGCAGGAGTGAGGAGAGCAGGAGTGAGGGGAGCAGGAGTGAGGGGAGCAGGAGTGAGGGGAGCAGGAGTGAGGAGAGCAGGAGCAAGGGGAGCAGAAGCGTTCCTGCCCTCATGGCTGGAGCAGGGAGAGCCGAGCAGGGAGAGCCCAGCCCCAGGCTGGTGCGGCCGTGTCCAGCAGGAGCCCAGCACGCACAGAGGCCGTGCCCAGCCCTGCAGGCGGGCAGAGCCCTGGGCAGGGCTGTGCCACAGCTCCCAGTGAAGCAGCAGCAGGCAGAGCACAGCCGAGGCCGGAGCCAGCTCGGGGCCAGGCCGGCAGGGGAGGCGAGGGCAGCGCCAGCCCCGGGCAGCCCCTCACAGCTCTGCCCCGGCCTCTCGCCAAGCACAGCGGGCCGTGCTGCCAGCAATCGTCTCCGTGACAGCCGATAAAAATAACAGCGGGAACAGCTAAGCGGCCTGGCAGTGCCCCAGGCGCGGGGGGCACCGTGCCACCCCCCTGCTGCCATCGGGGCTGAGAGCCAGGGGCTGCACAGGGAGGGGAGCCCCCAGCTCAGCAGGGCACCCCAGAGCCCCCAGCTCAGCAGGGCACCCCCGGTTCAGCAGAGACAGTCAGGGCGGGGGTGGCAGGGGGGCTGCAGCAGGGGGGGCAGCAAGGAGCACACAGGGACCCCCCAGCTCCCACCCATCCGCAGCACAGCCCCTGCTGTGACTTGTGACTGCCCAGGGCTACAGCTCAGCATCCATCCCTCCAGGTGAGGGGGGCCTGGGACAGCGTCCCCCCGGGTCTGGGTGTGAGGGCTGCGCCTCCTGACAGTCCCCACGAGCGCTCTGGCTCCAGCACAGAGCCCTGACAGAGCTGTCCTGAGCTGGGAGCGGGTCAGGGCCCCTCCCTGGTGTGACACGCAGGGTCCCTGCCGAGCCCAGGCCATGGCAGCACCTTCTCCCCCAAAGTCAGATCCCTGAGGCACTGAAGACCTCCTGCCCTGCCTCCTGCACTGTGACGGTGCCTGCACAGGGCAAGGGGTGTGTGTCAGGGCAGGCTGTGGCTGTGGCAAGGAGGGGCAGCCAGGAGGAGCATGTGCAGGGCAGTCTGTGTGCCAGGGCAGGGGCTGTGTGCCAGGGCAGGGCAGGGGCTGTGTGCGGGGCAGGGCAGGGGCTGTGTGCCAGGGCAGGGGCTGTGTGTGGGGCAGGGCAGGGGCTGTGTGCCAGGGCAGGGCAGGGGCTGTGTGCGGGACGGGCTGTGTGCGGGGCAGGCTGTGTGCAGGGCAGGGCAAGGGCTGTGTGCCAGGGCAGGGCAGGGGCTGTGTGTGGGGCAGGGCAGGGGCTGTGTGCCAGGGCAGGGCAGGGGCTGTGTGCCAGGGCAGGGGCTGTGTGCGGGGCGGGGCAGGGGCTGTGTGCGGGGCAGGGGCTGTGTGCCAGGACAGGGGCTGTATGCGGGGCAGGGGCTGTGTGCGGGGCAGGGGCTGTGTGCGGGGCAGGGCAGGGGCTGTGTGCGGGGCAGGGCAGGGGCTGTGTGCGGGGCAGGCTGTGTGCGGGGCAGGGGCTGTGTGCGGGGCAGGCTGTGTGCCGGGAGCGGGACACGGGCAGTGTGCCGGAGCAGGCTATGCGCGGGGAGCGGGGTACCGGGAGTGTTCCGGGGGAGGGGTACGGGCAATGTTCCGGGGCAGGGGCAGTGTTCCGGCGCAGGCTGTGTGCCGGGAGCGGGGTACGGGGAGCAGTCTGTGTGCCCGGAGCGGGGTTACGGGCAGTGTTCCGGGGCAGGGGCTGCGTGCTGTGAGCGGGGCCCGGGCAGTGTTCCGGGGGGTCCGTGTGCGGGGCCGGGGGTCCGAGGGCGCGGGGCCCGGGCCCGTCCCTTACCGGCCGTGAGCGCCTGCGCCGCCCCGGGCCGCCGCGCCAGCAGCCGCCCGCAGCCCCTCCGGAGCGCCGCCATGGCCCCGCGCGTCGCGGCGCGGTGACGCGTGTCGCGGTGACGCGTGTCGCGGCGCGATGCCGTATCGCGACCCAGGGCGTTTATTGGTCAGTAGCGGCCCAGCACCGTGGCCAGCAGCGCCATCCGCATGTACATGCCGTTCTCCGCCTGCCGGAAGTACGCGGCGCGCGGGTCCGAGTCCACCTCCACGCTGCGGAAACGCGGCATCAGCGTGCGCCGCCCCGGGACCCCCGAGCGAACCCGGCCCGGACCCCCGAGCCAGGCCCGGGACCCCCGAACGAGCCCCGGGGCCTCTGAGCCCGCCCGCCCCGGGGTTCCTGAGCAAACCCTCCCGGGGTCCCCGAGCCCGCCTGCCCCGGGATCCTCCAGCCCGCACTCGTCCCGGGACCTCTGCACCCCCATGGGACTCTAAAGACCTCCCTGACCCACGCGGAAGTCCTGACACCCCCCGGACCCGGCAGCCACCGCTCAAAGCGGATTGGCTCCCCCAAGCCCAGCAAGTGCAGTCCCCGCGGCTCCGAGCTCTCCCCAGCCCTGCCCGGCACACCGCAGTCCTCCTGCCCCTGACCCCCGGTGCCTTCCCGGACACCCTCAGCACACACAGCTCCCATGGCCCTGCCAGTGTCCCAGCGACCCCACTGCCCCAGCGACCCCACTGCCCCAGGGACCCCACTGCCCCAGCAACCCCAGTGCCCCAGGGACCCCAGTGCCCCAGCGACCCCACTGCCCCAGGGACCCCACTGCCCCAGCAACCCCAGTGCCCCAGGGACCCCAGTGCCCTCCCACAGCCCCCATGCCCTGTGCACACCCCTTCTGCCCTGTACATTTCATACCCGTTCTCCCAGACACCCCCTCCACACCTCCCCTGGCCCCCTGCAGCCGCCCCAGCTCCGTTGCCCCCTCCCCACCTGATCTCGTTGACACGGGGCAGGGGGTGCATCACCACCATCCTCTCCTTGGCCCGGGTCATGATGTGGGGTGTGAGGATGAACTTCCCGAAGCACTGAGGGAACAGACAGGGCCCTGAGCAGGGCAGGGGAGTGCCCGGGCCCCCCGAGGGCTGCAGGAGCCAGGCTCCCCTCACTCACAGCCTCGTAGTCCTCGGCCCGCTGGAAGCGCTCCTTCTGGATGCGGGTCACGTACAGCACGTCTGTGTCTGGCAGCGCCTCCTCGATGCTCCCGAACTCCTCCTGCACAGCACCGTGAGGTTGGGGGGGACACAGGGCTGGAATGTGTGGGGGCCACCCCCCGGCGTACCCCTCACCTGCTGGATGCCCCTGGAGGCCACGAAGCTGGTGATGTCGGCGGGCATGCGGAGCTCCGGCGGGGTGACGTAGCGCAGGTGCACGCGGTACAGCGTGAGCAGGCGCGCCAGGGAGTGCACCGTGCGCCCGTGCTTCAGGTCCCCCACCATGGTGATCTGGGGACAGCGGTCAGCCCGGCCTGCCCGGGGCCCCCTGAGACCCCAGCCGTGGCTCTGCCCCCCAGCTCACCGTCATGCCATTGACCGTGCCCAGCTCCTCGCGGATGGTGAAGATGTCCAGCAGTGCCTGCGTGGGGTGCTCGCCCACGCCGTCCCCCGCGTTGATCACCGGCTTGCGGCAGTGCCTGGCGGCCAGCTGGGCAAGGCAGGGCAGTGAGGGCAGGCGGGACACAATTCCCGTGGCCCCAGGGCAGGGGAGCCCAGCCCGGCCCAGCCGGGGAGCACAGCACCATCCCTGCCCTCGGGGCAGTCCCCGGTGCCCCCAGAGCAGGAGGCAGCTGCCCTGAGCCTCTCACCTCGACAGCGCCGGGCTGGGGGTGCCGCAGCACCAGCACGTCGGCGTAGCAGCACATGGTCTGCACGGAGTCAGCCAGCGACTCGCCCTTCTGCACCGAGGAGGTGGCCTCGCAGAAGGACAGCACGGAGCCCCCCAGCCGGCTCATGGCTGCCGCGAAGGAGCTGCTGGTGCGCGTGCTCACCTCGTAGAACATGCTGGCCATCACCTTCCCCTGCAGGGCCGGGCTGTCAGCTTGGGGAGCCCTGGCACCCCGCCTGGCACGGGGCTCCCTTAGGGTGCCCAGGGCTCCTCGGGGTGCCCAGGGGTCCCTCGGGGTGCCCGGGACTCCTCGGGGTGCCCAGGACTCCCTTAGAGTGCACGGGGCTCCTCGGGGTGCCCGGGGCTCCCTCAGGGTGCCTGGGGGTCCCTTGGGGTGCACGGGGCCCCCGTGGGGTACACAGGACTCCTCGGGGTGCCCATGGCACAGGTGAGTGCTCCGGGCACGGCTCACCTTGAGGATGTCCAGGCTGCGCTCCTTCTGCACCAGCATGCGCAGGGTGTGTGCCACGTTGAACAGGTGGGACAGCTGCGGGCACAGGCGGCGCCGGGGCTCAGCGGGGGCACAGGAGGCACCACAGCCCCCAGAGCCCCCTGCCCGCCCGGCCGGGCACCTGCTCCTTGGAGAACTGCCGCACAGAGAGCACGTGCTGCCCGACCAGGGGGTGCAGCAGCGGGGAGGTCTGGAAGTGGGGGGCGCGCTGCGGGGACGTCTGGCGCGGGACAGGGCCCAGCGTGTGGAAGTGGCTGTCCTGGGTCGCTGCCGAATCTGTGGCATGGAGAGCAGCCAGTCAGCCCACAGGCGTGCCCTGAGGGGCCCAGCCACCAGCCCCAGAGCCGGCATCCCCACTGTGGGCCCCTGCTGCACTCACCCGGTTCCGCTGCCTTCCTGCTGCCCTTCTCTCGAGTGTCCTCAGCTGGGTGGGAGAGGGGAGCAGGGGTGTTAGGGATGTGGCAGAGGTGGCACCCCAGGCCCTGCTCCTGTCCCAGCGCACTGCCAGTGTGGCACAGCCCTGCGGGCGCGTGGCAACACCGGGTGAAACCACGATGGCGTGACGCCAGAGTGACGGTGAACCAGAGACAGGCAGTCCGAGCCCCACGCTGTGCTGTGACCCTCTCCCTGCTCGCCCCGCGGTTCCCAGCTGGCCACCCCCAGGTCACGCCGGCAGTGAGGGTCCCCGAGGTGCCACGCAGGCTGGGGCAGGAGCGAGCGGGCGGCACGGCCGTGCCCTGTCCTACAGCGCCCAGCCCTGGTGCCGGGTGCCACAAGGGGCCCTCGGGGGGCACGCGGGCAGCCCGGGGCCTGCAGGGCACCTGGGGGAGGGGATGCACTCATGGGCTGCACGTGGTGCCAGCAGTGAGCCCCCGACATTACCGGTGCCTCGGGCGCCCGGGCGGTGCGCGGCTCCCAGCCTCCGGAACGCTGAACGGGACACAAGGGCTGGCGTCAGCGGGGCGCCCAGCCACGGTCCCACCCGGCCCCGGAGCGCGCCCGCTGCCCGCCCGCCCCGTACCTGGCAGCTCGGGGTCCGAGGCTCGGTGGATGCGGGGCGGGAGGTGGAAGCGCGTGTCCCCCGCGGGGCCGGGCCGGCGCGGGCTGGGCGCCCGTCCACGCAGCGCGTCACCCGCCACGGGCCGGGACTGCTCGGGGGGCTGCAACAGAGACCAGAATGGAGCACAGAGGGACCCCTGCCGGATCTGTGCACCCCGGTACTTTCACAGTCTCAGCACGTCACCAGCCACGGGCCAGGACTGCAATGAGAGACCAGGCTGGAGCCAGGGCACAGAGGGACCCCTGCCAGATCTGTGCACCCCGGTACCTTCACAGTCTCAGCACATCACCAGCCATGGGCCGGGATTGCTCAGGGGGCTGCAACAGAGACCAGAATGGAGCCAGGGCACAAGGGACACCTCTACTAGATCTGTGCAGCCCAGTACCTTCACAGTCTCAGCACGTCACCAGCCACGGGCCGGGACTGCTCGGGGGGCTGCAACAGAGACCAGAATGGAGCACAGAGGGACCCCTGCCGGATCTGTGCACCCCGGTACCTTCACAATCTCCTTGCTGGGGGCAACGTGTGGCAGCAGTGCAGCTCCTGCAGTCCACTTCCTCACATCCTGCCCATAGCCAGGGGGCACCAGCACCTGCAGCCACGGCAGGGATGGGATTAGGGAAATGGGGTCAGCACTGGGAGACCCCCTCTGTGATGGGGGCACCCTCAGTACAGGAAGGAAAGGAGCCAGGACCTTACCTGCCCATCGATGTAAGCAACCTCCCCACGCAGGACCACCCTGCGCACCGTGCCCTTGACCTGCATGCCCTCAAAGGGGGTCCAACGGGCCTTGGAGAACACTGTGCTGCTGGGGATGATCCACTCCTGCTCCAGGTCCACCTGCCAGGACAGCGGGTCAGAGGCAGAAGGGTGGGGGCTGCACCTGGGGTGGGAGGGCAAGGACACACCTCCACATAGGTGTCCTCCTGAGCAGGCAGCCCAAAGATCTTGCGAGGGTTCTCATAGAGGCGCTGCACGATGTCCTCCACGCTGAGCCTCCCCTCGGAGACGGCCGTCAGCAGCAGCGGCAGCATGGTCTCCAGGCCAGGGTACCCAGGGGGCGGCTCCTGCCCCTGCTTCTCCTCCAGCGTGTGGGGAGCTGCAGGACGGGGCTGTCACCGGGGCTGTCCCCACCGCTTTCCCCACGGCCACCACCCCTGGGCACTAACCGTGGTCAGTGGCAAAGCAGTCAATGATGTCCATGTTCTCCCAGAGCGCCTGCACGTCCTGGCGGGTGCCCAGCTCGGGCCGCACGGCCGCACGGCCCTTCCCCAGGCGGCCCAGGTCGTCCCGGCTCAGGAACAGGTGGTGCGGGGCCACCTCGCATGTCACCGGGACCCCTCTCTGCTTGGCCGCCTTGATGAGCAGGATCTGCGGCAGCCGAGGTTAGGGGCGCTGTGCTGTGATTGCAGGGGTTACCCCAGAACCCGGGTCCCTCCCATGATCATTCCCTCCCAGGTGTGTCAGTCACCTCTCCTTTCCCCACCCAGCACTGTCTGTCAGTCCTGCCATTCCAGAAGGGCATTCAGTGATTGGCAGAGTCACAGGATGCCCTCTACCCCTGGGGGGCACTGGGCCATCCAGGTGTCCCTTGTCCCTTTGTCCCTGCCCTCCTGTCCCTGCTTGGTGGCTCCCGACCCTTTCCCTGCCCTCTCCCCGGGGTTAAAGGAGCAGCACCCACGGGCTGAGGGAGTTCTGTGGGAGCTGGTGCTGCATTCAGAGGCCTGTGGGCCAGAATAAAGCTCTGCATCCCAACCCTCCATCAGAACCAACTCCTTCCTTTCCTTCACCATGGCCTCAAAGCTTCTCCACAGAGGGAAACCTGAGGAGCAGCCCCTGTTATGGGGGGAAGCTCCATCCCAGCAGCACTGGAGTCCCGGCATGCCTGGCCTTGTCCCCATGGGCCCAGTGCAACACCCAGCCAGCCCAAAGTGTCTGTGGGGTGAAACACCACACACCCAGCCAGCCAATGGTGTCTGTGAGTGAAACACCACACACCCAGCCAGCCCAAAGTGTCTGTGAGTGAAACACCACACACCCAGCCAGCCCAAAGTGTCTGTGGGGTGAAACACCACACACCCAGCCAGCCCAAAGTGTCTGTGGGGTGAAACACCACACACCCAGCCAGCCAAAGGTGTCTGTGGGGTGAAACACCACACACCCAGGCAGCCAAAGGTGTCTGTGGGGTGAAACACCACACACCCAGCCAGCCCAAAGTGTCTGTGGGGTGAAACACCACACACCCAGGCAGCCAAAGGTGTCTGTGAGGTGAAACACCACAGTGCCACTATTTGGTCCAGGCGCAGGGCCAGGCAAGCCAAGGCATGTCCTGTCTGGCAATATTGGTAATATTCCAATAAGTGTGGAACCCAGAGGGCCCCGTGCTCCCTCCCTGGAGCCCAGAGCTCGCCCTGCTCACCTCCTCCCTGCGGGCCACGTGGCAGATGTGGACGGGGCGCTGGTACAGCTGGGCCACCATCAGCACGGCGGCCACCGTCTGCCGCTCGGCGTGCGCCACGATGGGCAGGTGCCGCGGCCACTGCTCCAGGTGCTGGGGGCACAGGGCTGGTGGGCACCGGGGCCAGGAGCCACGTGCCCCTGCCAGCCCCTGCCAGCCCCGGCCCCCCTGCTCACCTCCATCCACAGCGACACGTCGTCCATCCGCAGGCTGGAGAAGGTGTCGTTCAGGTACATCTTGAGCCCGGCGGCTGCCCCAGCCAGGGGGCCCAGGGTGCCAGCGTTGTCCACAGAAGCCCCCAGGAAGAGAGCAAAATCACAGCGGGCCCCAGCCTCAGCCAGCTGCACAACAAGAGGCAGTGGGTGCTGCGGTGGGACCATCCTGCCACCAGCAACGAGCCCACTGTGGACAGTGAGCCCACCATGGATGTGAGCCCACCACGGCTGTGAGCCCACCACAGCCGGCACAGGAGGGGATGGGAGCACCAGGCTGGCAGCAGCTCCTCACCTTCTGTGCCAAGGCGAAAGAGGTGGCATCGGTGACAGCAGGGCTGGTGTTGGGCATGGCACACACCATGGTGACACCCCCGGCCAGGGCAGCTGCCGTGCCTGATGCAAAGTCCTCCTTGTGGGTGCCACCCGGCTCACGGAGGTGCACGTGGACATCGATCAGGCCTGGGGAGTGTCAGTGTCAGCACTGGCAGCTGCTGGCTACAGGGACACGAGGGACAAGGCCATCCCCCCAGTGCAGCATGGAAACATCTCTGCAGCACCTCCAGATGTGCCCGGCCTGGCTCCCAGCACTGTCCCTGCTCTGTGCTCTGCCCTGGGGCCACTGAACACCCACCTGGCAGACGGATGAGCTTCTGGGACGTCATGCAGTCCACGTGCATCTTCATTGGGGGTGCTGCCCCAATCTGGCCCAGTGCCTGCAGAAAGAGCAGCCGTGAGGCAGGACCAGGGGCAGCAGCAGGGGCCAGGGGATGATGCCTGTCCGAGGTGCCCCCCAAAACCAACCCCTGCGCAGCGGCACCCGCACACAGAGCCTGCCCCGCAGCACCCACAGCAGGGCTTCTGCTGCCCTGCTCTGCTCCCTGTGCTCACACCCGCGGTCCCCAGGCGCCCCAGCCCACCTCGACGAAGAGCTTTGTGCACTTGATGTCGATGATGAGGGGCACGGAGTAGTCGACGGCCAGGCGCCGGGTGCGGTAGCCCTTGGTGACGAAGGAGGAGAGGCGGCGGCCGCCCGAGTTGCGCATGGACAGGTTAATGACCATCTCAAAGTGGTTCTCGGCCAGGTAGTCCAGGATGCTGCGCTGGCTCTCCCGGGCACCGGCCTCGCTGCTGTCAGCCTCCTCAAAGTGCCAGTCCACGGCCTTCACCTGCGGGCAGTGACCCCATCAGGGCCCTGCACGCCCCGGCAGTGTCCCGGCCCCGCAGGGAGCCCCCAGCCCTGACCTTGATGCCGTGCTCGGTGTAGAAGTCGGCGGTGCCAAGGCTGGCATAGAGGTTGTAGCCGAGGCTCTCCAGCGTCCGCACCGTGGGCAGCAGCTCGCTCTTGTTCTGGAACCAAGCGGGGCCGGTCAGAGGGCAGAGAGGGACCCCCGGCCTCGCAGCAGCCTGACCCCACGCACCTTGTAGCTGCCGATGGTCAGCAGAATGTTCTTCTTGGGGATCTTGAAGCCGGTGCTGAGCATGGCCTTCAGGTACGCCTCGCAGCGGTTCTCCCCGAAGCAGGCAACCTCGCCCGTGCTGGTCATCTCCACACCCAGCACCACGTCAGCGCCCGCCAGGCGTGAGAAGGAGAACTGGGGCACCTGGGGGCAGGGGGATGCTCAGGGAATGCCCAGCCCTGCACCCCAGCCCGGCCCCACGGCCCCCACTCACCTTGACACCAACAATGCCTGTGCCCGTCATCAGCCCCACGGGCTCCACATCCTCACCCATGATCACCTGGCTGGCCAGAGCCACCAAGTCCACGCCCAGGGTCTTGGAGACGAAGGGGAAGGAGCGGGAGACACGAACATTGCACTCTATCACCTTCAGCTGGTCATCCTGGAGAGAGGGGACAGGATGAGGCAGGGCTGGGAGTGTGGGCTGCTCTCCCCTGGCCATGCAGTCCCAGTCCCAGGCACCTTGGCGATGAGCTGCAGGTTGAAGGGCCCTGTGACCTGCAGCTCCTGCCCAATGGCGTGCACAATGGCCTTGATGCGCTCCAGCGTCTTGGGGGTGATGTCCTGGGGGGGTGTCACCAGCGTGGCGTCCCCCGAGTGCACCCCAGCGTTCTCCACGTGCTCTGAGATGGCGATGGCCACCACCACGCCATCACAGGCCACCGCGTCCACGTCGATCTCCTGTGAGCAGAGCGCGGTCACAGCCTGTCCCTGGGCTGGGGGCTGGGGCTTTCAGGGGGCACCCCAGGGCTGGAGCAGCCTCCTGCACGGACCTTGGCCTCCTGGATGAACTTGGAAATGACCACAGGCTGCTCCTTGGACACAGCCACAGCGTTGCTCAGGAACTTCTCCAGGTCGCTGTCTGAGTAGGCCACGTTCATGGCAGCCCCGCTCAGCACGTAGGAGGGGCGCACGACGCACGGGTAGCCCACCTTGCAGCAGAAGTGCTTGGCTGACTGCGGACAGAAGGAACTTAGCACACACACACACAGCCACGCTGGGGCAGCCCTGTCCTGTTCGCTGGGCCCACCTCCATGTTGGAGAGCTCCTTCCAGAGGGGCTGGCTGATGCCGATGGAGTCCAGCAGGCGGGAGAACTTGAAGCGGTTCTCGGCGGAGTCGATGGCCTCCGGGGAGGTGCCCAGGATGCGGCACTGCTGCCGGTGCAGCGCCATGGCGATGTTGTTGGGCAGCTGCCCGCCCATGGACAGGATCACACCCTCGGGGTTCTCCAGCTCGTAGATGTCCATCACCACCTGCAGCAAGGTGCAGGGCAGGGGCAGGGCTGGGATGGAGCCATGGCAGCCCCCACCCAGCCCCGCAGCTGGCAGGCCCCAGCCCCTCACCTCAAAGGAAATCTCGTCGAAGTAGAGGCGATCACACATGTCATAATCGGTGCTCACTGTCTCAGGGTTGTAGTTCACCATGATTGTCTTGAAGCCCATCTATTGGAGGGTGGGACAAGGTGAGACCAGGGCCCCAACCCCTGCCCAGCCTCATCCTCTGAGCAAGGACACCCACCCCTCCCTCCATAGGGTAGAGGTGGGACACGGTGAGCCCAGAGCCCCCAACCCCTGCCCAGCCTCATCCTCTGAGCAAGGACACCCACCCCTCACTCCACAGGGTAGAGGTGGGACACGGTGAGCCCAGAGCCCCCAACCCCTGCCCAGCCTCATCCTCTGAGCAAGGACACCCACCCCTCCCTCCATAGGGTGCAGGTGGCACAAGGTGAGCCCAGAGCCCCCAAGCCCTGCCCAGCCTCATCCTCTGAGCAAAGACACCCACCCCTCACTCCACAGGGTAGAGGTGGGACACGGTGAGCCCAGAGCCCCCAACCCCTGCCCAGCCTCATCCTCGGAGCAGGGACACCCACCCCTCACTCCACAGGGTAGAGGTGGGACACGGTGAGCCCAGAGCCCCCAACCCCTGCCCAGTCTCATCCTCGGAGCAGGGACACCCACCCCTGCCTCCACAGGGAGCTGGGGCCCGCCTGACCTTGCGGAGCTCCTGGATGCAGCCCACAGCACACCAGTCAAACTCCACGCTGCTGCCGATGCGGTAGACGCCGGAGCCGATGACCATGACGTGGGGCTCACGGAAGGCCAGGTCGTGCTCAGAGCCGTTGTAGGTCAGGTACAGGTAGTTGGTTTGGGCCGGCCACTCCGCGGCCACGGTGTCGATCTGCTTCACCACCGGCAGGATCTTCAGGTCGCGCCGCATCTTCCGCACGGCCAGCTCGGTGCTGCACAGAGCGGGGTGAGCGGCGGGAGCCGGGCAGGGAGCAGAGCAGGGCCGTCCCCTCCCCGCCTCACCTGAGCACGGCCAGGGCCACCTGCTTGTCGGAGAAGCCGAGCTGCTTGGCGCGCTGGAGCACGGCGGGCGGCATGGTGCCCTGCTGGCCGCGGTAGGACTCCAGCAGCACCGCGTGGTCCGTGATGTTCTTCATCTTGTGCAGGAACCAGCGGTCAATCTTGGTCAGCTCATAGAGCCGCTCGATGCAGTAGCCGGCCCGCAGCGCCGCCGCCAGCACAAAGATCCGCTTGTCCGTCGGCGTCTCCAGCTCCTGCCAGGCCGAGGGGTGAGGGTGGCCCAGGGGGCAGGTGGGCACCTCTCCCCCCAGAATGGCACAGCCAGCACCAGCGCTCACCATGTCTGAGACCGGCTTCACCGTGTGATCAAAGCCCACGCAGTTCTCGTCCACCATCCTCAGAGCCTTCTGGAACGCCTCCTCAAAGTTCCTCCCAATGGCCATGACCTCCCCTGCACAAGGTGGGGTGAGCAGGCGGGTCCTGCGCCCGCCACGTGCCCACCGGTGCCGTCCCTCTGTGCTCACCCACGCTCTTCATGGAGCTGCCGATCTTGGTGCTGACACGCACGAACTTGCTGAGGTCCCAGCGCGGGATCTTCACCACGCAGTAGTCCAGGCTGGGCTCAAAGCTGGCCGTGGTGGAGTTGGTGACGGAGTTCCTGAGGAGGTGACGGGGTCAGCGGCTGGGGCCGTCCCACCAGGGCAGCACCCTGTCCCACACTGGTGGTACCTCACCTGAGGAGGGGCAGGGGGATGCCCAAGGCCAGTTTGGCAGCCACGTAGGCCAGCGGGTAGCCAGTGGCCTTGCTGGCCAGGGCCGAGCTGCGGGACAGCCGCGCGTTCACCTCGATGATGTAGTACTGTGGGCAGCAGGCAGGCAGGGTCAGGGGGGCCGTGGAACAGGCCAAGGCAGGGACACGGTGACACGGCCAGGCCCGCAGTGTCCCAGGGATGCTGCAGCACGGGGCCTGCTGTGGCACAGCCTCGTGGGACAGCTGGGGCAGGAGCCAGATCCCCCAGGCTGGGGATTGGCAGAAGGAGCCAGAACCCGCAGGGGGCTGCACGTACCTGCTCTGACTCGGGGTTGAGGGCAAACTGGATGTTGCACTCGCCCACGATGCCCAGGTGCTGCACCACCTTGATGGCTGTGCGCCTCAGCATGAAGTACTCGGTGTCATTGAGGGTCTGGCTGGGTGCCACCACGATGGACTCGCCCGTGTGGATCCCCAGCGGGTCCAGGTTCTCCATGTTGCACACCTGGCAGCAGAGGGGTCACTGCTCCACGTGCTGCGTGTGGTGTGTTCCTCCCAGTTCCCAGCACATCCTCCCCTGCCCAGTCAGGACTGGAATACACGATGTGTCCCACAGGGTGGACACCCAGCATTGGGTGCAGGGCTCTGTTCACAGGGTGCAGCTCCCAGTGGCACACAGCAGCTGTGCCAGCCCCACCAGAGGCACTGGGGAGCCCTCCCTGGGGACAAGGAGCAGCACAAGCCCCCAGCCCCTGCCCCACGTCCATCCCCCTGCAGCAGCCCAGGGCCTCCTCCATCCCGTACCGTGATGCAGTTGTTGTAGGCATCCCGCACCACCTCGTACTCAATCTCCTTCCAGCCCTTCAGGGACTTGTCCACCAGCACCTGGGAGGTGTGGGTGAAGGCCTGGCTCACCAGAGCCACCAGCTCCTCCCTGTTGTTGGCGAAGCCAGAGCCCAGCCCTCCCAGGGCGTAGGCAGAGCGCACCAGCACCGGGTACCCCAAGCGCTCAGCTGCTGCCTGTGCCTGCGGGGAGCAACGGGGTCAGGAACAGCAAGGGTCAGGAACAGGAGGGTCAGGAACAGCAGGGACAGGACCCTGCCCGGCCCCACAGCCCCCACAGCCCCCAGACCTGCTCCAGGGAGGCAGCAGCCTCGCTGGGCGCCACGTGCTCCCCGATCTCCTCCATCTTCTCCACGAAGACCTTGCGATCCTCCGTCATCTCAACGGAGGCCACGGGGGTGCCCAGCACCTGCACGCGGTACCGCTCCAGGACGCCCGCCTTGGTCAGCTCCACGCCGCAGTTGAGGGCTGTCTGTCCCCCGAAGGTCAGCAGCACCCCATCAGGCCGCTCGTTCCGGATCACCTGGGGCATGGCGAGGGGGACAGAAACCACGGTGGGTCCCGTGCTTTCCAGCTGCCTCCTCATCCGTGCTGCCCCCCAGGTGCCTTCCAACCCCATCCAGCCCCACCGCACCAGGCTCTGGGCCACCCCCCAGCCCAGCCCTCCCCGATGCCCCAGCTCTGCCATCCCTGCATGCCCAAATCGCCCTCTCCCAGCCAGCATCCCGGTGCTCACCTGGGTGACGTACTCCGGGGTGATGGGCAGGAAGTACACCTTGTCTGCCAGTCCCTTGGAGGTCTGCACGGTGGCGATGTTGGGGTTGATCAGCACCGTCTGGATGTTCTCCTCCTTCAGCGCTTTGATGGCCTCATGGGGAGCAGAGGGGTCACTGCTGGTGGCCCTGGGCCCCTGAGGCCACTACCACCCCCTGCCCTGGGACTGGCACTCACCTGTGACCCCGAGTAATCGAACTCGCCTGCCTGCCCAATGGAAAGGCCCCCGGAGCCCAGGATCAGCACCTTGCGGGGCCGGGCTGCCTCCGAGTGCCCCGCTGGGGCCTTGCTGTAGGTCAGCCACTCCTGCAGGCGCTCCCGCACTGGTGGAGGGGGATGTGGCACGCTGGGGACAGGGCTGGGGACACACACAGCCCCGTCCTGCAGCCCTCGGCCCAGGGTCCCGGCTGGCCCTCACACTCACACTCACACTCACACCCACCTGTGCGGGCGCCGCCCTGCCCGTCCCGCAGGTCCCGCGCCGCCTCCAGGAAGACATCAAAGAGACCCTCCAGGTCGGTGGGGCCGGCGCAGTGCTCGGGGTGGAACTGGACACTGTGCAGGGGGTCAGGCAGGGCATGCCCCACGGCCCCACACCCCACAGCCCCCCAGCCCCACAGCCCAGGCCCACCTGAAGAAGGGCTTGCTCTGGTGCACCAGGCCCTCGTTGGAGGCGTCGTTGGCGTTGGTGAAGAGCGGCAGCCAGCCGGGCGGGAGGCTGCCCGCCTGCACCGCAAAGCCGTGGTTCTGCGCCGTGATGAAGCAGCGCCGCGAGTCCTCGTGCACGCACGGCTGGTTGTGCCCGCGGTTCCCGTACCTGGCGGGGTATGGAGCTGTGACATTCTCTGAAAAATCCTTCCCTTAGGGTTTCTGCTCCTGAGGAGCTGAGAGGCCTCAGGAACAACACGTAAACAATGGTTATCTGCTGCTGTGGGATGCAACAGCTGCATCTGTGATTGGTCTCGTGTGGTTATTTCTAATTAATGGCCAATCATAGCCCAGCTGTCTGGACTGTCTTGGTCAGTCACAAGCCTTTCATTACTTTTCTATTCTTAGCTAGCCTTCTGATGAAATCCTTTCTTCTATTCTTTTAGTATAGTTTTAACATAATATATATCATAAAATAATAAATCAAGCCTTCTGAAACCCGAAGTCAGATTCTCTTCCCTCATCCTGGGACCCTGTGAACACCACCACAAAGGCACACACACAGCTGTCAGCCAGCTCCACAGCCAGGAGCCCTGTGCCAGCTCTGGACCCACAATTGTTGCAGTTCATTTGGGGGATCCCCAAGCTGTGTGCTCGCTGGTAGCAGCAGGCAGGCAAGGACTCCACACGGCTTCTGAGGGTGCTCATTAGATGAGGGTGCTAATTATTGCGGGTCCCAGCCCCGGGAGCAGCATGGCTTCTGAGGGAGAAGGGGGAGAGAGGGAGAGCCTGGGGGGAAAAGGGCCAAGAGAGGAAAAGGCCAAGAGAGACTCTGGTCTCTCCAGCACAGCCCAACAGGGAGATTCAAAGTGGGCACGGAATAAGATTTGGGCCAATGGGGTTACAGACCCATGATACCGCAGGGGAGGATCACAGGCTTGGAATAAAATGCACATTTTTGAGGGGTGAAACAGAGCAAACCATTTAACTAAAACGTACCACCACACCCACTCACTTCATCTTGTAGGTCGAGGCACCGAGGGCCAGGGCGAGCAGCTGGTGGCCCAGGCAGATGCCAAAGATGGGCTTGGGCTGGGGCGCATCCAGCAGCTGGCGTAGGCTGGACACTGTCTCCTGGCAGAGCTGTGGGTCCCCTGGGCCATTGCTGATGAACAGCCCGTCAAAGGCTGTGTCCAGAGAGCAGCAGGGTCAGAGTGGGGCCCCCAGCCCCTCAGCATTACAGAGGGGCTCCCAAGGTGCCCACAGGCCCACTGCAGGCACTCCCGGCAGAGCAGCACCCTGAGCCTGTGGCTCCCCAGACACCCAGCAGGGTTACAGCCAAGGTGTTCTGAGCCCACAGCACCATTCAGGTGGCAGCGAGGCCCTGCCAGTCCCCTATGGTGCCCCAAGCCACACCAATACCACAGACCAGAGTCCCCCATGCCACCACAGCAAGGCATCCCGAGCCCATGGCCCTGCTCCTGTGGTGCCACACTGAGGGCCTGAGCCCCAGAGCCCCCAGGAATGATGGCACCGAGGTTCCGCACCCCACAGCACTGAGCAGGACACAGGTGCCCGCTGTCCCCAGCGCTGAACATGCCGACACGGCTAAATCCCATTCCCCCCATCCCCTCAGTGGGACCCCAGCCTGTCCCCAGGCACTGCCGCCTCACCTGCAGGGTCCAGCGGGTGGTCCCAGGGCACCACAGTGACCGCGGCGCCCCGCCGGCACAGGCAGCGGATCTGGTTGTTCTTCAGGCCGCAGTCGACGGCGGTGACGCGCAGGGACCCGCCCGCGTTGAACACTCGCGGCGCCTGCGGGAGGGGAGCGATCACCGGGGCTGCTGCCGGGGCAGCCCCACAGCCAGGGCCGCACAGCCCCTCCGCAGCCCCCGGCCCCGCCCGGAGCCCCGCACACCTTCAGCGACACCTCCCGCACCAGGTGCTCCGTGTTGGGGTCCTCAAAGGCGACGCTGCCCTCGGGGGTCCCGTCCGGCACCAGCTTCCCCAGCAGCGTCCCCTTCTCGCGGATCTTCTTGGTGAGCGCCCGGGTGTCCACCCCTGCGAGGGGCTGTGAGACACGGCCCCGGGCCCCGGCCCGCCCCAGCAGCGCCGTCGCCCCAAATCCCAACAGAGGCTCCAGCCCCGGGTGGGCAAAGCTCAACAGAGACGGGTCTGCTCTCAGAACGTGCAGACCCACAGTCCCACCCTGCCATCTCCCCAGTCCCACCTTCCAGCCCGGGGATGTTCTGCTCCTTCAGCCACTGGTCCAGGGACTGGGATGCGCTCCAGTGGCTCGGGGTCTCTGAGCACTCGCCCACCACCAGCGCAGCCACGTGGATCTTGCTGGACTCAAACCACTGCAGGGACAGAGGCAGAGGGTCACCAGCCCAGGAGAAGCCCATGGATCACAGACCCCATTCCCAGAGCACAGGACCAGCCCTCCCGCTGCCGGGCTGCCACCTGCCCCCACTTTGCCCACACCTATGCAGCGAGGCTGAGCCTCAGTCCAGCAAAGTCCCTCTGGATCAGGGAGCCCCAGAATGGGGTACCCAGGCCCCCACAGCGCTGCTGGACCACTGCCCACATGCCAACACAGCTCATGCCACGGGAACCCTCAGCTTGGCACAGCTGCAGCACAAAGAAAGCCCATGGGAAAGCACCACTCCCACCGACCACATCAGTATGTCCCGTGCCATGGGATCAGGGCACTGGCACCCACCCAGCACGGCCCAGGGAGGGCTGCTGACACGAGACCCCGCAGGGTGGGCGTGGGGAGGCCGGCGGGGCACGGCCGCAGCAGCGCTGGACTCTGCCCCAGCACGGACAGCGTGGAGGCCAAGGGGCTGGAGGGGGCTGGGGCTGAGCAGCCCCTCTGGCACAGGGGCTCGAGATTCCCACCCTGCAATAGAGCCCAGCTGAGGGAACACACAGCCTGCACCCCACGGGCTGCCAGGGACACCAGGGACACACAGCCTGTCCCATGGGCTGCCAGGGACACACAGCCTGCGCCCCACGGGCTGCCAGGGACACCAGGGACACACAGCCTGTCCCATGGGCTGCCAGGGACACACAGCCCGCACCCCACACACGGCCCAGAGCACCCCATGGGCTGCCAGGGCACCCCAGCGCTCGGGGGTCTCCTCTGCCCAGCCCCGGCCCTCCCCATGTCAGACCCCACTGCAGCCCCGCACGTCGGAGCCAAACCTCTCCGTGCCACCATGTGCCGCTCGCTGTGCCCTGGCACCATCCCGCCCTGGCACCCGTGACACCCTGCAGCGTCCCGTAGTGCCACCGCCACAGCGGCACCGGGCGGGACGCGCAGGGCCCCTGCTCACCCTGCTGAGGCCGAAGGCGTCGGGCTCGTCGCGGGGCACGCCGTAGTTACCGACCAGCGGGTAGGTGAGCACCAGGATCTGCGCCTTGTACGAGGGGTCGGTCAGGGCCTCGGGGTAGCCCACCATGCCGGTCTGGAACACTGCGGGGATGGGCACGGGGTGATGGGGGCACCGGGCCGGGCACGGCCGGGCCCATCCCGGCCCCGCGCCCCGGACAGGCCCCACGGCGGGCCCCGGGCGGAGGGAGGCACCGAGCCCGGCCGGATCCGCTCCTTCCCGCTCCTTCCCGCTCCCGCGCCGCCCTACAGCATCCCGGCCCCCGGCCACACTCACCGACTTCCCCCGCGGCCGCGGCCCCGACGGCCCCGAAGGGGCGGCCGGGCAGCACGGACCCGTCCTGCAGCACCAGCCGGGCCATGGCGCCGCCACGTGCGCTCCGCTCCAGGACTCCGCGGCGGCCACCGAGCGGGGAGAGCCCGCCCGGCTGCAGCGGCGGCGGGAGGATCCGGGGCGGGGCGGCAGCGGCACCGCCCCCGGGGCGGGACAGCGGCGGCACCTGGAGCACCGGCGATGGCGGGACAGCGCGGCACCGGGAGCACCGGCCGATGGCGGGGCGATAGCGGGGCAGAGGAAAGCATCGAGCCAGGGCCTGACAGCCGGTTGGCGGGGCATGGCTGGAGATGCTGGTACAGGCGAGCACCGGAGCTCCACCGGTATCACGCCAGGCACAAGGCTGGATAGGGAATTCGCGGTCCTGGACCGCAAGAACGGCTCCCGAATAGAGAGAAGCGGGCAAGTAGCGCTCCCACGGATATCGTCCCATCCCATGTATTCGTTCTATCGTTAACCAGGAAAACCAGGGGAGAGCGCGAACGCAGTCCCCCACTACCACAAATTATGCAGTCGAGTTTCCCGCATTTGGGGAAATCGCAGGGGTCAGCACACCCGGAGTGCAAGGAGATGAGCCTCGCCCTGGGAAAACCACCTGCCTGATCATGGTGTCTCCCCTGCCAGGTAAGTATGCCCCACCCGCCCCGCCGCCCGCCTGCCCCGCCCAACGCACGCCCGCCCAGCGCACGCCCGCCCCGGCCCGGCCCCGACCCCGCCCGGCCCTGCCGCGCTGCGGCCCGGCCCGCACGGCCCGGCACGGCCCGGCCCGCGCCAAGCCCGCGGACGCGCCGGGACAGCGCGGGCTTGGCGCGGGATCGGGCCCGGCATGCCGCGCGGCGGGGACAAATCTGCATGGACACGCCCCCAGCCGCGGCAGCGCCGGCACCGGCCCCGGGCTCTGCTCCCGCCGCCCGTGCCGGGGCTGCGCCGCTCCGCGCCCGCCGGACCCGCGGGAGGGGCACCCGGACAGCTCCAGCGCTGCCTCCTGATACAAAACTTAACATCCAAACCGAATTTTATTTCTATGTTTCTTTATTTTAAAGAGAGCAGGCAAGCAGCGCTGGGTGGCCGGGCAGTCACCGCTCCCCTCGCACACACCGCTTACAAGTTCACCAGCGGGTATGAACTGTTTTTAAGGCTACGATGCATTTTCCAGTGTGCTTGGTTAGTCCGAATCAGCAAATATCAATGAGCTGGGATCAGCCATTTCATACATTTCATAATCTTTCCAAGTAGTTGTCGGCTTCCTGTTGTGAAAAATGCATGTATTTTATGATTGGCTTTTCGCAAATATTAAAATGAATATAATATGTGTTGTGTTAGAAAGCAATGCTGCATTAATTTTCTTAAGTACTGCGTTAAATATAGTTTTAGGTTATAAAAATAGGTTGTTAAAATAGAAACTGTGCTATGGAAGATTTTTTTTTTAAAGAAAGGACTGGCAGCGAGATAACAGCCACAGGACACCTAGTTCGTTCAGAGAAAAAGAATTTATGGCCTTCTTATCGGAAGAAACTGACTTCTTCCCGCCTCGAAGGAGCTATTAGGATTAGAGGGGAGAAGTTGATGAAGACCAGACAGAATCCTGTGTTTGAATGGAATTTATGCATCACGGATGAGGTGTATGAATATGCAACGGGCTACTGTTCTTAAGGGTCAATCCTTTGTTAACGGGTGTCCTTTTTCGGGCTCGTGCTGCCCAGAAAAGGTACCCGGACATCCGTAACTCTTTGTTTTTATTGTCTCATATTGTCTTAATTCAATTTGTCCAAATTGTTATTACTCTAATTGTGTTACTATTTTTATAACTATTTTATTACTATTAAACTTTTAAAAAATTTAAAAACAAGTGATTGGCGTTTTTCACACTGTCCTTCTTGTGGTCAGCTGAAGGGAGGCATTTCACCAGCATCTGCTACATGATTTTTGTCTGGTACCAGCGCACCAAGCTTTTTATTATACATAAGCATTTCATTGCTTTGTTGCAATATCCTTTAGCTTAACCACCGCTTCCTCTATTTTATTCTAAGCATCAATCGTTTTTGCTTCCTCATCTCTTTACTTTACTATACTTCTTCTATTTTTTTTTTTTTTTGTTTTTTTGTTCTATGCTTTATTTGGTCAGAAAGTTTCAAAACCGTTCTTTGCAGTTATCCCAGGGGACTGGGTTCACTTTTGCAGCAGCAGACACAAGCATTTGCTGATTCCATTGCCCATCGACACGAATCACAAAAAAACATTTTTACACTCCTTGCCGGGGCCGGTCCCTCGTTTGCTCAGCCCTGCCGAGCGCTGACGTTTCGGGTCAGTCCAGCTCCTGTCCCAGCTCCTGTCCCGGTGCCGGGGGCTGGCCTGGGTCAGTCCAGCTCCTGTCCCAGCTCCTGTCCCGGTGCCGGGGGACTGGCCCGGGTCAGTCCAGCTCCTGTCCCAGCTCCTGTCCCGGTGCCGGGGGGCTGGCACGGAGCCGGCGCGGGCGGGGAGGGGACCCCGCAGCCCCGGCACGGGCGGCGGGAGCAGAGCCCGGGGCCGGTGCCGGCGCTGCCGCGGCTGGGGGCGTGTCCATGCAAATGAGATGCCCGCCGCGCGGCATGCCGGGCCCGATCCCGCGCCAAGCCCGCGCTGTCCCGGCGCGTCCGCGGGCTTGGCGCGGGCCGGGCCGTGCCGGGCCGTGCGGGCCGGGCCGCAGCGCGGCAGGGCCGGGCGGGGTCGGGGCCGGGCCGGGGCGGGCGTGCGCTGGGCGGGCGTGCGTTGGGCGGGGCAGGCGGGCGGCGGGGCGGGTGGGGCATACTTACCTGGCAGGGGAGACACCATGATCAGGCAGGTGGTTTTCCCAGGGCGAGGCTCATCCCTTGCACTCCGGGTGTGCTGACCCCTGCGATTTCCCCAAATGCGGGAAACTCGACTGCATAATTTGTGGTAGTGGGGGACTGCGTTCGCGCTCTCCCCTGGGTTTTCTACTCAAAGAATAGATATTAGTCGATCCTACTAGTGAAAGCCTATGTCAGTTCTGGTCCCCGTAGTAGGGGACCTTGAGTGAAACTCGGCTCCGAACCGCGTTAACGGAGGCTGTCAGAGTGTCCCCGTCCCGTCCCCGGTAGGTGGCTCAGGGATAGCCTCGGGTCCTGAAGGGGCTCCCGCCGTGCCCTCCGCAAACGAGCGCTGCCGGTGCCCCGGTTATTCCCCGCTGGAATTGGAGAGCGGCTCCCGAGGGGGGTCAGGAATGCCGCGTCTGGAGCCGGGATGATCCTGGCCGGTCCCACCCCGACCTGCGGGCCCAGGGCAACACGTGGCGGAGAGCTGGTCCGAGCGGTTCTGAGCGGTGCCGAGCTGTTCCGAGCGGTTCCGGGCCCTTCCGAGCCGTTCCGAGCCGTTCCGAGCCGTTCCGAGCGGCTCCAAGCCGTTCCGAGCAGGTCCGAGCCGGGCAGGAGGCGCAGAGATGCCGGTCCCGCTCGGTGATCGCTGTCCCGGTCACACCGATCGGGTCCGCGAGTGCTACTGCACTTCCAGCGACGGGAACTCATGGTCCTTGTGAACCATTAGAGTTGATATAAAAGGGAATTCATCCCCTTTCTTGCTGAATAGAACAAACTGCGTACAATGTTGTGCTTTGTCGGAACGCAAGAAATTCCTCTGGCTAACCTGGAGGAATCGAGACCCTGACAGGGGGCTCGGAGACCTTGACACGGAGTCAAAAACACCTGTGCTTTCGATTTTAGCTCTTGGAAAAACCAATTGCCAACCTTGTATGAGGATTCACAAGCTTTTACGAAAGTTTAAGTAGAATGATAGTTTATCACAGGGTGAAAGGTGGGATTTTGGGGTTTTTAGAATGGAGGCTCACGAGGCAAGATGGAGGAATCTGGGCATGTCCAGTCCTTCTCCTTCTTCTTGGCCTCCATCTTCTGCTGTGATGGTGGCACTTTTCGGTTGGTTCAGGGCAGAGACTGTCTAACATAGGTGATAGGTATGGGGAAATTAATGTACACGTAGTTTATTGTATAAAAGATAAAGCCGCCTCTGAAGGTGGTCACTGTGCCTGAACCCGACCTGCCAGACACACCTCGGAGGTCAGAGAAAGAATGTTATAGATAAGAAATAATAAACAGCCTTGAGAACGAGAACAGAGGAATCCTGGCTCCTTCTTCGGCTGCCGGGCTGGGAAGAGAGGCTCCCTAAGACATCTCGGGGTCATCATGACCACAGAGACCTCCGAGAGTGCTGAACCGTAACAAACGAAATGCGCAGCAAAGGAGGCTTCAGCTGCAAATACAGAAAAACCCGCTCTGAAAAGGACGAGCGGAAGAGCTAATGAGAACACAGTAACTGCCAAGGACACAAGGTAACGAAATTCCGTACGCTTCCAGAAGGCGTTCCGTCGATTCTGTCCTTAACCAGAAACACCAGGGGAGAGCGCGAACGCAGTCCCCCACTACCACAAATTATGCAGTCGAGTTTCCCGCATTTGGGGAAATCGCAGGGGTCAGCACACCCGGAGTGCAAGGGATGAGCCTCGCCCTGGGAAAACCACCTGCCTGATCATGGTGTCTCCCCTGCCAGGTAAGTATGCCCGACACACCCCACCGCCCGCCTGCCCCGCCCAACGCACGCCCGCCCAGCGCACGCCCGCCCCGGCCCGGCCCCGACCCCGCCCGGCCCTGCCGCGCTGCGGCCCAGCCCGCACGGCCCGGCACGGCCCGGCCTGCGCCAAGCCCGCGGACGCGCCGGGACAGCGCGGGCTTGGCGCGGGATCGGGCCCGGCATGCCGCGCGGCGGGCACAAATCTGCATGGACACGCCCACTCACCGCTACCGCACCGCTATTGCCGCTTCTGCCGCGCGCTCCCACTGCCCCGCCCCCCGGCCCGGCTTCTCCAGGCCCCGCCCCCTCGCCGACCGGAACCGGCTGCTGGTCCTGGTCCGGTTCCTGGTCCGGTTCCTGGTCCCGGTGCCGGTGCCGTGGTGCTGCCGGGACTCGGTGTCAGAGCGCAGCGGAGCCGCAGCCGCAGCAGAGCGCGGCCAGCACGGGAGCGGCAGCGGGAGCGGAGCCGGAGGGCAGCGCCGGGCCCGGGGAAAGGGACACGGGGTTGTGTCCGGGACACCGAGAGCTCCGCCGGTGGCTGGGCCTGCCCGGGGAAAGGGGCACGGGGCTGCGAGAGACCGGCGGGGCTCCGCGGGACCGCGCTGGGTGTAATGCTCTGTACTGGGCTCAGCACAGTCCAGGACAGCACACTGACAGGGTGGCACCTGCACAGCCTGTTGCGTTGCGATTTCAGGGGTTACCCCAGGACCCCGGGTTTCTCCCCTGACGATTCCCTCCCAGGTGTGTCAGTCCCCTCCTCTTTCCCCACCCAGCACTGTCTGTCAGTCCTGCCATTCCAAACGGCGTGTCAAAGGATGCCCTCTACCCCTGGGGGGCACTGGGCCATCCAGGTGTCCCTTGTCCCTTTGTCCCTCCCCTTCTGTCCCTGCTTGGTGGCTCCCGACCCTTTCCCTGCCCTCTGCCCGGGGTTAAAGGAGCAGCACCCACGGGCTGAGGGAGTTCTGTTGGAGCTGGTGCTGCATTCAGAGGCCTGTGGGCCAGAATAAAGCTCTGCATCCCAACCCTCCATCAGAACCAACTCCTTTCCTTCACCATGGCCTCAAAGCTTCTCCACAGAGGGAAACCTGAGGAGCAGCCCCTGTTATGGGGGGAAGCTCCATCCCAGCACCACCAGAGCTCCTGCAGGCCTGGATTGTCCCCATGTGCCCAGCTGCAGCACCCAGCCAGCCAAAAGTGTCTGTGGGGTGAAACACCACACACCCAGCCGGCCCAAAGTGTCTGTGGGGTGAAACACCACACACCCAGGCAGCCCAAAGTGTCTGTGGGGTGAAACAGCGCAGTTGTCCCTATTTGGTTCAGCACCAAGGGCCAGACAAGCCAAGGCCCGTCCCATCCACAATATTGGTAATATTCCAATAGAGGAGTTCTTCAGCTTTATTCGAATAAAGGCAGAGTCTGTGGGGGCTTCTCTCTCGGGTTTTGGAGGGTGCAGCCTCCTTTTATCCCAGCTCCCAGCTGCACGTTGCTCTCTTCCTTTCCCCACTGGCAGAGGCACCAGGAAGGCGCAGCCCCACCTCCCACATTTCCCCCCTTGCACCGTCATTTTACCCCAGAGCTCAGAAGCTCAGCCTCGTGCAGATCTGTCGTAAGAAGGAGACCCGGACACCAGATGGTTCATCACAGCTCCAGTTTATTAAAGAAAGCATCAAACACTTATACAGCAAATAATAAGCTCATGAATATTCTGTAAGCCAAGCAATCTATTGGTTAAACTATACCATTAACTCACCCTCATTCCTTTGGGCCTACGTTCTCTACTTCTCACACCTTGCTGTCCATTTCTCTATCATCCTCCGCTAGGCCCAAGGACACGTTATCTTTGCAGGTGCAAGATTTGGAATTAACCACTGTCTTGTACTTTTCCATTCTTTAGCCTGCTGCTTTCTCAACAGACACCCTGCCTGCAAAAAGGCCTCTGCCCTAGTTAGGACATCTCTATCAAATCAATTCGGCTGTGTCCTCTCTCCTCAAGCCACCCTTTGACAAAACTCTCCACACAGACCCTTGTGTCCTTCAGGAGCCAAACTCTCTGGGGTCTGCAGCAAACCTGCTGCCCAAGGTGAGCAGAGGCATTTGGAGCCATTTCAGGGATGTTTACACCCATGGGTCCACCCATAAAATTACTTGTAAAGACATTTGCACACATCTTTTCTGTCACGACCACGGCCCGCACGAAAGGCAGGAGTTATCCCTCCTGCGCCTGGCATGCCGTAATGAACAATTCCTGCTCAACGAGCACCCAAAGGCGCTGCGGGGCTCCATTTGATTTCTGGGTGTCACTGCCCAAAGCCGATCCGGACGGAATCTCTGCTGCCATCCGTGCCAGCGATGGGAGCGGGTGCGGGGTGCGCCCTAAAGCCGAGCCGAGCGCGGGCGGGCCGGGAGCGGGGAGCGAGAGAGGCGAGAGCCGGAACAGCTCCCGAGGGGCTGCGGATCGCTGCGGGCTCCGCACGGACGGGACAGGGACGGGCTGGGACAGGCGGGAGACAACTTGAGTATTGCAAATAACCGCGAAAGGTGAGGCTGCGAAATTCAACAACTTGAGTAATTCCTCAGTAGCTGCTGTGTTCAGTCTATCATTAACCAGGAACACCAGGGGAGAGCGCGAACGCAGTCCCCCACTACCACAAATTATGCAGTCGAGTTTCCCGCATTTGGGGAAATCGCAGGGGTCAGCACACCCGGAGTGCAAGGGATGAGCCTCGCCCTGGGAAAACCACCTGCCTGATCATGGTGTCTCCCCTGCCAGGTAAGTATGCCCCACCCGCCCCGCCGCCCGCCTGCCCCGCCCAACGCACGCCCGCCCAGCGCACGCCCGCCCCGGCCCGGCCCCGACCCCGCCCGGCCCTGCCGCGCTGCGGCCCGGCCCGCACGGCCCGGCACGGCCCGGCCCGCGCCAAGCCCGCGGACGCGCCGGGACAGCGCGGGCTTGGCGCGGGATCGGACCCGGCATGCCGCGCGGCGGGCATCTCATTTGCATGGACACGCTCACTCATCGGTACTGCATCCTGGCACCGCCCTCTGCCCCGCTGTGATTTGCATGGCCACGCCCCCTCCCCAACCCCGCCTCGTGTCCCGCTCTCGTGTTGGCGCCCCCTGGCGGCGCGGCGGAGCGACCCCCGCCCGGCCCGGGCGCGTCCGGACCCTCCCGAACGGAACCGGACCCGGAACGGAACCGGACCCGGAACGGATCCCGAACGAAACCGGACCCGGGACGGAACCGGACCCGGAACAGAACCGGACCCGGAACGGATCCCGAACGAAACCGGACCCGGGACGGAACCGGACCCGGAACGGAGCCAGATCCAGAACAGAACCAGTCCCCGAAGGGCCCCAGACCGGGCACGAGCAGCAGGCGCGGCGATGTCTCTCTCTCACGGCGCTGCTCGCACTCGGTGCCAGCTCTGGGATGGGATCTCCGGGAAGGACACGGGGGGCACAGAGGGTGGGCAGTGCCCAGGGGGTGCCCAAGACACAGGAGGGAGCGCCAGGGAAGGAGAAGAGACACAAGGAATGAACAAATCTGTGCCAGGGGCAGCAATGCCCAAATCTGTGCCAGGGCAGCAATGCCCAAATCTGTGCCAGGGACAGCAATGCCCAAATCTGTGCCAGGGCAGCACACTGGCAGAAGGCGAGCCCTGAGCAGGGGCAGCTCCTGGGCTGGCATTGACACCTCCCAGATATCACAGTGGGGGCTGCAGGCAGGACGGGCTGGGCACGGACACGAGGGAAGAGCAGGAGAGGAAGAAGCTGGGCTGGGCTGGAGGGACCACAGGCATCTCCCGTCCTCCTGAACCCTTTGGGGCCGCTCGAGCCGGGAATGGAGCCCTGGATTTTATAGTGGGCACTGGAATATCCTGGTCTGGAGTTACTGGCTGTGAGGGACCGTGGAGTAACAGGGCATTGGTGTTGTTGCTGCAGCGGGAGGAAATCCCTCGGGGCAGGAAATCCTCGGGGCAGGAAATCCTCAGGGCAGGAAACCCTCGGGGCAGGAAATCCCTCGGGGCAGGAAATCCTCGGGGCAGGAAATCCTCGGGGCAGGAAACCCTCGGGGCAGGAAATCCCTCGGACATCCCATGGCATTCGGGACTGGGAACACAAAATGACCCCGTCGCTTTCTCCACGTGCCCGAGTGCCCTTTGCCACTGCTGGGGCAGGGTTTGCTGTGCAAAACGCACAATTAACTTTTCCAAAGTAAATGCACAATTAACTTTCCCAAAGGACTCTGTTTGCATATTCCCCTGGAAATGGATGGAAAGTGCAGCTCTGCCCATTCACCCAGGAAAGTTTTAGGGTTTCTCTTTGAGTGCGGTCTTAGGAGCTCTCAGAGAACTTGTTACGCTTGAGATAGCTCAGCTACCCCGAATGGCATAAAATCAGCAGGATGGCTTCTGAGGTACTGTTGGAAACAGAAAAAGTTTTAATAAAAGGCAAAATAACAAAGCTCTTACAGAGAAAAACCGAGCCAGGGGCAAGAGGTTCTTACTCCTACTAAAACACCCCACAAAAGCGATTATTTCCTTTGTTCTCTTCTTTCTCTAGTGAATTTCCTAAGTGAGACCTTTTAGACTGAGTCTAATTAGGTAACCTTAGGTTTGAGGTGAGATCTTAAAGGTCCTGTGACGTGTTTTTTTACCAAAGTGGGGAGAGAAATTTCTGGGCTTTTTGCCTTTTTAAACAGACACAGAATGATTTAATCAGTCCCTCAACAGAGAGCCCATTCCCACATTTGGGTGCCCTCACAGCTCCGGCTTGGGCTCTGGGGACCCTGGGGCGAGAGGGAAACGAGTGTCCCCAAAAGCTGAGCTGGGGCCGGGAGTGCAGGGGTGAGGAGAGCCCAGCCCCGATGGGATGAGAGCCCCAGCGAGGGCTGGCAGTGTGAAAAGGCTCTTTGTACAGGCTGGGTTATTGCTGCGAGTCCTTTCTGTAAAAAAAGTATCTCACATAGCATAGTTTCTGTTTTAACCTTATGTTATAACCGAAAACCATATTTAACACACTACTTAAGAAAATCAATACAGCATAACTTTCTAACATAACACATATAACATTCATTTGTATATTTGCGAAAAGCCAACCATAAAATCCGCATTTTTCGCACCCCGAACGCCGCTCGCCCGGCCGATCGTGCCCGAGGGAGCGGGAGACCCGGGAGGAGCGGGCGGAGCGGAGCGGGGGCACCGGGAGGGGCGCGGCAGCAGCGGGCAGTGCCGGGGAGAGGGAGCTCCGGCAGCGGGAGAGGCGGCCCCGAGCCCCGGCAGCGGCGGGAGCGGAGCAGGAACGGCCCGGGGCAGCGGCGGGAGCGGAGCCCGGCCCGAACCGGCCCGGTCTGAGGCAGCGGCGGGAGCGGAGCCCGGCCCGAACCGGCCCGGTCTGAGGCAGCGGCGGGAGCGGAGCCCGGCCCGAACCGGCCCGGTCTGAGGCAGCGGCTCCGCGGTTTCGGGGCTCCCGGCGGGGCCGGGCCGCAGGGGGCGGGGCTTGAGGGGAGTTGTGGGCGTGTCCATGCAGATTTGTGCCCGCCGCGCGGCATGCCGGGTCCGATCCCGCGCCAAGCCCGCGCTGTCCCGGCGCGTCCGCGGGCTTGGCGCGGGCCGGGCCGTGCCGGGCCGTGCGGGCCGGGCCGCAGCGCGGCAGGGCCGGGCGGGGTCGGGGCCGGGCCGGGGCGGGCGTGCGCTGGGCGGGCGTGCGTTGGGCGGGGCAGGCGGGCGGCGGGGCGGGTGGGGCATACTTACCTGGCAGGGGAGACACCATGATCAGGCAGGTGGTTTTCCCAGGGCGAGGCTCATCCCTTGCACTCCGGGTGTGCTGACCCCTGCGATTTCCCCAAATGCGGGAAACTCGACTGCATAATTTGTGGTAGTGGGGGACTGCGTTCGCGCTCTCCCCTGGTGTTCCTGGTTAATGATAGACTGAATTAATAAATTATCAGTGTCTGCTGCAGCCGCTGTGTTTCTCACTCTGCCAGCTCTCGGAGCCCCCCCGGCTCCCGGTCCTCCCCCGTTCCCCGCGGCCGCAGCGGTGACGGTGGGCGGGCACCTCCCGGTGCAGACGCTCCTCCCGCTCCCCCCCGTTCTGGCCCGAGCCCCGAGCGCGCAGCCAGCGTGGGGAGCGTGCTGAGGACCACACGTTCACTCTCCTATGAAAATTTTAAAGGTTTCATAAAGGACAATGGGAGACGAGGACCCTGGAGCAAAGGTTAATGCAGCCAGGGGCATTGTTGCACTCAGCCAAGAGCACCCTGTTATCTTCGGGGATACCCCTGAAATACCTTTTAATGACATCAGCCTGTTGCATATTCATGGCCCTTATGCATATCCATAAACGAGTTTCCATTTTCCAGGAACTATTTTACATGCCCCTCCTTTGATCTGCCTTTCTAGAGCGTGTGTGTTTCTTGGCTGTGCTTTTGGCTCCTTCTTATCTCCTTCAGTTTGGGCTTCGGTCCACGGTGTCCTCAGACGGTGAGTGCTGATGGTTGGCAGATCTGTATCAGGCGTGCTCATCCTGTGTTCATCGGATGTTATCCCATCCCAGCAGGCGTTTTAACACAACCACACTGATGTCAGCTATTGCACTACTATGTCTAAGCTTAATTATTAACAGAAGTAAAAACTATATCACAAAGTTACTTTAACATTGCCCATACAAACCCATTTTAATATTTGCGGAAAGCCAACATCATAATCGGTATCTATAGCAGTGGGAATTTGCACGGTCCCCCTCCCATGGATTCCACCCCACACCCATTTTCCTGGGAAGGAAGCAGACGGACACACGGCGAGGACCTGCAGCTTTAATGGTGCCCAGAGCCTCCAGCCCAGGCACGGCGCCCTGCCCTGCTCAGGGGCTCTTGGCCTTCCTCCGCTGCGTGCCCCACAGCAGCAGCGACAGCGACACGGTGGCGGTGCCCAGGATTCCTCCGAAGAGAAGCGTCGGGAACGTGCCCTGCCAGGACAGGAGTGAGCACCCGGGCTGCCCTGCTGCTGCAGGCAGGGCCCAGGGGCAGGGCAGTGCCACAGTGCTCACCTCACACAGCCAGGGCAGTGCCACAGTGCTCACCTCACACAGCCAGGGCAGTGCCACAGCACCCATCTCACACAGCCAGGGCAGTGCCACAGTGCTCACCTCACACAGCCAGGGGCAGGGGCAGTGCCCTCACACAGCCAGGGCAGTGCCACAGCACCCATCTCACACAGGCAGGGGCAGGGGCAGTGCCCTCACACAGCCAGGGCAGTGCCACAGCACTCACCTCACACAGGCAGGGGCAGGGGCAGGGGCAGTGCCACAGCACTCACCTCACACAGCCAGGGCAGTGCCACAGCGCTCACCTCACACAGCCAGGGCAGTGCCACAGTGCTCACCTCACACAGGCAGGGGCAGGGCAGTGCCAAAGCACTCACACAGCCAGGGGCAGGGGCAGTGCCCTCACACAGCCAGGGCAGTGCCACAGCACCCATCTCACACAGGCAGGGCAGTGCCACAGCACCCATCTGACACAGCCAGGGCAGTGCCACAGCACTCACCTCACACAGCCAGGGCAGTGCCACAGTGCTCACCTCACACAGGCAGGGGCAGGGGCAGGGGCAGTGCCACAGCACTCACCTCACACAGCCAGGGGCAGTGCCACAGCACTCACCTCACACAGCCAGGGCAGTGCCACAGCGCTCACCTCACACAGCCAGGGCAGTGCCACAGTGCTCACCTCACACAGGCAGGGGCAGGGCAGTGCCAAAGCACTCACACAGCCAGGGGCAGGGGCAGTGCCCTCACACAGCCAGGGCAGTGCCACAGCACCCATCTCACACAGCCAGGGCAGTGCCACAGCACTCACCTCACACAGGCAGGGGCCGGGGCAGTGCCCTCACGCAGCCAGGGCAGTGCCACAGTGCTCACCTCACACAGCCAGGGCAGTGCCACAGCACCCATCTCACACAGCCAGGGCAGTGCCACAGCGCTCACCTCTCGCAGGCACCTGTAGCCATGGAAGGGACCCTCACAGAGGCACTGGACGAGGCCGGGCCCGTTGGGGGCACACACGGAGTTTTCAGGACATGGCCAGGCTGGCAGGGCAGAGCAGAGCAGAGCAGGGGGTCAGGGCCAATGCCAGGCCCCAGTGCCAGCCCCGCACACCCCGTGCCAGCCCCACACACCCAGTGCCAGCCCCGCACTGTACCAAGCTGCTCGGAGCTGTTGCAGAGGTTCCTCTGCCCCTGGCACAGCCGGCTGCTCCTGTCCACTGTCACGTCCTGCCAGGCGTCACTCCCACCCGGGCACTCCAGCGCTGGTGGCACCACGCTGTGGGCACAGCTCAGTGTGGGCACAGCTCAGTGTGGGCACCGTGCTGTGGGCACAGCTCAGCACGGGTAAAGCTCAGCACGGGCACAGCTCAGCACGGGCACCACACTGTGGGCACAGCTCAGTGTGGGCACAGCTCAGTGTGGGCACAGCCCAGCCCGGGCACAGCTCAGTGTGGGCACCGTGGTGACTCCCAGCCCCGCTCCCCCAGCACTCACAGGCTCTGCAGGCGGGTGAAGCCCCGGAAGGAAGCACTGGGGACGGCTGTCAGCGGGTTCTCACTCAGGTCCCTGCAAGCACACGGAGCCTCAGTGCCATCCTGTACCACAGTACCCCTGGCACCGCACTGAACTCAGGCGGTGCCCATGCCCCCAGCGCCCCCTGCCCGCCCCAGGCCCTGGGAGTGCAGCCCTGCAGCCCCACAGGGCTCAAAGGTCTCTGCAGAGCTGCAGAGGGAGCGCTTGGTCATTAACCAAATCACTGATAAGCTGAGGTGTCACGGTGCTTGATCATTAACAAAAACATTGAGGAGCTGAGGTGTCACGGTGCTTGGTCATTAACAAATACCCTGCCAAGCCGAGGTGTCACGGTGCCCTGAGGGCCAGCACGGCTCGCTGGGCTCATCTGGACGCTGAGCCCTGGACGTGGCAGCTCCCTGAGTGCTGTCTCCCCCGCCCGGGGACGAGGACACCGTGCGACTGTGGCAAAAGCCAAGGTGTGACCATGTGGCTCATCCAACGTGCCAGCATGGGCCCACGGGGATGTCCCACCACCAAACCTGCCCCAACCCCTGGGCTGTGCTGGGCTGGGCCCAGGGAATGTCCCACCAAACCTGCCCCAAGCCCTGCGCTGGGCTGGGCCCAGGGAATGTCCCACCACCAAACCTGCCCCAACCCCTGGGCTGGGACCACAGCAATGTCCCACCAAACCTGCCCCAAGCCCTGTGCTGGGCTGGGCCCACAGCAATGCCCCACCAAACCTGCCCCAAGCCCTGTGCTGGGCCCAGGGAATGTCCCACCACCAAACCTGCCCCAAGCAGGGAACTCACAGGACGAAGGCAGCGGTGGCCTCGGCCAGTCCCGGGGGAACGCTCTGCAGGGAGCAGTTGCTCAGGTCCAGCCTGGGAAGGGGCAGTGCTTGGGCACACAGCAGCAGTGCCTGTCCCCCACACTTTCCCTGAGGCCCCTGTGACCCCCAGCTCCATCTCAGCCCCGGCCTGTACCCGATCCCCCCGCATCACCACGCAGGATGCCCCACCCGGGCATTGCCCAGCCCCGCCACTCCCCTGGCACCGCTGCGAGCCCCAGACCCATCCCGGCACCCTCCATCCCCCTCCATGCAGCCCCCGACCCCCCAGCACCCGATCCCCCCAGCCCGGGCATCCCCGCCCTCCCCGGGCCCCCGTACCCCAGCAGCCGCCCCGGGGCCGGGCCCCGCTCCCGGCAGCAGCGCCCGTCGCTCTCGGCGTCCCGCCGGGACTCACAGAACCGGGACACGATGGAGCCGTTCCGCGGCGGCCCCGGGCAGAGCCCGCACACCTGGGGAGGCCGAGGGGGAATGGGGAACATCCCCCGGGTCTATGGGGCACGGGCAGCATCCCCCGGGTCTATGGGGCACGGGCAGCATCCCCCGGGTCCAGGGGGCACAGGCAGCATCCCCCGGGTCCAGGGGGCACAGGCAGCATCCCCAGGGTCCCGAGCATCCCTCCCCGGGCGTGGCCCAACCCCCGGTACCGGCGCTCCCCGGAGAAGGAGAACGTCCCTGGCCTTAGGGCGACCCACGGCTTCCCCGACGGCCGGGCACCTCCAAACCGGGCACCTCCAAGCCGGGCACCTCCAAACCGGGCACCCCGGCCTCAGGACAGCCCCGACCGGGGACTCACGGACCGGGCACTCCCTGACCCCTGGGCACCCCTGATCCGTGACACCCTGCGCCCACCGGAGCCCCCGTTTCCGGCCCTCCCCGGTTTCCGTGGCCCCGTTCCCGGTGCTCACCGCGGCCCCGCGGGCGGCCCGGGGCAGCAGCAGCAGCAGCAGCAGCGGCAGCGGCAGCAGCGCGAACCCGCGCACGGCCCCGCTCATCCCCGCGCACCGGGCACCCCGAGCGGGCGCGGCGGCTCCGTGCCCGTTCCCCCCCCCCGCCGGCACGGCCCGGGCGCCCTCTGGAACCGAGCCAGGCCCCGGCGGGCGCCGGCAGCGCGGGCACCGGGGCGCGGTGACCGCCCTAGGGCGGGGATGGGGCCGGGGATGGGGATGGGGACCGGGACCGGGACCGGAGCGGAGCCCCGCGGGCCCCCGGTGATGCCGTCAGCAGCGGCGGAAGCGGCGGCGGGAGCGGCCCCGCCTGCCCCGGCGTCATCCCGGCGCGCCCCGGCTGCGGCGGCACATGTGGAGAGTGCTGCCGCCGCCGGTGAGTGTCGCACCGGGGCCCCCGGGACAAGGTCACTGCCGCCTCCCGCCACCGGCACCGGGCGCTCTGCGGGCGGCGGGGACCGGGGCTCCCGGGATGGGGACGGGGAGGAGAACCCCGGGATGGGGACACCGGGGATGGAGAGCGGAGCCCCGGGTTGGGAGCGCTGGAGGCGAGGAGCAGAGCCCCCGGCTGCGGCCGCCGGGCACACCGGAGAGGGGAAGCAGAGCCCCGGGTTGGGGACAGCGGGGACAGGGAGCGGAGCCCCGTGTTAGGGACACCGCGGACACCGGGGACACCGGGAAAGGCGAGGAGAGCCCCAGAGAGCCCCGGGATGAGGGCACCGGGGACAGCGCCGGTGGCACGGGGTGACAGGGAGGCTGTGATGGAGCGTGAGGAGCGGGGCACCGGGGCAGGCGGGCTGGGCACGGCCGGGACAGGGCAGCGGGCTCACCCCGCGGGGACACCCTGGGGACACCCTGGGGACACCCTGGGGCCGGGAGAGCCTGGGCTGGCACTGCTGCGTTTGTGGGGCGCACTCTGGGCGAGGGGCAGCAGGGCTGGGGGTCACCACGGACGGGGTGTGGGGACACCGGGGCTTCAGGCGGCGCCGAGGGGCACCGAGCCTTGGGCTGGGCTGTGCCGTGCCCGCCGGGGACGCGCCGTGACCTCCCGCCCGTGTTTGGTCTGCGCGGGGAACGCGGGGAGCGACCTTGGACCCTGGCCATGAGCTGCCGCACGTGGCGCCCGTCCCGGTCAGGGACAGGCCGGGGCTGGTGGCGGCACAGGCGCTGCCCTCTCACCCCATTCCCCACCCTGGCACTGCTGACGCTCAGAGCCCCGTGCCAGCCCCGTGCCAGCGCCGCTGCCCCCGGCCCTGTGGGGCGGGCAGGCCCGGGCAGGCTGTGCCAGGGCTGCCAGGAGGGGCTCAGCCTAATCCCACCAAGCATTCCCCAGGCAAGCGTTCCTGCAGGGATCACCGTGGCACACGGTGGGCACCGTGCCACTCCCTGGCTGCCACCCCCGCTCCACACTTGTCCTCCCTGTGCCCCCAAGGCTGCCCTGCTGGGACAGAGGGTCCCCTCAGCCTGCTCCCCCTCCCAGGCCGGGACAGGGGCTATCCTGCCACAGCCCTGTGGCACCTGCTGCTCCCAGGTGCCCTCTGGATGCCCTCTGGGTGCGGGGGCAGGCAGGGACAGCAGTGCCCGGCTGTCCCCTCCTGTTCCTCAGGAGCCAGACCGGGGTCAGAGCACAGGGGGGTCAGGGTCAGAGGGCTCAGGGTGGATGCTCAGGTGTCTGCCCCACCTGGCTGCTGCCCTGAGGCTGCCAGCCGCCCCCTGTCCGTCTGTCCGTGCCAGGTGCCCCCCGTCCGTCTGTCCGTGCCAGCCGCCCCCTGCCCGTCCCTCTGTGCCGGGGCAGCTCTGACGGGGCCCTGTGCTGCTGGAGCGGTTGGGCTGGGTTCCTCGGCTGCCGGTGGGACCGGTGCTGCCGGGTTTGGTGGGGCCGTGCAGGGCTCGGTGGTTGGGTCAGGCTGGATTTGGCTCGCTGGGAGCGGCACCGCGGGCTCCGGGCCGTTCGGCTCCGGGGGTGGCCCTGTTGCCTTTGGCTCGCTGGCCCCGGGGCTGTCCCGCACCGGAGGCGGCCGTGTTGGGCTTGGCCCGTTCCGCCGGGACCGGCGGTGCCGGTGCTGCGGGGGTCCGGGTGGGACTGTTTGTGCAGCCATTGTCTCGGTGCTCTTTGAAGACTCTCCAGTTTCCTTCGGCGGGGCAGGTGGGGTGGCCCGGGGGGACGAGCCCGGCCCAGAGGGAGGAGGAGGAGGAGGAGGAGGAGGAGGAGGAGGAGGGACGGGCGTTTTCCCCGCTCTGGCTCCCTGGGGCTGAGCAGAGCGAGCCAAGGTCCCGCAGCACTGACACGGCGCTCCCGCAGCTGGCAGCGCCGCGCCGGTGCCGCTCGGGACGCGCTGCGGGCTCCGGTGCGCCCATGCGGCCGGCGGGACAGCGGCGGGACAGCGGCGGGACAGCGGCGGGACAGCGGCGGGGACGCGCTCGGCATGGAGTTCACGGCCATCGACTACAGCATCTTCGCGCTGCTCCTCGTGCTCTCCTCCGCCATCGGGCTCTTCTACGCGCTGAGCGGCGACCGGCAGCGCACGGTGCAGGAGTTCCTGCTGGCCAACCGTGACATGGGCTGCCTGCCCGTGGCCCTGTCCCTGCTCGCCTCCTTCCAGTCGGCCGTGGCCATCCTGGGCGTGCCCGCCGAGATCTTTCGCTTCGGCACCGAGTACTGGTTCCTGGGCTGCTCCTACCTGCTGGGGCTGCTCATCCCCGCGCACATCTTCATCCCCGTCTTCTACCGCCTGCGCATCACCAGCACCTACGAGGTGGGCAGGGACACGGGAGGGGACAGGGGACACGGGGGGGACACGGGAGGGCACAGGGGCGACATGGGAGGGCAGGGGGGAACATGGGGAGGGCAGGGGGGACACAGGGAGGGCAGGTGACGCGGGAGCACAGAGCACTCTGCAGTCAGGTGCCCTGACCTCTCTCCTGGCAGTACCTGGAGCTGCGCTTCAACAAGACCGTGCGGATGTTGGGCACCATCACCTTCATCTTCCAGATGGTCAGTGGGGCCGGGGGGCTGCAGGGTTTGGGGGGCTGGGGCTGTGGGGCTGCAGGGTTTGGGGGGCCGGCTGTGGGGCTGGGGCCGTGGGGCTGCAGGGTTTGGGGGGCTGGGGCCGTGGGGCTGCAGGGTTTGGGGGGCTGGCTGTGGGGCCGGGACCGTGGGGCTGCAGGGTTTGGGGGGCTGGCTGTGGGGCCGGGACCGTGGGGCTGCAGGGTTTGGGGGGCTGGCTGTGGGGCTGGCTGTGGGGCAGGGGCTGTGGGGCTGCAGGGTCTGGGGGGCTGGGCACAGCTCAGCACTGCTCTCCCTCCCCACAGGTCATCTACATGGGGGTGGTGCTCTACGCTCCTGCCCTGGCCCTCAACGCAGGTAGGATGGGGACAGGTGTGGGGCCATGCTGGGGGTGCTGCCCCTCACCCCAGTAATGTCCTCTGCCACCTCCAGTGACGGGCTTTGACCTCTGGAGCGCCGTGCTCACCATGGGGCTGGTCTGCACCCTCTACACCACACTGGTGAGTCCCTGCTCCCTGTGCCGTGCCATGCCATGCCGTGCCAGGCGAGCGCTGCCACCCCGTGCTGACACTCGTGTCCCCACAGGGTGGCCTCAAGGCTGTCATCTGGACAGACGTGTTCCAGACGCTGGTGATGCTGGCGGGGCAGGTGGCCGTCATCGTGGTGGGCGCCTGGCGGGTGGGGGGCATGGCCCGAGTGTGGCGCGTGGCCGAGCAGCACGGCAAGATCGCCGGCATCGAGTGAGCCATCCCCGGGACCCTGGGCTGCCATGGGGGCACCTGGGCTGCTCTGGGGGCACCTGGGCTGCTCTGGGACACCTGGGCTGCTCTGGGGGCACCTGGGCTGGTCTGGGGACACCTGGGGCAGCTGGGCTGGGGGAAACCAACCCCCTGTCCTGCTCTGGGACACCTGGGGCAGCCTGGGCTGGGGGAATGGGACCCTGCAGTGCTGGTGTTGCCCACCCCTGTTACCCTCTTTCCCCTGGGGTATGGGGAGGCAGTGAGGACCCTCAGCATGACCCCCCCGTGCTCCCCACAGCCTGGACCCCAACCCCCTGGAGCGGCACACCTTCTGGTCGCTGTCCGTGGGCGGGATCTTCATGATGCTGTCGCTGTATGGGGTGAACCAGGCGCAGGTGCAGCGCTACCTGTGCGCCCGCAGCGAGCGCGAGGCCAAGCTGTGAGTGAGTGGGGCTGGGCTGGGCCGAGCTGGGCTGGGTTGGGCCGAGCTGTGAGTGGGGCTGGGCTGAGAGTGGGGCTGGGCTGAGCTGTGAGTGAGTGGGGCTGGGCTGGGCTGGGCTGGGCCGAGCTGGGCTGTGAGTGGGGCTGGGCTGGGCTGGGCTGTCAGTGGGGCTGGGCTGGGCCGAGCTGGGCTGGGCTGTGAGTGGGGCTGGGCTGGGCTGGGCCGAGCTGTCAGTGGGGCTGGGCTGGGCTAGGCTGTGAGTGGGGCTGGGCCGAGCTGTCAGTGGGGCTGGGCTGTGAGTGGGGCTGGGCTGGGCCGAGCTGGGCTGGGCTGGGCTGTGAGTGGGGCTGGGCTGGGCTGGGCTGTGAGTGGGGCTGGGCTGGGCCAAGCTGTCAGTGGGGCTGGGCTGTGAGTACTCAGGGGCTGGGCTGGGCCGAGCTGGGCTGGGCTGGGCCGAGCTGGGCTGGGCTGGGCTGTGAGTGGGGCTGAGCTGGGCTCCCCCAGCCGGGATGGGCCCCACCAGTGCCCTGTCTGACGGCCCCACGGCCCCGCAGCTCCTGCTACGCCGTGTTCCCCTGCCAGCAGATCGTGCTGTGCCTCAGCTGCCTCACGGGCCTCGTCATGTTCGTGTACGACCTGGAGCACCCGCTGGCGCCCGGCCATCGCCCTGCCTCCTCTGACCAGGTGGGCTGAGAGCCCCTCGCGTGTCCCCCGCTGCCCCGAGCCCTGCAGTGACCTCCCCTCCTGCCGCAGCTGGTGCTGTTCTTCGTCATGGACGTGCTGCGGGACCTGCCGGGGCTGCCCGGGCTCTTTGTGGCCTGCCTGTTCAGCGGCGCCCTCAGGTGAGTGCCGGCCCTGGGCGGGGCTCAGGTGTGCTCAGGTGTGTTCAGGGGTCCCGGCCGAGCCCCCTCCTGCTCCCTGTCCCCCCCAGCACCATCTCCTCCGCCTTCAACTCGCTGGCCACGGTGACCATGGAGGACCTGGTGCGGCCGCACCTCCCCGGGCTCTCGGAGTCGCGGGCCACGCTGCTCTCCAAGCTGCTGGGTGAGCGATGGGGGTGCCCGGGGGGCAGCCGCGGGGCTGGCACGCTGGGGGGGGTCCCAGCACTGCCCTGACAGCCCCCTCCCCTCCCCAGCTCTCGGCTATGGGCTGCTCTGCCTGGGCATGGCGTACGTGTCCTCCATGCTGGGACCCGTGCTGCAGGTAGGCACGGGCTGTGGCACCCCGAGGGGTGAGGGACCCCGGCCCTGGCACCCCAGAGGGGTGAGGGACCCCGGCCCTGGCACCCCAGAGGGGTGAGGGACCCCCGGGGTCCCCAGGGCACGGGGCTGAGGGCCGTGTCCCCACAGGCGGCCATCAGCATCTTCGGCATGGTGGGGGGCCCGCTCCTGGGGCTCTTCTGCCTGGGCATGTTCTTCCCCTGCGCCAACCCCACCGTGAGTGTCCTGGCCCAGACAGTGTCCCCAGCCCTGCATGGCTGCGTGGGGAGCTGTGGGGCTCCCCAGTGCCCTTGTCTGTCCCTGTCACAGGGAGCCGTGGTGGGGCTGCTGGCCGGGCTGGCCATGGCCTTCTGGGTGGGCATTGGCAGCTTCCTGCAGAGCACAGCACGGGCCAGCGGGGTGCCCCCGGCCAACAGCACGGCGCTCCCCACCGTGGGCAACCTCAGCACTGTGCTGGCCGCCACGCTGCTGCCCCCCACCTCAGCACCGCCCCCGAGGTGAGTGCTGGGTGTGCGGGGTGGGTGTGCGGGGTCTTGGGTGGGTGTGTGGGGTGTGTGGGGTGTGGGGTGGGTGTGCAGGGTATGTGGTGTGTGTGGGGTGGGTGTGCAGGGTCTCGGGTGGGTGTGCAGGGTGTGCAGGGTCTCAGGGGGGTGTGCAGGGTCTCAGGTGTGTGTGCTGGGTCTCAGGGGTTGTGCAGGGTCTCAGGTGTGTGTGCAGGGTCTCAGGGGGGTGTGCAGGGTCTCAGGGGGGTGTGCGGGGTGTGCAGGGTCTCAGGGGGGTGTGAAGTGTCTCAGGTGTGTGTGCTGGGTCTCAGGGGGCTGCTCCACCCCTCCTGCTCACACCGTGTCCCCCAGCCCCACAGGGCTGCAGCGTTTCTACAGCCTGTCCTACATGTGGTACAGTGCCCACAACTCCACCACCGTCATCGTGGTGGGGGTGCTGGTCAGCCTGCTCACCGGTGAGTGCGGGGTGCTGGGGGGCTGCCCCGGTGCCCCTGCCCCACTCACGGCCCTGCACCCCCAGGCCCCACGCCGGCCGCGGCCCTGGACCCCCGCACCATCTCCCCCGTGCTGCCCTGGCTGCTCTGCTGCCTGCCCCCCAAAGTCCGCCACTGGCTCTGCTGCGGGGCAGCCGACCCTGCCCAGGTGAGGGAGAGACCCCCCCCAAAACCCCGGGGAAAGGGGGGACGTGGGGGTACCCTGTGCCCCCCCGTGCCTCCCCTGTGTCCCCCATGCCCCTTCTGCCCCTGCTGCCCCCCTGTGCCCCCCTGTGTCCCCACAGGCCCCTGGCCACGGGGACAGCTCGGAGAAGAGCCACGGGGTGCCCAACGGGCTGTCCGCCCCCGGCCCCGAGCTGCAAGGGGACGAGGGACAGGGCTACGTGCGCAGCGCCGGCACCCCGCTCTACGCCGTGCAGGAAACCTCCTTCTGAGAGCCCGGCACGGGGGTCCTGGGCACCCCCTGCCCTCCTCACACAGCCGGGGGTCCTGGCACCCCCTTGGAGCACCACCTCGGGACGTGCCCGCGGTGCCGAGGAACGGCGGGACGCTGCTGGGCTGCCCCGCCCGGGGCTCTGGGACCACGGCCGGGGGGTCGGAGCGGTGCCCCCCGCCCTGGGCAGGCCGGGACGTTGTGTGGTGCCCCCGGGCCAGCCACGTGCCTTACACACCGCTCCGGGGCCGGGGCTGTGTGCCCTCGAGCCCTGGCGCCTGTCTTTGTGTTCGGTGTTCCCCAATAAATGGTTCTGGGGCTCAGGCGTTGTGGGGTCCCGAGGAACAGCCCGACACTGCCGTGTCCCCAGACACGGGGGGATCCCACCGTCCCCCACAGGTGCCCCATGTTCACAGTCACTGGGGTCCCCATGGGGCCACAGCACGGGGGTATCCCCAGGTTTGGGGGTCCCACTGCCCCCTAGGAGCCGCCATTTCCCCCAGCACCGGGCTGTCCCTGCTGTCCCCCCGGGATCCCCGGTCCGTGTCCCCCCCCATTCCCGGGATGTCCCCGCTGTCCCCCCGGGATCCCCGGTCCGTGTCCCTCCCAGCACCGGGCTGTCCCTGCTGTCCCCCCGGGATCCCCGGTCCGTGTCCCTCCCAGCACCGGGCTGTCCCTGCTGTCCCCCCGGGATCCCCGGTCCGTGTCCCCCCCATTCCCGGGATGTCCCCGCTGTCCCCGCCCCCCGTGCCCTCGTGGCCACGCCCCCCTGCCGGTTAGCCACACCCCCGGCGGGTGGCGGGGCGTGACGCAGCAGCGCGTGACGTCACGGCGCGCTGACGCCACGTCCATGCCATGGCGCCCCGGCGTCCCGCCGAGCTGTACCGGGCGCCGTTCCCGCTCTACACCGTGCGCCTGCACCCGCGGCGCCCGCTCGCCATCACCGCCGGCGGCGGCGGCGCCGCCAAGACCGGCATCCGCAATGGCGTGGTGCGGGGAGCGGGACGGGGTGTGGGGACAGGGGCGCGGGGGGCTGAGGGGGCGGAAGGACCCGGGTGTGTGGGGGCCTGACGCGGCGGGGCCTGGGTGCGGGTGTGGGATGCGGTGCGGAGGGGCCCGGGTGTGTGTGGGGTCCTGACGCGGCGGGGCCTGGGTGCGGGTGTGGGACCCGGCTGTGCAGCGCGGAGAGGCCCGGGTGTGTGTGGGGTCCTGACGCAGCGGGGCCTCGGTGCGGGTGTGGGATGCGGTGCGGAGGGGCCCGGGTGTGTGTGGGGTCCTGACGCGGCGGGGCCTCGGTGCGGGTGTGGGATGCGGTGCGGAGGGGCCCGGGTGTGTGTGGGGGTCTGACGCGGCGGGGCCTGGGTGCGGGTGTGGGATGCGGTGCGGAGGGGCCCGGGTGTGTGTGGGGTCCTGACGCGGCGGGGCCTCGGTGCGGGTGTGGGATGCGGTGCGGAGGGGCCCGGGTGTGTGTGGGGGTCTGGCGCGGGGAGGTTCTGCGGGGTTTGTGCTGTGCGGGGTGCGGAGGGGTTCGGGGACGGGTCTGACACGGCGGGGCCCGGGGGTTTGCGGTGTCCGGGCCGCGGGTGTGCGGTGCGGAGGCGCGGGTGTCCCGGGCAGCCCCCGCGGCCGGGCCGTGACCGCTCCTCCCGGCCCGCAGCACTTCCTGCAGCTGGAGCAGATCGGCGGGCAGCTCAGCGCCTCGCTGCTGCACTGCCACGACACCGAAACCCGCGCCACCATGACCATGGCGCTGGCCGGGGACGTCATTGCCGCCGGGCAGGACAACAGCTGCCACATCCTGCGCTTCAGCCTGCAGGAGCCCGAGGCTCCGGGCGCGGCCGGCAAGGACGGTGAGACGCTGCTCCGTGTGAAGTGCTTGCCCCGGGGCTGTGCTGTGCCTTGGGGATGGCCCGGAACTCCCCTCCTGTCTGCCTTGCATGCTGTGGGGAGGGTGAAGGGTGTTGTGGAGATAAGGCATTCTGTGAACAACCCCGTGCCCACCCTGGGTCTCCCCTGTGCCTGCCCTGAATCCCCTCCCCTTGGGTGCCATGGGGCAGGATGTGGGGTCTGTGGGGTAGCTTGGGGATGGGGCACTGCCTTGAACCCCTGCCTGTCTGTCCTGAACCTTGTCTGTGCTTGCCCTGGGTACCATGGTGAGCTTTGGGGATGGGACACTTCCCTGGGGCTCCCCTGTGCCCCCCATCCCTGGATGCTATGGCCAGAGTGTGGGGGGCTGTGGGGTGCTTTGGGGCTGGGGCACAGCTGTGGACCTCCCATGCCCACCCTGTGCCTGCCCTGGGTGCTGGAGGGCTCTGTGGGGTGGCTGGGGATGGGCATTGCCCTGAACCCTTCCATCACTGTCATGGACCTGCCCCCTGTGCCTGCCCGGGGTGCTGTGGGGAGCCTGGGTGCTGTGGGGCAGGGCCTGGGGAGCCATGGGGCCATGGGGCAGGGTGTGGGGAGCCGTGGGGCTGTGGAGGGGAGCCAGGGGGCTGTGGGACAGGGAGTGAGGAGCCGTGGGTGCTGTGAGGCAGGGCATGGGGAGCTGTGGGGCTGTGGGGCAGGGAGTGGGGAGCCGTGGGGCCTTGGGGCAGGCCGTGGGGAACCATGGGGCAGGCCGTGGGGAGCTGTGGGTGCCGTAGGGCAGGGTGTGGGGAGCCGTGGGGCTGTGGGGCAGGGCATGGGGAGCTGTGGGTGCCATGGGGCAGGCTGGGGGAGCCTGGGTGCCGTGGGGCAGGGTGTGGGGGGCTGTGGGGCAGGGTGTGAGTAGCCGTGGGACTGTGGGGCAGGCCATGGGGATCCTGGGTGCCGTGGGGCACGCCGTGGGGCTGCAGGGCGCTCTGGGGAGGGCAGCCCCTGTCAGGCCGGTGCCAGCCGTGCGCCCCGCAGGCAGCGGCGACAAGGGCCCGCGGCGGCGGCGGGGCGGCGGCGGCGGCGGGGCCCAGGGCGCGCAGGGCCGGGCCCGCGAGGTGAGGGTGGAGAGCCTGCAGCGGGTGCGCACCGACTTCAGCCCCGACGCGCTGCAGAAGGCCGTGCGCTTCAGCGCCGACGGAGCCCTGCTGGCCACCGGCGGCGCCGACGGCTTCCTGCGCCTCTGGGAGGTGGGCACGGCCTGCTGGGGGCACAACCTGCCGGGGACACTGGCTGGGCAGCGGGGCTGAGGGGAGCCTGGTGAGCCAAGGTGGGCACAGGGAGCTGGGAGGACATGGGAAGGTGGGGAGATGTAGGGGAGGCAGGCATGGGGGAGCCAGGGTGGGCACAGGGAGCTGGGAGGATGTGGGTGAGCAAAGAAGGGGCGTGGGGGAATGGATGTGGGCACAGAGGATTGAAGGGCAGGCATGAGGAGCCAGGGTGGGCACGGGGACCAGGCTGGGCAGGGGGAGCTGGGACAGACCCGGAGGAGCAGTGGCTGCCGTTGCCGTGCGGATGGCAGCAGGCGTTGGGCAGGGATGGCTGGATGGGCAGCACCTGTGCTCACCTGACGCTGCTCCCCACGCCTGCCTGGTACCACGGCAGGGCCTGGCCCTGCCCAGTGCCCACACCAGCTCTGCCCCTGCAGTTCCCCAGCATGAAGAAGACATTGGAGTTCAGAGCCCACGACGGGGAAATTGAGGACATCGCTCTGGGCCCTGACAACAAGGTGGGTGTCGGGGGCTCCCCAGCTCCCTGGGCCCGCAGGAGAGGGGCCTCAGACCCCTGTGCTGTGTGCAGCAGGTGGTGACGGCGGGCAGGGACTTCCAGTGCTGCGTGTGGCAGCAGGACCAGCTGGTGACAGGGCTGCGCTGGCACGAGAACCTGCCCGGCATCCCCGACAAGGCCTATCGCTACCAGGCGTGCAGGTGAGGGCTGGGCACGGGGCTGGGCAGCTCAGACAGAGCTGGGGCAGCTCAGAGGGCTGGAGCTGGGGCACTGGGTCAGGGCTGGGGACAGGGCAGGGGTGCTGGGGCTGGGGCTGGGCAGATCAGAGAGAGCTGGGGGCACATCAGAGGGCTGGGGCTGGGGCACTGGGACTGGGCAGGGGGACAGGGCAGGGGTGCTGGAGCTGGGCATGGGGCTGGGTAGCTGCAGCTAGAGCTGGGGACAGCTCAGAGGGTTAGGGCTGGGCACTGGGGCTGGGCAGGGCAACAGGGAGGGGCATGGGACTGGGCAGGGGCCTTGGGCCGTGGGCATCAGGGCTGGGGCTGGGTCATGGGGCAGGAGGTGGGGAGGAGCCACGGGGCTGGGAAGGGGCCACCCCTGGCTGCTGCCCTGCCCTGTCACTCTTCCTGCTGGGTCTGTGGGAAGGGGTCTCCTGGGCTCTGCTGGAAGCTGTAGGGGGAGGGGGCTGGGGCTAGGTGTGAACTGGGACACTGGTGCTGATGAGGGGCTGCACCCCACGTGCCCCGTTCCCCCCGTGCCCCTCTCCCTGTGGCAGGTTTGGGGCCGTGGAGGGCAGTGCCGGGGCCCTGCGGCTCTACACGGTGCAGGTGCCCCACAAGCGGGAGCGCCGCCCCCCGCCCTGCTACCTGACCAAGTGGGATGGGAAGAGCTTCCTGCCGCTGCTGACGCGGCCCTGCGGCTCCGAGGTGGTCTCCTGCCTCTCCATCAGGTAGCCCAGGGCCGGTGGGTGCGGGCTGGGGGCCGTGGCAGCCCCGCTCACCGTCCTCCCCTCACAGCGACTCGGGCACGTTCCTGGGGCTGGGCACGGTGACGGGCTCCGTGGCCATCCACATTGCCTTCTCGCTGCAGGTGAGTGGGGCAGGGCTGGGGGCAGCCCCAGGTTCCCCCCGCAGCCCCTCACCTCCCGTGTGCCCCCAGAGGCTGTACTACGTGAAGGAGGCCCACGGCATCGTGGTGACAGACGTGGCCTTCGTCCCCGAGAGCCGGCCCGGGCGGGAGCTGCTGGGGGGCCACGAGGCCGCCCTGCTCAGCGTGGCCGTGGACAGCCGCTGCAAGCTGCACCTGCTGCCCACCCGCCGTACGTGTGGGGCTGCCCCTGGGGCTCCTCTGCTCCTCCATGCAGGGGCGCTGCACTGCACTGCAGCCTGCTCTGCCCCCTCTGCACTGGGGGCTACACTGCACTGCAGCCTGCTCTGCCCCCTCTGCATTGGGGGCTGCGCTGCACTGCAGCCTGCTCTGCCCCCTCTGCATTGGGGGCTGCAGCCTGCTCTGACCCCTCCTGTCCCACAGGCTCCCTCCCTGTCTGGCTGCTGCTGCTGCTCTGTGCCGGGCTCATCGTGGCCACCATCCTGCTGCTGCAGCTCGCCTTCCCGGGCTTCCTGTAGCCCCCTGCCCCCCCGGAGGGACCCCTGGCACCGGGAGGGACCCCCCAGCCTCCCCCCACCCCACACAGACTGTGAAGCACACGAGGGACCAGCCCTGGCCCCGCTGTCCCCGCTGGCGCTCGGGGAGCGGGCGCGGGTCAGGGAGGCTCGCAGGGCTCCGTCCCTGTGGGACCGTGCTGGCAGCAGAGCAGGGCTGGCCCGGGACAGGGCCATCTCCTAGCCCGGGACAGGAGGGTCCTGCTGGCCCCTGCCCTGCTGCTGCCATTAAACTGGAGCATGAAGGCAGTGCTGTCCGCGCGTGCTGGGGGAGCGCGCCCGGGGCTGGGGGCACCGTGATCCGGGACGGGTGTGCCCTCGGTGTGGCACGGGGACTGGCTGTCCGGGGCCCCGGCTCCGGGCCGGGTGTGCCCTCGGGGCCGGTCAGGCACGGGGGCTGGCTGTCCGGGGCCCCCGGGGCCGCGTGTACCGGCACGGCCCGACCCGGTGCTGCTGCGGCGCCGGGGGTCGGTGCCGCTGGCCTGGCCCGGCTCTGCCCGGGACCCTGGGGGTCTTTGGGGGGTCTCACCCACCTGCGTGGCCCCGTCCCTGCTGTGACCACGGATCCCGGGCCCGTTTGGAGGGGCAGGTCCCGGTTACCCCGGTGCTGCCCCGGGGCACCTGCGTGCGGCCGAATCCCGGCGGGGCCGGGCCGGGCGGGGCCGCTCCCGGCGGCGGTGGCAGCGCCGGGACGTGTCGGCTACGTGGCCCCGGGGCGGGGCGGGCGGCACCGACACGCGAACGGGGCTGGGTGAGTGGGCACCGGGGGGCACCGGCGGTACCGGGCTGGGCTGTGCGGGCTGAGTGCGTACCGGGCTGGGCTGAGTGCGTACCGGGGGCACCGGCGGTACCGGGCTGGGCAGTGCGGGCTGAGCGCTTACCGGGGGCTGCCCTGGGTGAGCAGCGCCTGCCGGTCCCACGCGCTCTCCGTGCCCCGCACACCCTCCCGGCCGTGCTAGCGCATCCCCGCCGCCGCGCGGGAACCGGGGCAGCTCCCGGAACAGCCCCCGCCCCTCTCCCGGGTTCCCACGGGCCCGACCCCCGGCAGCGCCAGCCCCAGCCCGCCGTTCTCGAGTCCGCTGTTCTCGTCCTGCCGCAGCCCGAGGTCGCGGGATGAGGAACCCGCCGGTGATGCTGCTCCTGCTCCTGGTGCTGGGGCCAGCGGCGTGGGCTGCCCCCAGGGCGGGCACCAACAGGTACCGGGACACAGGCAGAGCTGTGGGGCACAGGGAAGGCAGAGCTGTGGGGCACAGGGGAGGCAGAGCTGTGGGGCACAGGGAAGGCAGAGCTGTGGGGCACAGGGGAGGCAGAGCTGTGGGGAGCACACAGCCAAGGGAAGGCAGAGCTGTGGGGCACAGGGAAGGCAGAGCTGTGGGGCACAGGGGAGGCAGAGCTGTGGGGCACAGGGGAGGCAGAGCTGTGGAAGTACAAGGGAAGGCAGAGCTGTGGGGCACAGGGAAGGCAGAGCTGTGGGGAGCACACAGCCAAGGGAAGGCAGAGCTGTGGGGCACAGGGAAGGCAGAGCTATGGGGCACAGGGGAGGCAGAGCTGTGGGGAGCACACAGCCAAGGGAAGGCAGAGCTGTGGGGCACAGGGGAGGCAGAGCTGTGGGGAGCACACAGCCAAAGGAAGGCAGAGCTGCGGTGTTTCCGTGGCTGCAGGGGTACAGGGGGAGCTCAAGGCGGCCATGGCAGGGGCAAACACGGGGGCCCGAGCTGCACAGCGAGGGCTGGGACCCCTGGATCCGTGGGGGCCGTGTGTGGGGGGCATCAGGCCTGGTGGGCAGCCCCAGGGCACAGGGGACCAAGCCCTGTCTCTCGGCCAGGCCTGAGCCCCCCGTGGTCACAACCGTGGATCCCCATCCCGACCCACTGAGCCCGGAGACGCCGGCCCTGCTGTGAGTGCCTGCCCTGCCCTGCCGTGAGTGTGAGTGTGAGTGCCTGCCCTGCCCTGATGTGTGTGAGTGTGAGTGCCTGCCCTGCCCTGATGTGTGTGAGTGTGAGTGCCTGCCCTGCCCTGGTGTGAGTGTGAGTGTGAGTGCCTGCCCTGCCCTGCCGTGAGTGTGAGTGTGAGTGCCTGCCCTGCCCTGGTGTGAGTGTGAGTGCCTGCCCTGCCCTGGTGTGAGTGTGAGTGTGAGTGTGAGTGCCTGCCCTGCCGTGAGTGTGAGTGTGAGTGCCTGCCCTGCCCTGCCGTGAGTGTGAGTGTGAGTGCCTGCCCTGCCCTGATGTGTGTGAGTGTGAGTGCCTGCCCTGCCCTGGTGTGAGTGTGAGTGCCTGCCCTGCCCTGCCGTGAGTGTGAGTGTGAGTGCCTGCCCTGCCCTGGTGTGAGTGTGAGTGCCTGCCCTGCCCTGGTGTGAGTGTGAGTGTGAGTGTGAGTGCCTGCCCTGCCGTGAGTGTGAGTGTGAGTGCCTGCCCTGCCCTGCCGTGAGTGTGAGTGTGAGTGCCTGCCCTGCCCTGATGTGTGTGAGTGTGAGTGCCTGCCCTGCCCTGGTGTGAGTGTGAGTGCCTGCCCTGCCCTGGTGTGAGTGTGAGTGTGAGTGCCTGCCCTGCCCTGGTGTGTGAGTGCCTGCCCTGCTGTGAGTGTGAGTGTGAGTGTCTGTCCTGCCGTGAGTGTGAGTGCCTGCCCTGCTGTGAGTGTGAGTGCCTGCCCTGGTGTTAGAGTGTGAATCCCTGCCCCGGTGTGAATCCCTGCCCTGGTGTGAGTGTGAATCCCTGCCCCGGTGTGAGTGTGATTTCCTGCCCTGGTGTGAATCCCTGCCCCGGTGTGAGTGTGATTTCCTGCCCTGGTGTGAATCCCTGCCCCGGTGAGTGTGAATCCCTGCCCCGGTGTGAATCCCTGCCCCGGTGTGAATCCCTGCCCCGGTGTGAGTCCCTGCCCTGGGGACCCCCACCCCGGCCCGGGGCTGAGCGTGGGGCGGGGGGCACAGCCCGGGGGTGGCAGGAACAGTGCCCAGCCTGCCCTGCCGTGCTCCCCAGCCCAGCCCTGCTCCCCCAGGCTGCTCTGGAGCGCCGTGCAGAGCCTGGGGCCCCCGGAGCAGGACGTGCAGGCCATGACACGGCAGCAGGGTAAGGCCATGGGGGTGTGATGGGGGCTGAGGGGCTGGTAGAGCCAGGGACCCCAGCCCCACAGCCCCCCGTGCCCCACAGCCCTGCTCTACCTCTTTGTGCTCCACGACCACGACCAGAGCAGGCGCCTGGACGGGCTGGAGCTGCTGCAGTTGCTTGGCACGGTGCTGGCACAGGCTGGGGGGCAGCCAGACCCCGACACGGTGGGTGCCAAGGGACGGCTCCTCACGCCCCCCTGAGCCCTGGGCCCAGCCCTCATCCTGATCCCCATCGCTGCAGGTGGCTGCGCTGGTGGACAAAGCCCTGGCAAGGCAGGACCTGAATGGGGATGGGCTGCTGGACCCCTCCGAGCTGCTGGACCCCCCCGAGGCGCCCTTGTCTGGCCAGGACAGGGGTCCCCCAGGAGAGCCCCCACTGGAGCAGCAGGCAGGGCTTGGGGCTGTGCCTGGGGAGGGCACTGAGGTGCCAAGGCAGGACCTGGGGTTGAAAAGCCCAGGACAGGCAGTCCCTGAGGCTGGAGAGCCCCAGACTGGAGTGTCTGAGGATGGAGAGCCCCAGACTGGAGTGTCTGAGGATGGAGAGCCCCAGACTGGAGTGTCTGAGGATGGAGCCTCTCAGACTGGAGCCCCTGAGGCTGGAGAGCCCCAGGATGGAGCCCCTGAGGCTGGAGCCCCCAAGCTGGAATCCCTCGAGGTGGAATCTCCCAATGCTGAGGCCGTGGAGGCAGAAGTCGTCCCTGGGGCCCAAGCCCCCAGTAGTGATGCCCCAGAGGAAGAGGAAGCCCCTGAGGCTGAAGGCCCTGAGGACGAGCAGGCAGCCCCAGCCTGGAGGGACCATGGCGAGGGGTAGGCAGGGGGGCTGTGGGGTGCAATGCCCCGGCTGCTCCCTGCCCTGCTCAGGGCACAGAGGGGCAGGGGGATGGCCCTGGCCGGGCTGCTGGGGCCAGGGAGGGCTGGGGTCTCCTCTGTAACGCATTGATGGAGAAATAGAGGCACTGCAGGTGACCTTGGCTGTGCTCAGTGCATCCCTGGGGCAGTGGGAGCCAGCCAGGGCACAGAGGGGCACGGCCAGGGGACACGGGAGGCAGCAGTGGTGCGCGGGGGGGTTTATTGGGGGTTCTGGGTGCAGTGGAGATGTGCAGTGTCGCTGGTGCAGGGCTGTGCCCGGGCCCTGCAGAGCTCTCCAGGCACGCGCTCAGACGATGCCATCGAAGCCCTGGATCCCGCATTTCCTGCCTGCGATCCGGCAGCCGAAGGTGAGGGCGTCCTGCAGGCTGCTCCCTGCGGATGGGGCCCGGGATGAACCGCGGCCGTGCCAAACTGAGCTGTGGCTGTGCCAAACTGAGCTGTGGCTGTGCTGCGGCCGTGCCAAACTGAGCCGTGGCTGTGCCAAACTGAGCCATGGCTGTGCTGCGGCCGTGCCAAACTGAGCTGTGGCCATGCAATGCTAAACTGAACCGTGGCTGTGCCAAACTGAACCATGGCCATGCCAAACTGAACCACAGCCATGCCAAACTGAGCCGCGGCCGTGCCAAACTGAGCCGTGGCTGTGCTGCGGCCGTGCCAAACTGAGCTGTGGCTGTGCCAAACTGAGCCGTGGCTGTGCTGCGGCTGTGCCAAACTGAACCGTGGCCGTGCCAAACTGAACCGTGGCTGTGCCAAACTGAGCTGCGGCCATGCCAAACTGAACCGTGCCCGTGCTGTGGCCGTGCCAAACTGAACCGTGGCTGTGCCAAACTGAACCGTGGCCGTGCCAAACTGAACCGTGGCCGTGCCAAACTGAACTGTGCCTGTGCCAAACTGAACTGCGGCCGTGCCACGTCTGTGCCCACCTTCTGCGAGCGCAAAGATGACGGCGGCGTTGAAGGTGTCCCCAGCGCCCAGCGTGTCCACCAGGGTCTCTGGGGGGAAGGCGTCCGAGTGCACCAGCTGCCCGTCGGGCCCCAAGGCATCGGCGCCCTCCTCAGCCCAGGCGCAGATCAGCGTGGCCCTGGGGGAGTGTGAGGTGGGTCTGGGGCGCACCGTGTGCCCCCCGGCCCCTCTCGGGTACGCCCCTACCCTGGCTGGATGCGGCCCCGCAGCCCCCGCAGCGCCTCGGGGGCCGATCGGTACCCGAAGTGCCGGGCCAGGTCCTTGCTGATGAACACCTGCGGGAGAGGGGCTGGGGAGGGGCAGTCCCGGTACCCCCAGCCCGCTGCGGTGAGATCTGTGCCCTGGTGGGGTCCCCAGAGCCCTCCTGAGCTCCCTGACCCCGCCTGAGCTCCCAGAGCCCACCCTGAGCTCCCGGACCCCGCCCGCACCCCTCGATCCAAACCCACCCCTGCACGTCCCGAGCCTGACTCCCCCGGAGCAGGAATCCCAACTCCCGCAGCTCTGACCGCTCCTGTCCGACCTCGCCCCCGCCACGCCTTTGGCCTCGCCCGGGACAGGGGGTCGGGACAGGGGGTCGGGACAGGGGGTCGGGACAGGGGATCGGGACAGGTAATGGGGACAGGCGATTGGGACAGGGGATCAGGGTGGTTAATAGGGACAGGTGATCAGGACAGGCGATCGGGACAGGTGATCAGGATAGGCGATCGGGACAGGGGATCCCGCCCATGGCCCCGGCCCCGCACCACTTGTCCCCGCCCCATCAGCGGCAGCAGCTCCTCCCGCGGCTTCTCCAGCTCCACCGAGACCCGGACCCGCCGCTCCGGCGCCGCCGCCCGGTTGTACCGCTCCAGCCGCTCCAGCATCGCGCCCTGCTCCGCCGCGTTCCGGGCCTGCGGACCCGGCTCCGGCATCACCGGGGCATCGCCGGTGCCGGGGGTGCTCCCTCACTGGGGATGTCCCCCAGACCGAGGGATCCCCTCCGGTCCCCGGCTCAGGCACAGCCCGAGGGATTTTCCCCAGCGCCGGGGGTCCCCCAGCACGCCCCGAGCCTCGGGCTCACCTCGAAGTGGATCCACCTGTACTGGGAGAGGTCGACGCGCTCGAAGTCGCGGGCTGTCACGTCGGGCAGCTTCCTGTGGGACGGAGGCCGGGGGGACATGGGGACCCTCCGCCTGTGCCGTGCCCGGGCCGAAGGGCAGCCCCGGGGGCCGCGGAGGGCCCCACGGCACCGGGACAGAGGTCCCGAGGCGGCACCGCCGGCTCAATCATTAATGACGGCGCCCTGAGCTGGACTGAAGGGCAGCGCAGCTGTGGCCTGGGGTCAGCCGTGCCCAGCAGCCCCTGAACCCCCCTGGCACGGCTGAGGGAGCCGGGTTATCCCCGCGGGGCCCTACCGGCTGTCCCGCACTGCAGAGCGGGGGATATCACCCCAGTGCCCACCTCCGTGTGGGGATACCAGCTCCGGTCCCCACCTCCGTGTGGGGATATCACCCCCAGTGCCCACCTCCGTGTGGGGATACCAGCTCCGGTCCCGGCAGCGGCACCGGCGGTGACAGGGCTGCGGGGACGCGGGGCGTGACAGGGCTGCGGGGACACCAAAGGTGACAGGGCTGCGGGATCACGGCCACTCGCCCCATCCGGCCCTCGGCAGCCCCGGCAGGCAGCGGAGGGACCCTCGGGGCAGGGCTGGCAGCGCCCGGAGCCGGCAGAGCCCAGCGCTGCCCCCGCCGCCCTTACGTGTCGTGCAGGACGATGGTGCGGGAGCCGCTGGCCGCGTTGACGAGGCAGCAGGCGCAGGGCACCTCTCCGCGGGGCTGCCACGCCACGTGTGCCGTGTCCACCCCCCGGCGCTGGAAATCCGCCGCGATGAAGCTGAGAGCGGACGGGGAGCGGGCTGAGGGCCGCCACCGGAGCCGGGGGACGGGCGGGCGGCCGGGAGCCGCGCCGAGGGGCCCGTGGAGCGCCGGTGCCCCGTGGGTGCGGGAGCGCCGCACATCCCGCACCGCACTTACTCAGCGGCGGGCCCGGGCGCCAGCGAGCCCATGAAGGCGCAGGGCGCTCCCAGCAGCGCCAGCACCGTGCACGAGTTGGAGGCGTTCCCGCCGCGCTGCCAGCGCTGAGAGAGGCACCTGCGGGGCGGGAGCTGCCGTGGGCACGGGGCCCGTGCGGGCACACCGGGCACCCCCGGTGCCGGTACCTGGCGGGGGCTGCCGTGGGCACGGGGCCCGTGCGGGCACACCGGGCACCCCCGGTGCCGGTACCTGGCGGGGGCTGCCGTGGGCACGGGGCCCGTGCGGGCACACCGGGCACCCCGGTGCCGGTACCTGGTGTCGGAGTCCTCGGCCGGGAAAGCCTCCACCACGCTGATGATGTCCAGGCACACCAGCCCCACGCACATGATCCGCCGCTTCTCCGCCGCGCCGCCCGCCGCTGCCGCCATCCCGGGCCGCTGCCGGGCGGGACCGGGGCCAGGACCGGGACAGGGGCGGGACCGGGTCAGGGACAGGGACGGGCACGGGGACGGAACCGCGCCCGGAACGGGCACAGCCCTGGCCCCGCCCCTCGCGCCGCCGCCAATCAGCGCCCCCCGCCTCGCCGGGCCCTCAGGGGGCGTGGCCATGTGGGTCCGCCCCGGCCACGCCCCCACGGGGAAGGGCGCGCGCGCGGCGGGACCGGGCACGGGGACAGACGGACACGGGGACAGACAGGGACAGACGGACAGACGGACAGACAGGGACAGACGGACACGGGGACAGACGGACACGGGGGACATGGACACGGGGAAAGATGGACACACGCGGACAGATGGACACAGGGACAGACGGACACAGGGACAGACGGACATAGGGACACACAGGGACAGATGGACACACAGGGACACACAGGGACAGACGGACACAGAGGCAGACGGACACATAGGGACAGACAGACACAGGGACACAGGGACAGGTGGACACACAGGGACACCATAGGGACAGACGGACAGAGGGACAGATGGACACACAGGGACAGACAGACACACGGACACACAGGGACAGACGGACACACAGACCTGTGCCACAGACCAGGTTTAATCTCTGGTGACTCCTCAGGAGCTCCTCTGGCAGCCGCCAGAGGGACACACGGACACACAGGGACAGACGGACATTTAGGGGCACAGAGGCACACAGGGACACATGGACACGCAGGGACAGATGGACACGCAGGGACACACGGGGACACATGGACACGCAGACCTGTGCCACAGACCAGGTTTAACACCTGATAACTCCTTTAGGGCACTGCAGGAGCTCCTCTGGCAGCCGCCAGAGGGACAGATGGACAGATGGACACACCTGGACACGCAGGGACAGACAGACCTGTGCCACAGACCAGGTTTAATCTCTGGTGACTCCTCAGGAGCTCCTCTGGCAGCCGCCAGGGGCAGGGGGTGCCCGGGCCCCACAGCCGGAGCACAGACACGCTCGGGGGAGCCGCTCGCTCTGGGGGCTGCACTGGGGTCCCCAAAAGCGGGGTCCAGGGGGCCACAGGAGCCCCGGCTGCACCCCGAGCTATCTGTCCCTGTCTGAGGGGCTGCACAGCCCGAATCCTGCACCAGCAGCGCCCCGGAGGGAAATGCCAGCTGAAATTCGCTGTATTTGCTTTATTTTGGTGTCTGCACAGGATTCCCGGGCTGTGGTGCTTGTAATGGGGGCTACCCTGTGTGTGTGTCTAAAATCTGTTCCTAAAAGTGCATTTTCCTACAGGGAGGAAAGAAAGGAAGTGGCGGAAGGAAGGAAGCGGCGGAAGGAAGGAAGGAAGTGGCGGAAGGAAGGAAGTGGCGGAAGGAAGGAAGGAAGTGGCGGAAGGAAGTGGCGGAAGGAAGTGGCGGAAGGAAGGAAGTGGCGGAAGGAAGGAAGTGGCGGAAGGAAGGAAGTGGCGGAAGGAAGTGGCGGAAGGAAGTGGCGGAAGGAAGTGGCGGAAGGAAGTGGCGGAAGGAAGGAAGTGGCGGAAGGAAGGAAGTGGCGGAAGGAAGTGGCGGAAGGAAGTGGCGGAAGGAAGGAAGGAAGGAAGGAAGTGTCGGAAGGAAGTGTCGGAAGGAAGGAAGGAAGTGTCGGAAGGAAGGAAGTGTCGGAAGGAAGGAAGGAAGGAAGTGGCGGAAGGAAGTGGCGGAAGGAAGGAAGTGGCGGAAGGAAGGAAGTGGCGGAAGGAAGTGGCGGAAGGAAGTGGCGGAAGGAAGGAAGGAAGGAAGTGGCGGAAGGAAGGAAGGAAGTGGCGGAAGGAAGGAAGGAAGGAAGGAAGTGGCGGAAGGAAGGAAGGAAGTGGCGGAAGGAAGGAAGGAAGGAAGGAAGGAAGGAAGGAAGGAAGGAAGGAAGGAAGGAAGGAAGGAAGGAAGGAAGGAAATCCACATTTTATGATTGGCTTTTCACAAATATTAAAATGAATACTACAGGTGTTATGCTGTATTAATTTCTAGTACTGTATTAATCCTTTTTAAGTAGTGTGGCAAATCTAGTTTTGGGCTACAGCATGATATTAAAATAGAAACTCTGTGATGTAAGACACTAAGTGGCTCAAGGAATGGGTGAGATCATCAAGAAATTCCTGGCACAGAGAGAACAGCAGCAAGACACCAAAATCCCAAAGAGAAGAATTATTGTCTCCTTATCGGGAAGAACCAGAATCCTTCCAGATTCCGAGGAGCCAAACACTGATTTATGAGATGAAGGGAGGAAGCTGGCAATAAACAGAACAACCCCTGCTTTGAAGGGAATGTTTGATCCCTGTGTGAGATACGCGAACGTGCTACAGGCTGTTGTTTTGAGGGTTTGTTAGTGAGGTGTGTTCTGGGACAGAGCAGAGCACCCGGGCTCTGTAACTCTTTGTTTTTATTGTCCTGACTCTCATTGTCCAAATTCTTATTGCTCTAATTTGTATTGCTATTTTTATAACCATTTTATTACTACTAAACTTTTAACATTTTAAAACAAGCCATTGGGAAATTTTAACCCAAGTGATTTTTCACATCCACCCTGCGTGGACAGGGCCATTCCAGGGGTGCTGGGGGGACAGGGACAGTGAGATCTGGGGACACTGATTGTGGGGAGCAGCGGGATTGTCACATCCATGGGGACACCTGGTGTGGTGAATTACATCCATCTATAAGCAAGCAAACAAACAAACATTTATTTATTTATTTATTTATTTATTTATTTATTTATTTATGCTAAATAAATGTTTCTTTTGGCTTGCTTTAGTGCAATCACTTCAACATGACTGCTTTGATAGGGTGCACTGTGCTGTGCTACACACCACTGAGCATTTTGGGCTTTTGTACTGTGCAGTAAATAATTCTGATTAGGATCTTTCGTCAAATCATTTGTCATGATAAATAATTCCTTTTACACCTAATAATAATTACACATAATAGCAATAGTAAAAATAAAAATAAAGATGAAATAATAAAAATAAAAATAAATATGAAATAATAATAATAATAATAATAGTAGTAGTAGTAGTAGTAGTAGTAGTAGTAGTAGTAGTAGTAAAAATTCCGTTTACAGATATAAGTATGTATAATATATATTATATAATATAAAATATGTAACACTATAATTAGAGTAATAAAAATTTGGGCAATTTGGATTAGGACAATATCAGACAATAAAATCAAAGAATTATGAACAGTCCAGATGCCTTTTCTGGGCAAAACAAGCCCGAAAAAGGCCCCACGTTAACAGAGGATTAACCCTTAAAAACAATAACCTGTTGCACATTCATGCACCTCATCCATGATGCATAAATTCCATTCAAACACAGGATTCTGTCTGGGCAGTGTCAGCTCCTTCCTCTTAATCCTAACTGCATCTCCAGGGCTGAGCAAGGCAGGAAGAAATTTATTTCTTCTGATAAGGGAGCAATAAATTCTCTTTCTCTGAAAGATTCAGGTGTCCTGTGGCTGCTATCTCAGTGAGAGTATCTCATTCCTCTCTTTAAAAAAAATATCTCACATAGCATAGTTTCTATTTTAACATTATGTTATAACCTAAAACTGTGTTTAACACACTACTTAAGAGAATTAACACAGCATAACTTTCTAACATTAGCCATATAATATTCATTTGAATGTTTGTGAAAAGCCAATCATAAAATCCGCACTTTTCACACTCAGGAAGCGCCTTGGCTGTGCCTGAACTTGTACCCCAGCTGGGAGCAGCCTGGAATGGAGGATGCCCCACCAGAACGTTTACTGATATTAGATGACTTTTGAGAATCCTTTGTGATTTAAAACTGATAATCCTTTCTGCCCTATCAAATCCTTAATTCTGTTCTCTCTGTTGCTTGTAATAATGCTGTGGGGTGAAAAATGCATATTTTATGATTGGCTTTTTGCAAATATTCAAATGAATATTATATGTGTTCTGTTAGAAAGTTATGCTGTATTTATTCTCTTAAGTAGTGTGTTAAATACAGTTTTAGGTTATAACATAATGTTAAAATAGAAACTATGCTATGTGAGATATTTTTTTTAAAGAGAGGAATGAGATACTCTCACTGAGATAGCAGCCACAGGACACCTGAATCTTTCAGAGAAAGAGAATTTATTGCTCCCTTATCAGAAGAAATAAATTTCTTCCTGCCTTGCTCAGCCCTGGAGATGCAGTTAGGATTAAGAGGAAGGAGCTGACACTGCCCAGACAGAATCCTGTGTTTGAATGGAATTTATGCATCATGGATGAGGTGTATGAATATGCAACAGGTTAATGTTTTTAAGGGTTAATCCTCTGTTAACGTGGGGCCTTTTTCGGGTTTTTTTTGCCCAGAAAAGGTACCCAGACATCCGTAACTCTTTGTTTTTATTGTCTCATATTGTCCTAATCCAAATTGTCCAGACTTTTATTACTCTAATTATATTACTATTTTTATAACCATTTTATTACTGTTAAACTTCTAAGATGTTAAAAACAAGCGATTGGCATTTCTCACACGCGGGGTCCCAGCAGGAGCCCCCAGACCCTCCCGTGCCCGGGCTGGGAGGGGGCAGAGCCCCTGGGCTCCTCTGCTCCGGGTCCCTTTCAGGGCTCCAGCTCGGGCTCTTGTGTTGCTGCCAATTATTGCACCGAGATTAAATTGATTTACAGGCTGGGACGTGTGAGATGTCCCAAGAACCGGGGCTGGGGCAGGGAGGGGAGCTGGGGGAGCAGGGGGGCTGCAGCTACAGCTCCGGGGTGAGATGTGGCTCTCCTCCAGCCAGGTCTCAGCAGCTCTGGGAGATGTAAAACACACCCGAGATAGCTCAGCTACCTCAGAAGGCTGAAAATCAGCAGCATGGCTTCTGTGGCAGTGTTGGAAACAAAAAGGTTTCATAAGAGGCAAAATAACAAAACTCTTTAGAGAGAAAAACCCAGCCAGGTGCAAGAGGTCCTTGCCCCTGGTATAACACCTCACAAAAGGGATTGGTTTCTATGTTCTCTTCCTTTTCTGGTAAATTGCTCAGGTGGGACTTTTTGGCTCCTGCCCAATTTGCTGTCCTTAAGTTTGAGGTGAATTCCCCAGGTCCTATGAGGTGTCTTTTCACCTAATTGAGGAGAGAAACCTCTGGGTTTATTTCCTTCTTAAGGGGACAAAGGAGAGTTTTGTCACTCTGTCAACAAAAGGCACATTCCTACAGTCAGGGGTGCAGTGTGGCTGCCAGAGGGCCCCAGGGTGCTGGGACAGGGGAGTTTCTGTACCACGGACACACAGACAGACAGACAGACAGACACACATGGACATGCAGACACATTTCGGGTGCCTGGAGCAACCTGTTCTAGCGGAGGACGTTCCTGCCCATGGCAGGGGATGGAAGGAGCTCTACGGTCCCTTCCATGAACCTGAATCGTTCTGCAATTCCACAAAATCAAAATCCCCAGGGCTTTCTTTGTAAATTCCCTCCCAGCCTGAATCGTTCTGCAATTCCACAAAATCCCCAGGGGTTTCTTGGTCTGGGTCCCTCTTTGGAGGCAGGAGATGTGATTGATGCGTGCCATAGATCCCGGGGATGTGAGAGCCTAGTGCCAAGGCTCCCTTCAATGCTCCCCCAGGCAGCAGTGCCCAGGCAGCAGCGCTTTGCTGATTTCAGTTCAGAGGGGGAAAAGGGCCGTTCCCTCTCTTGGCAATGCGATGGTGTCCATGTTTGGGGTATTTTCTCTGCAGCTGCCATCCTGGTGCCTCTGCAGCACGGGAGTGAGACTCTGCATTGGAACTGCACCTCTGGAAATGCCCACCCTGCAGACTTTGAGGGATCAGTTATTGAGTTAAAAGTGAAAGTAATTTAGGTGTGATTTCTTAATTGGGTAATTTGGCCCAAGAGACAGTTGGCCATTCTGTGCCTTGCTGATGAAAGACTGCAGAACTCACTGCTGTGACACTGACACAGGTAAGAAATAACAAACACCTGAGTCTGGATGTGAATTATCCCCTCGAGTGCCTTCAGCCCCGACATCCATCCCCAGGCACATGGGACCCCCACCTGGGGGCTTTGGCTTCTTTTTCCTGCCTCTGGCGAGGTCGGGGCTGAAGGCACTCGAGGGGATAATTCACATCCAGACTCAGGTGTTTGTTATTTCTTACCTGTGTCAGTGTCACAGCAGTGAGTTCTGCAGTCTTTCATCAGCAAGGCACAGAATGGCCAACTGTCTCTTGGGCCAAATTACCCAATTAAGAAATCACACCTAAATTACTTTCACTTTTAACTCAATAACTGATCCCTCAAAGTCTGCAGGGTGGGCTTTTCTGTCCAGTTACAAAATGTGACCCAAACCCATGGAGAAGAAGGTGAAGAAGATGGAGAAGATGGAGAAGACGGAGAAGACAAAGAAGAAGAAGATGAAGAAGAAGATGACGACGACGAAGAAGATGAAGACAGCGACGACGACGACGAAGAAGAAGAAGAAGAAGAAGAAGAAGAAGAAGAAGAAGAAGAAGAAGAAGAATGAAGTAAAGAAGAAGGAGAAGGAGAAGAAGAAGGTGAGGAAGGAGAAGAAGGAGAACCAGGAGAAGAAGGAGAAGAAGGTGAAGAAGAAGGAGAACCAGGAGAAGAAGGAGAAGAAGGTGAAGAAGAAGAATCAGCCACCACCCTAAAGCCTCCATCTTGCCCCATATTTATTCCATATTCTAAGCCCCCAAACTCCAAGTTTTCCACCCTGTCACATCACACACTTGTACCCAACTCCACACCCACAATCCCAGTGCTCTCAATCAATTCTGGAAGCTTCTCCACAGCCTCAGGTCAAATGCAGTGCTGTCCTGGGGGTCAGAGTGTGTCAGCACAGAAAGTCTGAAATTCCCAGCACAGAAAGTCTGAAATTCTCAGCTTCCAGGGCTCCAACACCCAACTAATTAATTAGGAGGGTAATTAGGAGCCCTCTCACTTCCCAGCAGCTGCAGCAGACCCAGCTGATCTCCCCTGCTCAGGGGCTCATTGTGAACCTCCCTTCCTGGAGAGCATTCACGGATAGTGAGGGTCAATGGACAATGGAAAAAGGATAATCTAATATAGGATTAATCATAATTAACAATAAAGGATAACCTTCCTCAGCTGCCCCAGCCCCACCCTGCTGTGCCCAGAGGAGCTGCAGCACCCCCAGCTCTGCCCTGCCCACCCCAGGGCCTGCAGGAGATTGACCCTGCAGTGACCACGACAATGACCCTGCAGTGACCACGACAATGACCCTGCAGTGACCATGGCAATGACCCTGCAGTGACAATGACCCTGCAGTGACCATGGCAATGACCCTGCAGTGACAATGACCCTGCAGTGACAATGACCCTGCAGTGACCATGGCATTGACCCTGCAGTGACAATGACCCTGCAGTGACAATGACCCTGCAGTGACCATGGCATTGACCCTGCAGTGACAATGACCCTGCAGTGACAATGACCCTGCAGTGACCATGGCATTGACCCTGCAGTGACAATGACCCTGCAGTGACAATGACCCTGCAGTGACCATGGCATTGACCCTGCAGTGACAATGACCCTGCAGTGACCATGGCATTGACCCTGCTGTGGCCATGGCATTGACCCTGCAGTGACCATGGCAATGACCCAGCTGGACACAGAGTCCAGAGCCCCAGGAGGGGCTGAGGGAGCTGGGAAGGGAATGGAGCCCCAGGAGGGGCTGAGGGAGCTGGGAAGGGAATGGAGCCCCAGGAGAGGCTGAGGGAGCTGGAAAGGGGCTCAGCCTGGAGAAAAGGAGGCTCAGGGGGGACCTTGTGGCTCTGCACAGGTCCCTGACAGGAGGGGACAGCCAGGGAACAGGGACAGGACAAGGGGAAATGGCCTCGGGCTGGGCCAGGGCAGGCTCAGGGTGGATGTTGGGAACAATTCCCACCTGGAAAGGGCTGTCCTGCCCTGGCAGGGTGGATTCCCCATCCCTGGAGGGTTCACAGCCCTGTGGCTGTGGCACTTGGGGACAGGGGCAGAGGTGGCCTGGGCAGCGCTGGGGTTGGTCAGGAACATTCGATGCAATCGTGGCTTTTCCGTGGTTCTAAGAGTTGTAGGAAGACTCTCACACCCATTTTCCTCATAAACTCTTTCTCCTCATGGTTAGGAGGACAATGATCCTTCTGAGGCTGGTGAATCTCAGAAAGGAACCAGCAGGGATCTCTGCTCCCCTCTGCTCCCCACGGGCAGAGAGGGCCAGGGCTGTCATGACCAGGGATGGTCCAGGGTAGGACAGAAAATCCCACAGAGGACACAGTGGAGAGACAGAAAGGCTGAGCCCTTCCTGCGTTTCCCTTCCCTCCTCTCCAGGAGCTCCTGGCACGGCTCTGGATCTCCACCTTCTGCTGACAGGGAGAATTTCCCAAAGGTTCTGCTCATTGTGGGATTTGCTGCCCCAGAGCAGGGCAGGATGAGAGCCCGGCTGTGAGCAGGGATCCCCCTGAGCCTGAAAAAAAGCTGATAAAAGTGGGTCCAGAGGAGGCCACGGAGCTGCTCCAGGGCTGGAGCCAGGCTGGCAGAGCCGGGAATGTTCAGGCTGGAGAAGGATCCAGGGAGATCCTGGAGCCACTGCCAGGGCCTGAAGGGGCTCCAGGAGAGCTGCAGAGGGACTGGGGACAAGGATGGAGGGACAGGACACAGGGAATGGCTCCCACTGCCAGAGGACAGGGCTGGATGGGAGATTGGGAATGAGGAATTGTTCCCTGGCAGGGTGGGCAGGCCCTGGCACAGGGTGCCCACCTTGGATCCCTGGCAGTGCCCAAGGCCAGGCTGGACACTGGGACACCCTGGGACAGTGGGAGGCGTCCTTGCCATGGCAGGGGTGGCGCTGGGTGGTCCTGAAGGTCTCTTTTCACTGAAGCCAGCCTGGGTTCAATGATATTTCTCACACATTTTTACACTGTGGCGCTGCATTAACAGAACCAGCACTGAGCCTGCCCCACACCAACCCCCAATGAGCTGTGAAAGAGCCCAGACACAGACAGACAGACACACAGACAGACACACAGACAGACACACAGACACACAGATAGACACACAGACAGACAGACACACAGACAGACAGACACACAGACAGACACACAGACAGACACACAGACACACAGACAGACAGACACACAGACACAGACACACAGACACACAGACAGACAGACACACAGACAGACACACAGACACACAGACAGACACACAGACAGACAGACAGACACACAGACAGACAGACACACAGACACACAGACACACAGACAGACACACAGACAGACACACAGACACAGACACACAGACACAGACAGACAGACACACAGACAGACACACAGACAGACACACAGACACAGACAGCAGACACACAGACAGACAGACACACAGACACACAGACAGACACACAGACAGAGACACAGACACACAGACAGACAGACACACAGACAGACACACAGACACATAGACACACAGACACACAGACAGACAGACACACAGACAGACAGACAAACACACAGACAGACAGACACACAGACAGACAGACAAACACACAGACAGACAAACACACAGACAGACAGACACACAGACAGACAGACACACAGACAGACACACAGACACACAGACACACAGACACACAGACACACAGACACACAGACCCACAGACAGACACACAGACACACAGACACACAGACACACAGACCCACAGACAGACACACAGACACACAGACAATGCCACTGGTGCTCACCTGAAGGTGCCAGGAGCACCTGGGGACACAAGGCTCTGTCCCAACCTCACCATTAATGGGCTCCCATGGCAGCGGGGGCACAGACTGGGCCTGGAGCCCCCCCCCCGCCCCCACCCATTCCTGGCCCCAAATCCTGAACTTTCTGCACCAAAGTATCTGCACAGGAGCCATGGCCATAACTGCCCAAATCTCCAAGGGGGTGCCAGTGCCCCAGACTCAGCCTGCAGCCTGTTCCACCATCAACACCCTGGGACCTCGCAGCCCTCCAGCCCAACCCGTCCAGGGCACAGGGCTGGGCACAGGGCTGGGCACAGGGGGAGCAGTGCTGGGTACAGTGGGCACACAGCTGGGCACAGGGCTTGGCACAGGGGGCACACAGCTGGGCACAGCGTTGGGCACAGGGGGCACACAGCTGGGCACAGGGCTGGGCACAGGGGGAGCAGTGCTGGGTACAGTGGGCACACAGCTGGGCACAGCGTTGGGCACAAGGGGCACACAGCTGGGCACAGGGCTGGGCACAGGGGGAGCAGTGCTGGGCACAGGGGGCACACGGCTGGGCACAGGGCTGGGCACAGGGGGCACACAGCTGGGCACAGCGTTGGGCACAGCGCGAGCAGTGCTGGGTACAGTGGGCACACAGCTGGGCACAGGGCTGGGCACAGGGGGCACACGGCTGGGCACAGGGCTGGGCACAGCCCCCCTGACCCCTGGCAGCCCCTGCCAGCCCAGCAAACAGCCCTGAACTGGAGCAATGGGGTTACCCCGGCTGAGCCGACACCAGGAGGTGAAAGCCCCCCCAGAGATGAGTTCAGTGACACTGTAGGACCCCCACCCCGGGCAGTACCCGCCTGTCACCCCCAGCCCAGCCCTCGCCTGGGGGCACGGGGGGCTGGAGCTGCCCCAGCACACCCGGGCACGGCACCCGGGGGTCCCATCCGGTCACAGCACACCCCAAACAGCTGGAACCCCCCTGCCCTGCCCCAAACCCCCACCCTGCCGTGTGCAGAGCCGCGACGGAGCTCGGTGACACGGTGACACCGGGCAGCTCAGAGACACCGGGCAGTTCAGTGACACGGTGGCACCTGGCAGGTCAGTGACATAGTGACACCAGGCAGCTCAGTCACACGGTGACACCGGGCAGCTCGGTGACACCGGGCAGCCCGGTAACCCAGTGACACGGTGACACCTGGCAGTTTGGTGACACGGTGACACCTGGCAGCTCAGTGACACCGGGGACTCCAGTGACACGGTGACAATAGTGACACCTTGCAGCTCAGTGACATGGTGACACCAGGCAGCTCAGTCACACGGTGACACACGGTGACACACGGTGACACCTGGCAGCCAGCAGCCCCTCCCCATCCCCTCCCATCCCCTCCCATCCCCTCCCCATCCCCTCCCATCCCCTCCCATCCCCTCCCGGCCCCTCCCCGCCCCTCCCCGCGGCCGAGGCACGCTCCGGAGCCGCGGGTACAAAACCCGGTGCCGCGTGTTTATTGTGGGGCGGTGGGGCCGTGGGGGCGGTGCGGGCCGGAGTGCGGGACGGCGAGGGCGGGGGTGCGATAAATAACGGGGTGGGGGTCCCGGCGGGCGGGCGGGGGGACCCCGGGCCCGGCCGTGCCCCTCGCGGGGGCCGCCCCCGCCCTAGGGCTCCTCGGGGCCGTAGAGCAGCGCGGCGCTGAAGGCCGTGAGCGGCTCGTCGGGGGCGTGCGCCAGGCGCCCCGACACCAGGTCCACGCAGAGCGTCTCGCCCGCGGCCAGCGGCAGCAGCAGGCTGAACACGCCCAGGGCCCCGGGGCTCGGGCCCCGCGCCGCCACCGGGCCCTTCTCCAGCGCCTCGGGCTGGAAGCCGGCCGAGTCCAGGCGGGCGATGCCGTGCCCGGAGCGGGACAGCACGGCCTCCAGCGCCTCGCCCCGGTGCCCCGTGAGCACGGCGCTCACCAGGTACCGCCCGGGCACCGGCACCGTGAACGTGCCTGCGGCGGGAACGGCAGTGAGGCACCTGCCGGGGCGCCCGGTGCCCCCAGAGCAGCGCCCCAAGGCCGGGGGGGATCCCGGGGCAGGCAGGCACCGCCCGAGAGCCCCGGGCTGGCACCGCACATCGTGCCCCCGAGACTCTGCAGCCCCACAGCCCCTGGTGCAGCACCCCTTAACCCTCAAACACCCACAGCCCCGGCTGCAGCACCCCACAAACACCCACAGCCCCCGCTGCAGCACCCCACAAACACCCACAGCCCCCGCTGCAGCACCCCACAAACACCCACAGCCCCCGGTGCAGATCCCTCACCCCACAAACACCCCACAAACACCCACAGCCCCTACTGCAGCACCCCACAAACACCCCAAAGCCCCCGGTGCAGATCCCTCACCCCACAAACGCCCCACAGCCCCTGCTGCAGCACCCTACAAACACCCACAGCCCCTGCTGCAGCACCCCACAAACACCCACAGCCCCCGGTGCAGCATCCCTCACCCCACAAACACCCCAAAGCCCCTCGAGCGGCATCCCTCACCCCAAAAACACCCCAGAAACACTCCACAGCCCCCGGTGCAGATCCCTCACCCCACAAACACCCCACAGCCCCCGGTGCAGATCCCTCACCCCACAAACGCCCCGCAGCCCCCGGAGCACCCCCGTGGCCCCTCACCCGTCTCGGGGTCGTAGGCGCCGCCGTCGTTGAGCAGCACGTGGTCGAAGGGGACGGTGCCCGGCTCCGTGCGCTGCGTGCTCAGCGCGGCCGAGAAGGCGACGCGGGGCACCGAGCCCGGCTCCCCGACCGGGCCTGGGCAGGGGCAGCGTCAGGCACGGCCGGGCCGCCTCCGTCCCCCCTGCGCGGCCCCGCAGCCCCCGTGCCCCGAGCCCAGCAGCCGCGCCCCACACCCACACCTGCCCCTTCAGTGTCCGTGCCCCCCTGACCCCGTCCCCAGCGGCCCGGGCACCCTGTGCCTCCCCGTGCCAGCCCAGGCTGCTCCTGCTCCCCTTGCAAGCCCCCAGCCCCCCGGTTCCCCACATGCCCCCCGTGCCCCTCCCCGCACCCCAAGCCCCCCCCAGACCCCCAGTTCCCCACATGCCCCCCGTGCCCCTCCCCGCACCCCAAGCCCCCCCAGTTCCTCACACGCCCCCCGTGCCCCTCCCCGCACCCCAAGCCCCCCCAGCCCTACCTCTCTCTCCGGGCAGCCCTGCAGGGAGGATGAGGAGGGGCTGCTCAGGGCCAGCTTGGGGCAGGACCCCCAGGGACGGGGTCGAGCCACACCAGCGTGGTCGGGGGCACACGGGGGGGCTGAGCCTTACCGGGGGGGCCCACGGGACCCTGCTCTCCATCCTTGCCAGGGGGCCCAGAGGGGCCAGGAGGCCCCGTCTCGCCCATGGGGCCTGCAGGTCCAGGGGGGCCAGGGGGGCCTGGAGGGAGGAAGGTGTTAGAGCCACCTTGGCCCCACGGCCAGTGCCCCACGTGTGACGTCCCCTTGTCCCCACGCACTGCAGCCCCACAGCCAGGGCCCTGCTGTGATGTCCCCTTGTCCCCACACACTGCAGCCCCACAGCACAGCATCCCCAGCCGAGGCCCTGCGTCCCCACACCCACTGCGGCACTCCTGGTGACCCCGTGCCCCACATCCCTGTGTCCCCTTGTGTCCCCACATCTCTACATCTCTGTGTCCCCACATCCCTGTGTCCCCTTGTGTCCCCACATCTCCACATCCCTGTGTCCCCACATCCCCATATCCCCGCATCCCCTCATGTCCCCACATCCCCGTGTCCCCTCGTGTCCCCACACCCCCGTGTCCCCACACCTCCAGCACCGTTCCCGCAGCCCCACCTGCCCCCCACGCCCCACATCCCCCCATGCCCTGCACGCCCCGTGCCCCCGCAATGCCCCAGGTCCCCGCACGTCCCCCCATCCCCCGGTGTCCCCCGTGTCCCCCCCATCCCCCGGTGTCCCCCCCGTGTCCCCGCAGCCCCGGGGTCCCCCCGTGTCCCCGCACCGTGTCTCTCCAGCCGCGCCAGGCGCTGCAGCTCCCCGCGCAGGTGGCCCAGGCTGGCGTTGAGGGCGCCCAGCCGGGCCGGCAGCTCCAGCGCCTTGTCCAGCAGGGCGGCGTGGCCGCGGGCCGTGGCGTTCAGCTCCCGCACGGCGCCCCAGAGCCCCGCCACGTGCCGGCCCAGCCCCTCGCGGAGGCCGCGCAGCCCCCCGGCCACGGCCTCCAGCTGCTCGCAGACCCCCTCGAGCTTGGCCACGCGCGGCTCCAGCCCCGCGGGGCAGCCCCCGGCCCGCGCCAGCTCCCGCGCCAGCGCCTCCAGCCGCTCCTCGCTCTCCGCCTGCCGCGCCGCCGCCGCCGCCGCCGCCCGGTCCAGCTCGGCCACCACGCGGTCGGTGGCGGCGCTCAGCTGCCGCTGCCGCGCGTCCTGCTCGTCCAGCGCGTCCTGCAGCCCCTCCACCGTGGCGTTGAGGCCGCTCAGGGCCGCCAGCGCCGCCGCCAGCTCCCCGCGCAGCGCCCGCAGCTCCGACGGGGACGGGCCCCCGAAGACGCCGAAGCCTTCGAGCGGCGCCTCCGGCTCCTCCTCGGGCTCGGCGGGGCCGGGCGGGAGCGGCTCCGGCCGCCGGGGGAGCGGCGGGGCGCAGGGCCGGGCGCAGGGCTCGGCGCTCAGCTCCTCCAGAGCCGCCTCCAGCCGCCCCGTCCGGTTGCGGAGCCGCTCCAGCGCCTCGGCCAGCGCCTGCCCCCGCAGCCCGCCCGGGGTCCCGGCCGGCCCGTCCTCCCAGAGCGCCTCGGTGTCCCCGGCCGGGCACGGGGGCCCGCAGCGGGCCAGCAGCCCCTCGAGCCGCTCCAGGCGCGCTCCGCGCTGCGCCCCGCTGGCCGCCAGCCCCTCCACGGCCCGGCTGAGGTTGGCCAGGCGCCCCGGCAGCCCGGCCGGCCGCCCCTCGGGCTCGGAGGGCCACGGGCCGGCGCGGGAGGCGTTCAGCCGCCCCTCCAGCTCGGCCAGGCGCCGCGCCAGCACCGGGCCCTGCCCCGGGCCCGCCGCCGGCACCGGCAGCCCCTGCAGGCGCCGCTCCAGCTCGGCCAGGCGGCGGAGCACGTCCGGGGCCGGGGGAGCGGCCGGGGCGGGGGCCAGGCGGCTGCTCAGGCTGCTGATGTGCCTCTGCACCGACTCCACCGCGTCCCTGTTGCGCTGGTCCACCGACTCCACCAGCTTCTCCAGCGCCCGCATCCGCTCCCGGTGCTCGGCCGCCTGCCGCCGCAGCCCCTCGGTGCCGGCGGTGCAGGCGGCGCACAGCTCCTGCAGCCGCTGCTCCAGCTCGTCCAGCGCCGCCGCGCCCGCGGTCCCCGGAGCCCCCGCGCCGTCCCGGCCGCCCTCGGCGCGCTGCAGGCGGCTCTCCAGCTCCTCCAGGCGCCGCTGCAGGTGGCTCAGCGCCTCCCGCACCTCGGACCTCTCCGCGTCCGCCGCCTGCTGCCCCCCGGGCTGCCCCTCCACGGCCGCCCGCGGCGGCTCCTGCCCGGCCCGCAGCTCCTCCAGCTGCTCGCTCAGCCGCCGCACCTGCTCCTCCAGCCGCCGCACCTTCTCCGTGTCCCCGCCGCCTGCCGAGCGCCGCCGGGGTCAGGGACAGGGGCAGGGACAGGGACAGGCCGCACACAGCGGGTCCCCGCATCCCCCGCATCCCACACATTCCCCCATCCCTGCATCCCCCACATCCCGCATCCCCCCCGCATCTCCGCATGCCCCCCGCATCCCTCACATCCCTGCATCCCCACATCCCCGCATCCTCCGCATCCCCACATCCCCTGCATCCCCGCATCCCCGCATGCCCACATCCCCACATCCCCTGCATCCCCGCATCCCCGCATCCCCGGCCCAGCTGTACCTTCGCCCCCCAGGCCGCTGAGGGGGTTGCCGAAGCCGGAGAGCGTGGGGCGGCCGGGCTGGGCCGGGGGGCGGCCGGTGGGCTGCGGGGCCGCTGGAGCGGGGCCCTCGCTGCAGTCCGGCCCCGAGTAGCCCTGGCAGCAGCGCCAGGCCAGCTCCGACACCGTGCGCTGCGACACCTTGTAGCGGGGCCGGAGGAAGCTGCGGTACCTGCCGGGGGACGGGACGGGGCTGGGGGAGCCAGGAGGGGCGCGGGGCTGCCCCGGAGAGCCGGAGCCAGCACAGGCTGCGGCTTCACCCGCGCTCAGCGGCCGGGGGGCTGCCCTGCCCAGCCCTGTCACCCTGCACCAGTCCCAGCACCACCCCAGGGCCATCCCAGCGCTGGCCAGAGAGCTCCGGGGTGCCCCAGGGCTCTGCTGCACGTTATGGGGGGACAGTGATCGGTCACCCTCCGGCCCGGAGAGCCGCGGGGTGCCCCAGGGCTCTGCTGCACATCACGGGGGGGACAGTGTCACCCTCTGGTCACCCTCCGGTCACCCTCCGGTCGCCCTCCGGCCCGGAGAGCCGCGGGGTGCCCCAGTGCTCCGGCCGCACGTGATGGAGGGGACAGTGTCCGGTCACCGCTTGAGGTCGCTGACTCTTGCGCAAAAGCAAACGTGACCCCGGGGTGGGTAAACACCAGCGGCGGCGGCGCGGCCGCGGCCCGCCCTGGCTCTGTGCTGGCCCCCCCAGAACGGCCCGAGCCCCCCAGAGCCCTCCCGACCCCACTCACGCCAGGACTCGGGGGCACTGGAGCTGCCCCCAGGGGCAGGGCTGATAGTCCGGCTTGATGAAGCTCTCGACGCCATCCTCCACCACACAGCTCACGCTGCGGGTCACCACGTAGGCACACCAGTTCCTGCCGGAGGGAGCGGGTCAGGGCACGCAGCCGGGGGGCGCTGGCACACGGTGCCGCCCCGGTACACACCGGGCATCGTCCTGGTACGGACCGAGCACGGCACACACCGGGCACCATCTGGGCACCATCTGGGCACCACCTGGGCACACACCGAGCACTGTCCTGGCACCCAGGAGGCATCATCCCGGCACAAAGCAGCCACTGGAGCTGCCCTGGCATGGAGCTAGCATCATCCCAGCACACAGCGGGCGCTGTTCCAGCACACCCCAGGCATTGTCCTGGCGTGCAGCAGGCACCAGGCATGACCCCGGCAGAGACACAGCCACACGCCCTGCCCCAGGCCTTCCGTGGCACCCTGCAGCTCCCCGGGCATCCCCCGCATGCCCCAGCACACCGCGGCCCCTCCGGCCACACCCCGCATCCCCCGGCGCGCCCCCGTGCTTGCCCAACCAGCCCCACCGGTAGCACCGTCACGGCCCGGTGCGGGTTAATGGGCCGGATCCTGCTCCAGCACGGCCTCAGCCGTGCCTGGCGACCCCTGCAGCCCCGGCTGCAGCCCCCAGCCCTGGCTGCCCTCGGGAGCCCCGCAGGGATGGGGCCGGGAGTAGGGTGCCCACACCCCATCGCACCGCGCCGTGCATCCTGCCTGGCCCAGGGAGGGACCCTGAGCGCTGCCCCGTGTGTGATCCCGTGTGCTGCCCCATGTGTGACCCCCGTGTGTTCCTGCCCCTCCGTGCTGCCCCATCAGTGACCCCCGTGTGTTCCTGCCCCTCCGTGCTGCCCCATGTGTGACCCCCGTGTGTTCCTGCCCCTCCGTGCTGCCCCATGTATAACCCCGTGTGTTCCTGCCCCCCCGTGCTGCCCCGTGTGTGACCCCCGTGCTGCCCCATGTGTGACCCCCGTGTGTTCCTGCCCCTCCGTGCTGTCCCATGTATAATCCCGTGTTCCTGCCCCTCCGTGCCCCGCGGCAGCCCCGCACCGGTCCCAGCGCAGCGCCCCAGGCTGCGGGACCCCCAGCCCCCCCGCGTGGGACCGCAGCCTGGCCCCGCTGCCGGGACCCCGTCCTCGCAGCCTTATATGGTCGGGCCCCGCAGCCCGGGCCCCGCTCGGGCCCCCCGGCCCCACCGGGCAGCCCCCGGGGGAGCGGCCCCCGGCGCTGGGTCCCCCCGCGGGGCCCCGGTGCGGCGGCCGGTTCCCGTCAGCCCGGCTGGTTCCCCTCAGGCCCCGGCTGGATTCCAGCTCCTCCCCGGGGGCCGCCGGGAATTCCTGCGCCGACCGACGGCCCCCCTCTTCTCCCCCATCCCATCCCAGCCCCGCACCCGCGAGGCCCCGCGACCCCCGGGCTGCCCTGGGGTCCCACGCCCCGCTCCGGGGCTGTCCCCATGCCGGGCGAGGGATGGGACCAGAGCTCCCCTAAGGGGCAGGGTCTGGGGGCACCCCCGCGCTCCCCGAGCCGCGGGGATGGAGCGCCGCACACCCCGACCCGTGCAGAGCCCCCCGAGCCCCCCGAGCCGCACGGAAAGGCTCCACCGTGCCCGTGCCCCACGGCGGACCGGGGGTGCCCCTCCCCGGGTTCCCCGCGCTGCGGCCGGTCCCGCCATCCCCCCGGGGCCGCCGCGGGGCCGGGGCGGTCCCAGCCCTGCGGCCGCGCCGCTGATGTGTCCGCGGTGAATGCGCCGTGACCCCAACCCAGCGTGGGGCCGCCCCCAGCCCCGCAGCGCCCCGAGCCCCGGCCCCGCGCTACGGGATGGGCAGAGGGCGGCTCCGGGCCCGGTGCCCCTCTCCGGCACCGCTGACCCACGCGGGATGCGGAGAGCAGGGACCGGCCCGCCATCCCCGGCCCCGCCGCACCGGCGGCCCCGGCCCTCCACGTGCGCCCACTGCCTGCCCGCCCCGGGCGTGACGCCCCCGCCCCGGGGACCCCCGCCGGTCCCGCCGCCCCCCGCGCTGGACGTGGCACGTGCCGGTGCCTGCCCGGCGCCGGGGTTCCCGTGGCAGCGGGGTGGGGGCTGCACTCCGTGTCCCCGCCGCCGCCCGGTGTGTCCCGGTGCGTCCCGGTGTGTCCCGGCGCTCGTGGCTCCTACCTGTGCCGGCTGGCGGCCCGGGCACCGCTGTGGGCCGCGGCCGGGCCGGGGGCGAGCGGGGCGGCCCCGCCGGTGTAGAGGCTGTACCGGGGGGGGAAGTTGGCGGCCAGGGCCTGCGCGGCCAGGAGGCACGGCCAGAGCCACGGTGCCATGCTGGGCTGGGCCGGGCTGGGCCGGGCTGGGCTGGGGCGGCTCCGCTCCGCTCGGCTCGCTCAGCCCGGGCCGGCGCGCCTCAGCACCGCATGCGGCGTCCCGTCGCGGCTCCGCGGCTCTGGGCGGCTCGGCACGGCTCGGCTCGGCTCGGCTCTGCCCTCCCCCCGGCCGCCCCTCGGCCAGCCCCTCGGCACCAGGGCCGCCCAGAGCCGCTGCCCGCCGCCGGGGTCCCCGGGGCCCCCCGCTTCCTGCCCGCCGCGCCCCCGCCCCAGCCGCGCCGGGCACCGCGGCCCCGCCGGCCCCGCCGCCGCCACATCTGCTCCTCGTTAGGCCGGCCCGGGGCCGGGGCAGCCAGGGAGGCCGGGCAGGGGGCCAGGGCGCGGGCGGCCAGCGAGGCGGCCGCGGCTACCGCCGCTGCACCGGCCCGCCGCGGCCATCCGTGCCCCGCGGCCGCCGCTGGCACCGGCTCCGCCACCGGCTTCGCACCGCGCCCCGCGAACCGCCGACCGCCGGTGGCCTCGGCGCTCGGCCCGCGCTGGGCACAGCGGCCACAGGTCCCCGCATCAGCACCGGCACCGCAGCCTGCAGTGCCACGTCCCCGCGTGCCCGTGAGCCCGTGCCAGGGGACACGTCCCGGTGCCAGCACCGAGCCCGGGGCTGCCCCGCGCCCCCGGCCGCACCCCTGGGGACACCGTGCTGGGGACACCGGGCTAGGGACACCGGGGACACCGGCACGGCAGCGGCCACCCCGGGCCGCCGTGGCCCCGAGCCCACGGTGATGATGCCATGGCTTCCCCGACCCTCGCGGTGACGTCACGGCCGCACGGTGACATCACGGCTTGGCGGCGGCCCCGCGGTGACGTCAGGCGCGGGAACCCCCCGCCCGCGGGGAGCGAGGGTTAAGCACAAACAGCTGGCGGCAGCTGGAGGGGAGGGACCGCGGGGGAGGGAGGGAGGGAGGCAGGGACACACCGGGGCTGAGGGGCCCGGGCTGGGCCTGGCCCGAGGCCAGCCGTGCCTGGGCCCGAGGGGGACGGTGGCACCGCCTCCGGGCTCTGGGGGCCGTGGGGGGCTGCGGGGGCCGTGGGGGCCCATGGGGGGCTGCAGGGGCCGTGTCTCTGCTGTGCCCCAGGGCACTCCAGACTGCGCTGGGGCTCCACGGCCGAGCGTGGGGGGCACAGGAATGGGTCCGGGGTGCCGGCATGACCCCGGGGGTCTCGCTGCTGGGACCCCTTGAGGGGGCACCATCAACACGATGGGCTGCCAAGACCCCGCAGGCCACCGCAGTGCGACCCACACATGGCAGTGTGACCCACACATGGCAGTGTGACCCACACATGGCAGTGTGACCCACACATGGCAGTGCGACCCACACATCGCAGTGTGACCCACGCATGGCAGTGCGACCCACGCATCGCAGTGTGACCCACGCATTGCAGTGCGACCCACACATGGCAGTGTGACCCACGCATTGCAGTGCGACCCACACATGGCAGTGTGACCCACACATCGCAGTGTGACCCACGCATTGCAGTGTGACCCACGCATCACAGTGCGACCCACACATGGCAGTGCGACCCACGCATCGCAGCAAACCCCCGCTCCGTGTGGCCCGTCATGCCTTCTGTACGGCTTGGTATAGCCCAGCACAGCCCAGCAGCTCCCAGTGCAGCCCAGCACAGCCGGGTACAGCCCAGCACAGCCCAGCACAGCCGGGTACAGCCGGGTACAGCCCAGCACAGCCCAGCACAGCCGGGTACAGCCGGGTACAGCCCAGCACAGCCCGGTACAGCCGGGTACAGCCGGGTACAGCCCGGCACAGCCCAGCAGCTCCCAGTGCAGCCCAGCACAGCCCAGCAGCTCCCAGTGCAGCCCAGCACAGCCGGGTACAGCCCCGTACAGCCCAGCAGCTCCCAGCAGAGCCCAGCACAGCCGGGTACAGCCCAGTACGGCCCAGCAGCTCCGAGTATGCCCCGGTATGTCTCAGCACAGCCCAGCGCAGCCCGAACCGCTGCGGCCCCGCGGCCCCGCCCGCTGTCAGCAGCTGCAGCGAGCTGTCATTAGGCTCATTAGCGCTAATTAGCCGCGGCCGCCCCGGGGCCGCCCGGCCCCGCCCCGCCCTCGCGCCGCGCCTTGTATGGAGACGGAGCCGGCGGCGGCCGCCAGGGGGCGGGGCGCGGCAGTGACGTCACTGCGGCGGGGAGGGGCTGGGCGCCGTGACGTCACGGCAGCCGCGAGCCCGCCGCTTGGCCCGGGCCCGGTTGCCGTGACGTCACCGCCGGGGTCGGGCGCCTCCCGCCGTGCCCCGCGGCCGGAAGTGGCGCGTGCAGGGAGACGTGTCGGAGCGGCGGGGCCGGAGCGTGAGCGCGGGACATCGGGGGGAGAGCGGGGCACCGGGGGCACCGGGAACCGGGAGGACAACGAGACCCCGGGGGGACCGGGCGGGAACCGGGGGGAGAGCGGGGCACCGGGGGGACCAGGCCGGAACGGGAACCTGGGGGAGAGCGGGGCACAGGGGAGAGAGCGGGCCATCGGAGGGCCCGGGCAGGAGCGGGAATCGGGACACCGGGTGGTCTGGGCAGAAGAGGGAACCGGGACACCGGGGGCCCGAGCAGCAGGGGCGGGAGCCGGTCCGTGCCGGTACAGCCGGTCCCCCCGCGGGATGCCAGCGTGTCCGTTTCCCCGCCCGCAGAATGATCACGGACGTGCAGCTCGCCATCTTCGCCAACATGCTGGGCGTCTCGCTGTTCCTGCTCGTCGTGCTGTACCACTACGTGGCCGTCAACAACCCCAAGAAGCAGGAGTGAGGAGCCCGGAGGATCCCGGAGGATCCCGCCCCGCCATGGCCCCGCGGCGCCGCCGCTCCCGCCCGTCCCGCCCTCCCCGCCTCTCTCCCGCGGGGCCGCCCCGAGAGGCGCGAGCCCGAGCTTCTTCCAAACCGGCTTTAACGGAAACACGCTGATACACGACAAAACCGTGTGACGTTGTGACCAACCCCCGGCGCCGGGCGGGCTCAGCGCAGCAGCAGCGGCGCCGTGGGCAGCAGCCGGGCCAGCGGCGATCGGTGCTGCGGGGCCCCGCGCGGGGACAGCCCCGGCGCCGAGCAGGGCCGCAGCAGCTCCGCCGGCGCTGCCGCCGCTGCCCGGTACGGCGGGGCCGGGGCTCGGGGCGCCCCCAGCACGGGAAGGGTCCCTCGGTGCCCGGCGCCCTCGCGGGGGGCGCGGGAGCCTCGGGGCAGAGCCCTGCGGGACAGAGAGCGGGGTCGGTGGGCGCGGGGTCGGTGGGCGCGGTGCTGCCGGGGCTGCGTGCCCACCCAGCGCCCCCTGCCTCCCGGGGCTCCGGGATGAGCCCAGAGCCGGCAGCAGCACCTACCCGGGCCTTCCAGGGGCTCTCCGGGCATTCAGCTTCACTGGGAGCACCTGTGGAGAGGGGGGAAGGGGATCAGTGCCAGGCCTTTGTCCCCCTTTTCTTGGGGAAAGCAGTGTGGGACAGAAGTACCTGGCAGAGCCCCACAGCTGGGGAGGCTCCCAGCCCGTGGGGCAGCCCCCCAAAGGGCCCACCCAGCAGAGCCGTGGGGCACAGGCCCTGCTGCAGCCCGGGTCCCTCGCTGCTGGTGCCCCCGGTACCTGCAGAAGTGTCCCGTCCTGGAGCTCCTGCTCGCCTCGCTGCGCCTCCCGTGGCTCGCGGCTGGTGCTCGGCGCTGCCCGGGCGCCCTTGGGCACAGCCCCTGTGTGACAGAGGAGACAGAGCTCAGCGCTGCCGGCCAGGGCTCGGTGCCACGCTGGAGTCACCAGCTGGGCTGGGGCCGTGGTGGGGCACAGGGCACAGCCTGGTGGCACGGTGCCCTGCTGTGTCCCTCCCTGCCAGCTTTGCCAGGGCCAGGTCCCAACACCGAGGGGTGGCCCTGGCAGTGGGATGGGCACAGAGCTCAGTCCCAGCTCGTGCTGCTCATGCAGAGGGCTCTGCCCCAGCTCCAGCCAAGCTCCTGCCTTGGTGTCCCAGGGCACTGGTGTCACCATGCTGGCCAGGTTTAGGAGCTGGGGGCACAGCTGTGCCCTCTGAACCGGGCTGTGTCATGGGGTGTGGGACATGTGCTCAGCCAGGGGAGCTGGGGGGAAAAAGGAAAAAGGAAGGTGTTTGGGACCTGGCTGCAGTGACAGCACTGAAGGAACACACCTGAGTTGCCTCAGTTTCTGCTCACCTGGTTAAAGTCTTTATCCCAACCCAGTCACCTCTCCATCCCACTGACGCAGTGAGGTGGGGGGCACACTGCCCACTGGGGTGGAGCCAGGGCCGGGCTGCAGAGGGACACGGGGAAGGAGGGAGGGTGGGCCAAGCGCAGGGCAGCAGGGTCTCCACGCTGTCCCAGCTCCAGGCACCCTCAGCTCCTTCCCTGCTGCCTGGGGTGGCACAGCCAACCTGAGGGCACCAGCACTTGCCCTTGGAAGGCAAGGCCAGGGCTCAGAGCACCCCTGGGCCCTGATCCCTCTGCAGACACAGCAGTGCTGGCAGTGCTGGGCCTCTCGGAGGTGGGGAGAAGGTGGTGGGAGAGCTGGGGGAGGTCTGGAGTGGCCAGGATGGAAGCAGGTCAGGCTGTGCCAGGGCAGGGGAGGAAGAGCCGGGTCCTGGTCCCAGTGCCAGGCAGCAGCATGAGGGTGCAGTGTGCCATGGGGCACTCACTCTGCTGGAGGAGGCTGTGCCAGGGGGGAGCACAGGAGGCAGCACAGCCCAGCCAGTCGCTCCTGGGGACACCAGGCACCAGGCTCTGCCCCCAACGTGTCCCTTCAGGCAGGGATGGGGCCAGGGCTCGCTCCAGGCAGGCCTGGCCAAAGGAACAGACAGAACAACGTGCCCATGAGAACATCAGCCTTTTATTTCCTCCCCACCATGTTCTCATGGCAGACAAGACACAGTCATGACAGAGGGCTGGGCAGCAAACCCCGAGCACAACACGACCGACGGACACCAGAGGAACACAGCTCAACACAAGCACAGCTTCAGGCTCACAGGGGGCACCTGCCCCAGCTCACAGCCCTGGGCACTGTGGGGCTTTGGAGCACGGTGCCCCAGAGCTGAGCCCCACAGTGGATGTGGGCACAGGGCTGTCACTGCCTGCCCCCCACGGTGGCAATGCCAGCGCAGGGGGCACAGCCAGTGTCCTGCCTGACTGTGTACCCCGCTGCAGCACATCAACCCCCACCAGAGGGGACTCAGCACGTTGGAAACCCCCTGGCGCCCCTGCCAGCTCACAGCTCACAACCTACTGTTGCCCAGCCAGTGCCTAAAGAGGAGAAAGGCACTTTGGTGTGTCCCTGCTGGCCTCAGGAATGCTTGGGAGCAGTGGGAAGCTGAGCAAAGGTTTTCTGTGCTGGCTTCTCCAGAAGCCCTTTGGTCCCGGCCCTGGAGGGGGGCATCTCCCTGCAGCCCCTGTGCCCAGGGATCCCCACATGCCAGTGGAGCAGGAGCTCAGCTGGGCGGTGCAGCGCCAGCCCAGGCCCCTCACAGAGCCACTGTCACTGTGTCAGTGCTGAGCCCCTCAGGGCCGTGGTGCCGCCCAGCAGCTGGACAGGCGCCGCAGCAGGCGCGCGAGGGCTCCCCAGCCTGGCTTACCTCTGCCCGGGGCCGGGCTGCTGCCGCCACCCCCGGGGCCCTGCGGCACGGCCGGGGGCCTGGGGCTGCCCAGGGTGAAGCTGGGGGAGGCTCGGATCCGGGGGGAGTCCTGTTGGCTGCCCCCGCTGCCAGCGGTGCCGCTGCTGAAGCTCCTGGCACGGGGCAGCGCGTGGTCAGAGGCCGAGGTGGGCAGCCCCCTGCAGGGGTGAGACGTGGGGGTCAGCCCAGCACGGCGAGGGGGCTCCCCCTGCACCCTCCACCCACCACCACAGCCCAGCAGCAAGGGCAGAGCCCTTGCAGAGCCCTGGACTCCTCCTCAGGAGCTGCTGGGGACAAGGATGTCACCAGGACTGTCCCTGAGAGCCCCAGTGCCCTGCGCTGGACATCACTGTCCCAGCAGCGCTGTCTCAGGGTTCCTCACCCCCAGTCCCAAACCAAGGAATTGCTGAGTTTGGAAAAGGCCTTACACACCATGGTGTCCAAGCCTCCCCCAGCACTGCCCAGGCCACCACTGACCCATGGCCCCAAGTGCCACAGCCACAGGGCTTTGAAACCCTCCAGGGACAGGGAGTCCACCCCTGCCCTGGGCAGCTGTACTGGACAGCCCTTTCCAGGAGGGAATTGTTCCCAGTACCCAGCCTGAATTTCCCCTGGCCCAGCCTGAGGCCATTTCCCCTTGTCCTGTCCCTGTTCCCTGGGAGCAGAGCCCGACCCCCACCTGGCTCCACCCTGCTGTCAGGGAGCTGTGGGGAGGAAGAAGATCCCCCTAAGCTTCCTCTTCTGCAGGCTGAGCCCCTTCCCAGCTCCCTCAGGTCCCCCTGAGCCTCCTCTTCTGCAGGCTGAGCCCCTCCCCAGCTCCCTCAGCCTGTCGCATCCCAGCCCGGTGCAGGACGTGATGCAGGAGAGAGCTCCCAGCTTCCTGGGGCAGGCAAATCCCAACCAGCTCACTCCAGGGACTGAGCCCTGCCGTTCCCAGGGCCGGGAAGAGCTAGGGCCAGGGCAGGTGACCCTGGCAGGTGACTCACTTGGGGACATTTATCATGTCTAAGTGCCGTTATCCTGCAGCTCCCACGCTCGCCCCAGCCAGCCCTTACGTGGAGCTCCTGGGGGGGGTCCTGGCACCTCCTCTCCTCCGCGGGCCCCCGGCGCTGCCGCGCAGCCCCCGCACGTGCTTCAGCATCCAGGCCCGCAGGTTGCCCAGGCACGTGTGCTCCGAGAGCACGATCCGCGGCCAGGGGTTGCACTCGGCCATGTCCAGGGCTGCCACCGCCAGCGCCCGGCCCACCTGCCGGGACAGGGCACAGGTGAGGGGCGTGAGGGGGCAGCAGGGGGGGCACAGAGTGAGGGGCACAGGTGAGGGGTGTGAGGGGAACAGCAGGGGGGGCACAGAGTGAGGGGCACAGGTGAGAGGGCAGCAGGGGGGGCACAGAGTGAGGGGCACAGGTGAGGGGCATGAGGGGGCAGCAGGGGGGCACAGAGTGAGGGGTGCCAGGAAACAGCAGGGTGGGGCACAGCCACAGGGCACAGGTGAGGGGCATGAGGGGGCAGCAGGGGGGCACAGAGTGAGGGGCACAGGTGAGGGGACAGCAGGGGGGGCACAGAGTGAGGGGCACAGGTGAGGGGACAGCAGGGGGGGCACAGAGTGAGGGGCACAGGTGAGGGGCGTGAGGGGACAGCAGGAACAGCAGTGTGGTGAACACGTGAGGGGCATGAGGGTGACAGCAGGGGGGGGCACAGGTGAGGGGCGCCAGGGGACAGCAGGGTGGGGCACAGCCACAGGGCACAGGTGAGGGGGCACCAGGAGAGGAGGAATAGGACAGTGTGGGGCACAGGTGAGGGGCACCAGGGGACAAGAGGAACAGCAGAGTGTGGAGCACAGAGGGCACAGGTGAGGGGCACCGGGGGACAGCAGTGTGGGGCACAACCAGGGGGCACAGGTGAGGGGGCACCGGGGGACAGGAGAAACAGCACAGTGTGGGGCATGGGTGAGGGGCACCAGGGAACAAGAGGAGCAGCAGAGTGTGGGGCACAGGTGGGGGGGCACGAGGAGAGGAGGAACAGGACAGTGTGGGGCACAACCAGAGGGCACAGGAGGAACAGCAGAGTGTGGGGCACAGGTGAGGGGCACCAGGGGACAAGAGGAACACAGGGTGGGGCACAGGTGAGGGGGCACCAGGAGAGGAGGAACAGCACAGGGTGAAGCACAACCAAAGGGCACAGGTGAGGGGGCACCAGGGGACAGGAGGAGCAGCACAGTGTGGGGCACACCAGAGGGCCCAGTGAGAAGGGGAGCACAGGAAGAGGGGAAGCATGGGGGAGAAAAGGGGGACACAGGGACAGGAAGGCACCAGGAGAAGGGGGGGCACGAGGGGAGATGAGAGCACCAGGAAGGAGGGATGCCAGGGGATGGGGGCACTGGGGAGAGGGGCAACTCCCCAGAGCCTGGGGCAGCAAAGCCCCAGCCCCAAGCCCAGCCCACCCTCGGGATGTCTCTCCCCCTGCAGGCCGCCCCGGGCCCGTACCTGCTCAAAGAGGTCCACGGTGTAGCGGGAGGGGAAGTTGGGCTGAGGCGGGGGGCTGGCACGGCCGTTGTCATGGCAGGCCCCCGGGATGCTGTTCACCGAGCGCCCCGCGTTGTAGTTGCACTCCAGGGTGTAGCTGCGGGGCACGAGGGAGCCTCTGTTACCCACAAACCCGCAGCAGGGCTGGGGCTGTCCCGCATCATTCCCCTGGCAGGGCCACTGCAGCAGATTCAGGGCACTGGAAAGGGGGTCCCACTGCACCAGGGAGGGGGTCCTGCTCCAAAGGACACAGAAGTGCAGGGAAAGGGGCAGGGTTTTGAGGAGAGCCCCCTCCGATGGCAGGAATGGCCCACGCCCTGTGTGGGGATGCACGGACGTACCAGAGATCAGCAGGATGGGAATTCGGGATGGATGTCTGAGGGTGGCACCCAAAGTGCCAAGGTCCCTGTGAGGAGACCTCTTGGTCACCTCTGGAAGGTGATGGGGAATGGGGGAGTCCCTGATGGGTAGAGAAAGGGAAATTATCTACTGTCACCACCAACAGTCCAGGGAGTGGGCAGCTACAGCCTGACCCTGACCCTCAAGGTGCCTTGGAGCACTTCCTCCTGGAGGAGGAGGAGGGATGGACAACTGTGGGCTAGGAGCTGCCAGCTGGGATGGCTCCCATCTGTCCCACTGGTCCCATCTGTCCCACGGCAGGGCCAGCAGAGCAGAAAACCTGAGCAGCTCTGGCCCAGTCTGCCTGGAGCCCACACGAGCACGGGGAGCACTCCCAGCTCTTTTTGGGATGTTGCTGTTGGATCAACAGCCTGGGCTGCTCCAGGTCAGTCACAGAGCAAAGCTCCCCAGTGAGCCAAGCCCAAAGCCCACGAGTGAGTGTGTGTGTGTGTGCTCCTGTGGGGCTGCAGTGGGCACAAGGCAGCAGCTGAGCACACAGCAAGCGCCAAGGAAACTGAGAGAGCCTCTGCTCTGTGGGTCTGGCTGCCTCACCCCGTGGGATAGCCCCAGGAATATCCCATCCCCTGTGGGAGAGGGATGGATCACAGGCATCCCCAGCTCACGGGATCACTGATGGGCTGAGGCTGGTATCTCACACACAGCCACGGGGATGCTGTGCCCACCACACCTCTACTTAATTACAGCTCAGTACAGCCAGGAACACGCAGGAAAGAGGAGAATTCCCCTCAGAAAGCTGTTCAAGAGCAGGGAGAAGCAGCCAGAGGAGCTGCAGAGGGGTGGGGAGGGACAGGAAGGAAAGGAGCCTGCATCTCAGGAACACGGCACAGCCAGCACAGCCAGGCCCAGCCTCTGCTGACCGCCCTGGGGCCACGCAGGTGTCTGTCCCACAGAACTGCGTCCCCTTTGCCCACATCCCCACCCACTCTGAGCTGCCCTACCTGTGGATGATGCCCAGGGCCTTGTAGATGGCCACGCGGCCGCTGCCCTCCTTGGACTGCCCGTCGCGCTTGTCCCGCGCGTACATGTTCTTCTCCGAGAAGTTGCAGCCCGTGAAGTCAAAGTAAGGGGAGTTGAGGGAGATGAGCTTGGGGAACAGCATGTTCTCCACCTGCAGGGGGCAGGGAGCAGCAGGGCTGAGCGGGGCTGCCCATCCTGCTCCAGCGGGAGCAGTGCCGAGCACAGGGTGGCACCAGGCTCTGCCCAGCTCCAGGGTCTCACAAGCTCCAGCTGTGCCCAGGGTATAAAGGAATTGACAGAGTGACAAAACTGTCCTCTGTCCCCTTAAAAAGGAAAGAAATCCATAAGTTTCTCTCCTCAATTAGGTGAAAAGACACCTCATAGGACCTGGGGGGTTTCACCTCAAACTTAAGGATAGCCAATTTGACAGAAGCCGAAAAGTCCTGCCTGAGCAATTTACCAGAAAAGGAAGAGAACATAGAAAGCAATCCCTTTTGTGAGGTGTTTTACCATGGGTAAGGACCTCTTGCACCTGGCTGGGTTTTTCTCTGTAAAGTTTTTTTATTTTGCCTTTTATGAAAACCTTTTTGTTTCCAACACTGCCACAGAAGCCGTCCTGCTGCTTTTCTGCCTTCTAAGGTAGCTGAGCTATCTCAGGTGTGACATAGATCTCCAAGAGCTTGTGAGACCTGGCTGGAGGAGACCCACATTCCAAGGGCAGGCTGCCCACCCCTCGATGGGCTCTCCTGACAGCCAGCTGGGAGCACACCCTGCTGACCCTCACCAGCTCCCAGGGGGAATCTGAGACCTCCTGCTGCCCTGGTCACCACGCGGGGGGAGGACAGAGAGGAGGAGGAAGAAAGGAGGAGGAAAGAAGGAGGAGGAAAGAAGGAAAGGAGGAGGAAAAGGAAGGAACTGTGAAGGGACTGCACGCCCCTCTCGCAGCAGCAGGAGCACTGGGGCAGAGCAGAGCAGCAGGAGGCTCCGGCGGCCGCAGCACTGCGGGTTCGGGCGGGGCCCTCACCTGGTCGTTCTCGTCGCTGAAGCAGTTGCCGTACATGAAGCAGCCGCGCTTGGAGGCGTGCCCGTGCAGGTCCACGTAGTAGGCGAGGCCACTGTCCCGGGGCGCGATGGGCTCTGCGGGCTGTGCGGGCTCAGCTTCGGGCACGGGGGCAGGGGCGGGGGTCCCGGGCCCCTCCTCACGGCGCTCGCTGCCGGGGCTCGATGGCAGGATGCAGGCGGCTCGCTCGGAGCCGTCTGACACCTGGGCATCCTGGCCCGGCGCCCTGGGGCTGCTCTCGGCCGGGCAGGAGCGGCTGCCGGCCCGCCACGAGCCGGGGCAGTTGCGGAGGTTGTTGCTTTTGTCCAGCTCTGATAACGGGGCCTCCGCGGCCGGCACGGGGCAGTTGGGGGATTTCAGGCTCAGCGAGCTGGTGCCCAGGGGGGAGACAAACGTCCTCCAGTCCGGAGAGCCGGGCAGGACGCGGCTGTGCACGTGGTGGTAGAGCAGGACGGCCTTGGCGCCGTACACGGCGGGGTGCAGCTCGGCGTCGGGGTGCAGGTACTGCCGGTTCAGGTTCACCCCGCGCGAGTCGGTGCTGCGGGAGAGCCAGACACACCTGAGCGCCGCCAGGGCACCTGGGGCAGCAGCTGGGGCTGCTAGCACGGGCCAGGGTAAGGGAGCAAAAGGGGCCTTTGTATAGTATCCACAGATGTTTGATTCGGCTGTCTGGTGAGACGTTCAGGTCCCAGCACCCAGACACAGAGAGGCTCAATTTCCCTCTACAGGGGCCTGGGGGCTGAACCTGGTCTCGGGGCAGTACAAAGGTAAGGGACAATCAGGGAATAGGGAAAGACTGGCTCAGGGACATAGGAACAGGGAAGGAGCCAATGGGGTCTAACAGCTCTTTGAGGGAAGCTTCTTGTATCTCCCTAGACCAGGGAATGCCTCCCAACCCCAGGGTCTTCACACCCCGGCAGAGCTGAGCTCGCCTTGGAGCACCGAGGGCTTTGGGCTCTGCCTCAAAATGCCAATAATGGCCAGACCAATGGCCAGGAGCTGCCAGAGCAGTGACACTGCACAGTGTGGAAGAGTCCTGCACAACCCTCCCCAGAGACGGCAACCAGGAAGGGGCTGGAGCACCAGGAGAGGCTGAGGGAGCTGGGCAAGGGGCTCAGCCTGGAGAAAAGGGGGCTCTGGGAGGACCTTGTCACTCCCTGCAACTCCCTGACAGGAGAATGGAGCTATGTGGAAGGGCCAGGTTCTGCTCCCAGAGAACAAGGGACAGGACCAGAGGGAAGAGCCTTGACTCGAACCAGGGAAAGTTTAGGTTGGATATTGGGAACGCTTTCTTCATGGTAAGGGCTGTCCTGCCCTAGCACTGGCTGCCCTGGGCAAGGGTGGATTCCCCATCACTGGAGGAGTTTAAAAGCCCTGTGGCTGTGGCACTTGGGGACCAGGGTCAGCTGGGCTGTGCTGGGGTGGTTGGACTCCACGGTCTCACAGGGCTTTTCCAACCCAATTGAGTCCAAGATTCCATGATTTTATAAATATAACAAAACCCATAGAATCAGCTTTCTGAGATCCCTTCCTCAGCAAGCTCACAGCCTTTTCCACATTCACACCCATCAGTGAAGGACACTCCCCTTTTGCTCACATCTACCAACCAATACCCAAATAAACCCTTCCTGCTCCTTTTCCTTGAGGGAACAGCTGGCCTCAGGGGTCAGGGAGGATGTCTCCAGCCCCATGAAGCCCCGAGCAGGCTGGCAGGCAGGCAGAGGGCCCTGCACTCACCGGTAGTGGCCCCGCAGCACCCCGTCGGGGTTCAGCATGGGGATCAGCTTGAACACGAACATGCGCCGCAGCATCTGCGCCCGGGGGTCCTTCTCCCGCAGGATGAAGTCCAGGAAGCCATTGAAGACAAAGCTGGAGGGGGTTTCTCCTGGGTGGACTCTGCTGCTGAGGAAAAACACCTGGGGACAAACAGCCGGGCTGAGGGGGGTGTCCTGCCTGCCCTAGGATACCCCAAAAGCAAAGGGTCTCACAGACTTTGCTCCACCACCTCTGCCCAGACGCTCCAGCCCTTGGGGCCACAATGCCATTCTGGTCAGAGCCATGGGGGCTGCAGAAAGGGGCCACCACAGGGGCAGCTGGCCCCCAGCTCAGCCCAGCGTGGTGTCTCACCCTCTTTCCAGTGAAGCAGTGAGGCCGGGGTGTGCTGGTGTCTGGGAAAAGCTTGTCCAGCCGGGGCTCCCGCTTCTCCTGCATGCCATGGCACGAGGTGATGGTCAGCAGGTCCACACGCAGCTTGTCCAGAGAGTGGCACAGCAGCTCCCGGTGGTAATAGACCGAGTCCAGGGGGCTGGGGGGGAGAGGGGATCTCAGCCAGCCCCAGGGGCTCCCAGCTGGGTGGGGAATGCTGCCCACACTCACAGCCCCAGCCCCACAAGGAGCACCCCACATCTGGGCTGTTTGCTGCTGGACACCCCCAGAGCCTGCTGGGAGCACGAGCAGCCCTTCCTTCAGGGTGAGGAGGGGGGCCCAGGGCTGGGTTTGCCCTCCCCAAACCCAGCTGTGGCAGCAGCGGGGGATCAGCTCGGGCACAGCCAGACAGGCACAGAAGGTCAGGTCATCCCATAGGGGAGATGATGCCTGCCAGCAGGAGGGACAGGGCACTGAGGGACTCATCCCACCACGAGGTGACCCATTCTGGCAGGAGGGATGGCTCCAGAACAATAGGGATCCTCTGGAACCCCGTGGGTGGCTCAGGGCAAGCTGCTTGTGCAGAGCTGGGGCACAGAGGAGCACAGGCCAGGCAGCTCTGGGGAGGGCACAGAGACCCTCCTGCTGCAGACAGAGCTTTCTCAGGGGAAAAACCCCAAGCAGGCACAGCCCAGGAAGGCGGGACAAAGGCCAGGAAGGAGAAAGGGGGGGCACACCTGCTGGGGGACATGTGCCTGCAGTCCTGGTAGCGGCGATCCAGCTCTTTGAGCATGTCCTGGCACTCCGTGTAGGAGAAGGGGTAGCAGAAGGCAAAGTAGGTGACGGTGCCACGCTCCAGGAAGCGGTGCACGAAGGACAGCACGAACTGCGCCTCCACCACCTGCCAGGGACACCAGGGAGAGGGCTGGGCACGGCCCAGGGGCACAGCCAGCCCAGCACAGCCCCTGCTGCTCCCCTCAGCCCAGCACAGCCCCTGCTGCTCCCACAGACACGGCCCAGGGGCACAGCCAGCACAGCACAGCCCCCGCTGCTCCCACAGACACGGCCCGGGGGCAGAGCCAGCCCAGCATGCACAGGGTCCTGAATGCACAGGGTCCTGAATGCACGTGTCCCTGCATGCACAGGGTCCTGCATGCACAGGGTCCTGCATGCACAGGGTCCTGAATGCACAGGGTCCTGAATGCACGTGTCCCTGCATGCACAGGGTCCTGCATGCACAGGGTCCTGAATTCACAGGGTCCTGCATGCACAGGGTCCTGAATGCACAGGGTCCTGCATGCACAGGGTCCTGCATGGACAGGGTCCCTCCAGGCACATGTCCCTGCCTGCACAGGGTCCTGAATGCACAGGGTCCTGCATGCACAGGGTCCTGCATGCACGTGTCCGTGCATGCACAGGGTCCTGCATGCACAGGGTCCTGCATGCACAGGGTCCTGCATGCACGTGTCCCTGCCTGCACAGGGTCCTGCACGCACAGGGTGCTGCATGCACAGGGTCCTGAATGCACATGTCCCTGCCTGCACAGGGTGCTGCATGCACAGGGTGCTGCATGCACACGTCCCTGCCTGCACAGGTCCCCGCCGGTGCTCACCTGGAAGCTGGGCCGCTGCTGGATGCGCTCCCAGCGCGGCCGCACGGGCAGCGTGCGCACGAAGGGGGTCATGCCCTGCGCGTACAGCCGGCTCTGCTTGTTCATGTTGAGGATGTGCAGCTTGATCAGCTTCCCCGGGGCGCCCCCGCTCACGCTGAAGTAGAACCAGGACCTGGCAAAGGGAGCAGCGGCGGCGCTCAGCCCCAGCCCGCGGCTCGCCGAGCTCTCCGCTGCCTCCGTACCCACCGGGAGCTGTCCGAGCCCCGGCGGGCGGAACCGGACCCCCGAACCCCCTCCCAGGGCACTCCGGGCCCCACCGGGAGCTGTCTGAGCCCCGGCGGGCGGAACCGGACCCCCGAACCCCCTCCCAGGGCACCCCCGGCCCCACCGCTCCCTCCTCCCGAGGCACCCACCCCCACCCGGTACCGCCGGAGCCCGTCAGACCCCCCGGCGCGGACACCGACCCCCCGAGCCCCCTCCCAGGGAACCGCCGCTGCCCCTTCCACCTCAGCCCCACCCGCAGCGGCCGCTCCCGGGCCCCCGCCAGGACCTTTCCCCGGGAATGAATCCCCGCGGAGCCCGGCCGGTCCCATCGGCCCTTCCCGGTTCCCCGGCCAGCCGTACCTGTTGCCGTTCTCATACTCAGTGTGGGCGCAGTCGGGCCGCGTCCACACGTTGAACTCGTAGTCGGCGGCGGGCAGAGCGCTGCCGCGGGCGGCGGGGCCGCCCCCCGGCTCTGTAGGCCGCACCTGTTCCACGTGTGCCAGGTTGCCCGAGTCGAAGTGGGAGCTGAAGAGCAGACCCCCGCAGCGGATGTCCATGGCCCCTGGCATCTCCATGGCACGGCCGGGACCGGCATCGCCCCGGGACGGCCGCGGCACGGCCGGTACGGGCCGCCCGGCAACAGCAACGCGCGCGGCCATTGGCTGCCGCCTCCCAGCAACCTGCCCGTCCATTGGCTGGCGCCTCGGCAACGGCCGCAGCGGCACCGGGGCAGCCGCCCTTCTCGACCACGCCCCTCTCCGGCAGACAGACCACGCCCCCTCATGAAGAAAACCACGCCCCAAATCGCGCGGGCCACGCCCCTTGTGACCAGGGCCACGCCCCTCGCTGGGCTCCGCGCCGGCCGCGTCCCCAGAGGGGACCGGAGTGACCGGACAGAGTGGACAGGGGGTGTGACCGGACACTGGCTGTGACGGGACACTGGGTGTGACAGGACACTGGGCGTGTGAGTGGGCATTGGATGTGCGTGGGCACTGGGTGTGAGTGGGCACGGGGGTGTGACCGGACACTGGCTGTGACGGGACACTGGGTGTGACAGGACACTGGGTGTGTGAGTGGGCATTGGATGTGCGTGGGCACTGGGTGTGAGTGGACAGTGGGTTTGAGTGGGCACCGAGTGTGCGTGGACAGTGGGTGTGAATGGACACAGGGGTGTGAGCGGGCATTGGGTGTGAGCGGGCATTGGGTGTGCGTGGACAGTGGGTGTTAATGGACACAGGGGTGTGAGTGGACAATGGGCATGACTGGACACTGGGTATGAGTGGACAGGGGGTGTCACCAGACAATGGGTGTGACTGGACAGTGGGTGTGAGCAGACAGAGTGACAGTGGGTATGAGTGGACACTGCGGTGTGAGTGGACACTGGGTGTGACTGAACAGTAAGGTGTGAGTGCACACGAGGATGTGAATGGACACAGGGGTGTGACAGGACGTGGCCGTGCACAGACACACACACACGGAGCACAGGTGTGCATGGAGGCACGGAGACACCCGAACGTGCCCACACGTGGGTGAGCACAGAGGCACACACAGGTGCCTTTGCACACCTGTAAGAACACAGGCACTCCCGACCCCTGTGCACACCCCCATGGGTGACACACCCCCCCACCCCACACAAACACGCCAACCCCAGTCCCACCCGTGGGGTGGCACCAGCAGCTCCCTGGACCCCCATAAACCACCCCAGCCCTGGCACTGCCCCCCCGGGGTGGGTGGGACTGGGAGTGCAGGGGGGTCTGGACAGCCCGTCCCTCCCCATCACACACACGGCCATCTTCAACCAGGAAGAAATATAAAGCATACAGAGCAATTCTAAGGAAAAAATAATAAAATAAATCAGTTCATTCATTGGTGGGAAGGGGTGGGAAGGTGAGGGGCTCCAGGTGTCCACCCCTGACCCTGTGAGCAGGCAGAACACGAGGGGATGGGGATCACCCCCCAGGGACAGCGGGACAGGGAGAGCCAGAGCGGTCACAGGGTGTGGAGAAACCTGGGCGTGCGTTTGCCCGGCCCCCAAAAACACAAACCTCCCCAAAAGCCCCGATGGGACCCAAAGTTCCTGCGGGCACTGCCCGTGCCCTGCTGCACCCCGGGCAGCCAGAACACGGCGTGTGATTTCAGTGCCCAGAAATCACGGCCAGGGCCCAGTCCTTGAGGGCCAGGGTGGCGTCCTGCACGTACAGCCAGGAGGAATAGGTGAAGCTCATCAAGTGGTCCCTCACGCACTGCCACGTCACGTCCCCGCTGGAACAACAAGGACAGGGGATTGACTGGGGTCAGGGCCAGCAGGGATCAGGGACACGGGGGGCACAGGGGACCCCTGGGCAGGGCAGGGCACAGGGACAGGCACAGAGCCCAGGGGAAGGACGCCCAGGGGGCACCTGCTCACCTGCAGGAGTCGAGGCAGCGCTGCCAGCCCCGCTGCAGCAGCGCAGCCAGGCCCTGCAGCAGCGGCAGCAGGCAGCTGTGCAGCAGGAAGTGCAGCAGCTCCCGGGCACACTCGGCCAGGTGCAGCAGCGCTTCGGGCAGCCGGCTCTGCAGCTGGGGAGCACAGGTGGTGTGGGGTGAGCACACCTGTGACACCCCCATCTCACCCCTCGCTCCCTCCCCAGCGGCCCAGAGCTCCCCCCGTCACTGCCCCATTGTCTGGAAAAATCCCTTGGCCAGGATTTCACTCCTGGGGAGCTGAGAGGCCTCAGAGAAAAAGGAAAACAGTATTATCTCATTTGCTTCTCCTGGGTTTTGCTGCTTTGGAATGTGGTTGGAGATTGTTCATCCAACCTGTGAATTGTTCATTAATTTAGTGTGAATTGTTTTGACTTAATGACCAATCATGTGTCAGGACTCTGAGGAGAGAGTCACGAGTTTTTAATTAGCATCTTGTTAAACCTTCTGTATGTATCCTTCCTCTATTCTTTAGTATAGTTTTAGTATGGTATTATTTAATAATCGAACATATTAAATATTATATTATATTATATTATATTATATTATATTATATTATATTATATTATCTATATTAATAATTAATTATAAAATAATATAATTATTATTTTTACATTATTTATATATATTACTTTATACACATTAGTATAATTATCCTTTTATAATCTAATATAGATTATAACAATAATAAATTAGCCTTCTAAAAACATGGAGTCAGAGTCATTATTTCCCTCCTGCCACAGGGAACCCAGCAAGCTCCACCCTCCCCAGGTTCCCTTTTCTGCAGCACCCAGCAGACAGGGCACCCACGCTCCGTGACCCTGATGCCACCCCAGGGGCACCCCCTGTGCCCACCCCACTCACCCAGTCGCCGAGGCAGGGCAGGCTGCCGTGGAGCCAGGCGAGCAGGGCACAGCCCTGCTGGGTCACAGCCCAGGCCACCTCCCCGGCGGTGCTCCAGAGCAGCTCCAGCTGCGGCCACAGCACCGACAGGGCCACGGCGCCGTGCTGGGCCAGGCTGCGCTCCAGCCACCTGCAAGGGAGCCTCGGGTGAGGCCACGGCTGGGCAGGGCACCGGGGGCACCCACACAGAGGGCACGGAGCTGCCAGCACGGGGTGAATGGGGCAGAGCTCCAGCGTGAGCTGGAATGGCTCAGGCAGGGATGGGAACAGCTCCAGGGTGAGCTGGAATGGCTCAGGCAGGGAACAGGAACAGCTCCAGTGTGAGCTGGAATGGCTCAGGCAGGGATGGGAACAGCTCCAGGGTGAGCTGGAATGGCCCAGGCAGGAACAGGAACAGCTCCAGTGTGAGCTGGAATGGCTCAGGCAGGGAACAGGAACAGCTCCAGTGTGAGCTGGAATGGCTCAGGCAGGGAACAGGAACAGCTCCAGGGTGAGCTGGAATGGCCCAGGCAGGAACAGGAACAGCTCCAGTGTGAGCTGGAATGGCTCAGGCAGGGATGGGAACAGCTCCAGTGTGAGCTGGAATGGCCCAGGCAGGGATGGGAACAGCTCCAGTGTGAGCTGGAATGGCTCAGGCAGGGAACAGGAACAGCTCCAGTGTGAGCTGGAATGGCTCAGGCAGGAACAGGAACAGCTCCAGTGTGAGCTGGAATGGCTCAGGCAGGGATGGGAACAGGAACAGCTCCAGTGTGAGCTGGAATGGCTCAGGCAGGGCAGGGAACAGTCCCAGCTCCCTGCCCAGCCCTCGTGGGCTGCCCAAGAGCCCCATCCCAGCCCCAGGAGGCACCCAGGGGTGTCACACACCTGTAGCCCTGCAGGCTGGCACGGGACACCTTCTGCCAGGCCAGCTGCGACGCGGGCAGCACGCCGGAGGAGTGCAGCAGCCGGGCACAGGACGAGGCTGCAAGACAAAGATGAGCTCCTTGAGTGGCCTTGCCCGTCTGTCTGTCCCCTGACACCTGTCTGTCTGTCCCCAAGGGCCCTGGGGGGGCACACGGCTCGAGCTGTGCTGTGGAAGCCCTCGGGAGATGCTCCAGGAGGGGACAGACAGACAGAATCCCCTGAGCAGACCCTCCCAAAGGGGAACAGGCAGTGCTGCAGCACCTCCATCCCCCAGCTGGACAGACGGACAGGCCCCACTGCTCACAGCAGCCACAGGACACAGGCAGGGACATGGAGGGGAAAGAGCCACAGGAGGGATCCCAGGGAGCAGGATCATTCCTGGGCAAGGGGAAAAAGCCTCAAGCTTGTGACAGGGAAGGTTTAGGTTGCAAACAAAACCCAGTTCCTTCCCAGCAAGGGTTTTTTGTGACAGGGAAGGTTTAGGTTGCAAACAAAACCCAGTTCCTTCCCAGCAAGGGTTTTTGTGACAGGGAAGGTTTAGGTAGCAAACAAAACCCAGTTCCTTCCCAGCAAGGGTTTTTTGTGACAGGGAAGGTTTAGGTAGCAAACAAAACCCAGTTCCTTCCCAGCAAGGGCTGTGCAGGCTGCCCAGGGCCATGGTGGAGCTCCCATCCCATGGGGCGTTTAAAGGCCACGTGGATGTGGCACTCTGGGGACGGGGACAGGGGTGGCCTGGCAGTGCTGGGGGCTGCCCGGTGCCCCCAGAGCATTTCTGACCCTGGGTGAGCCCGTGAGCGCCCAGCCTACCCTGGAAGGAGCCGTGTGTGTGCACGTCGTGCAGCAGGAATCCAGCAGCCAGCAGCAGCAGCACGAGCAGCAGCCGGGCCCAGGGCAGGCCCCGGCCCCTCATCTTGCACAGCAGCTCCTGCACAGGGGGAGGACAAGGCCCTGTCACTGCCACCGCCGGCTCCTGGCACGGGGAGCTCCAGCACAGCAGCACCACCCAGCCCCGGCCTCCCTGCTCCTGCCAGAGAGAGCTCAGTTATCCACAGTGCTCAGAGTGACCCCTGCACGGACTGGGGTTTGTGTGGGCTATCAGAGCACAGCTCTGCCTGTGCTCTCCAACTTTCATTCATTTCTGCTGCACAGTGTCTTAAGTGAGAGGTCACTTTGCCAGATGTGGCAGGAAGGATGCAAAAACACATGGCCACGCTTCCTGCACTAAGTCTGTCATTCCCAAGCAGGAAAGACACATCTGAGGGGACAGAGACATCTGCTGAGCAGCTGGGGTTGGACAGGGACCAGCACATCTGTCCCCAGCGTGTCCTGCGTGCGTGTCACCACGGGGCCCTGGCCCTGCACGTGGCCAGCAGCAGGAGGGGCTGGCCAGAGCCCCAGCACAGAGCTGAGATCCCAGCCTGGCTGCTGGCTACCGCCTGTCCCATCCCATCCCCCCCTGTCCCGTTCCCTCCTGTCCCTCACCTTGCAGGCAGTGTCACAGGCGGCCACGTCCGTGTCCCCTCCAGCCCCCCTGGCTGCCAGCTCCTCGTTTGTCACCTTGAAGGAGCGAACCGTTTCCTGCAGGGACTGCTGCACCTTGGGCACAGCAGGGGCTGTGTCAGGACCCCCTGGACCCCACAGAGCCCCCTGGGCTGCCACGGCACCAGGAGGGCAAGGGTGGGTGCCATGGGGACATTGCCAGCTCAGGGAGCTCTCAGAGCAACACAGGGACATTGCCAGCTCAGGGAGCTCTCAGAGCAACACAGGGACATTGCCAGCTCAGGACATGTCCCAGCAGCACGGGGACACTGTCCCAGCCCACAGCTGCCATGGGGACACTGCCAGCTCAGGACATGTCCCAGCAGCACGGGGACACTGTCCCAGCCCACAGCTGCCATGGGGACACTGCCAGCTCAGGAGCTGTCCCAGCAGCACGGGGACACTGTCCCAGCCCACAGCCGCCCCGTGCCCCTGCCCAGCCCTACCTTCTTGCTGCTGCTCTCCCAGGACTGCAGCAGGTGGTTCAGCAGCAAGCTGTGGGTGAGGAGAACACAGGGCTGGCTCCGGAGCTCCCAGAGGAACTCAGGTGTGCCAGAGGCTCTGCAGGTGGGCGCAGGGCCCCCACAGCGTGCACTGACCTGGACTGGGCGAGGTGCTTGGTGTAGAGCTGCCTCCAGACGCTGAAGCTCAGCGGGTCCAGGCTCAGGCACTGGCTCAGGGAGGTCAGGAGCTGGGGAGGGGGCACAGCAGCTCCTTAGGGGTGACCCTCACCCCACAGGTGCCACAGAGGCACCAGACAGAGCTGCAGCACCCCTGCCCACAGAGGGGTGGAACTGGATGGGCTCCAAGGGCTCTGCCACCCAAACCATTCCAGGATTTGCTGATTCCTATCCCCTGGGAGCAGGCAGCAGACCCCTGCCTACAGCAATGTCTCCCTGCTGACAGAGTGACAAAACTCTCCTTTGTCCCCTTAAAAAGGAAACAAGCCCACAAGTTTCTCTCCTGAATTAAGTGAAAAGACACCTCATAGGACCTGGGGGACTTCACCTGAAAATTAAGGATGGCCAACTAGCCAAGAGCCAAAAAGTCCCACCTGAGCAATTGACCAGAAAAAGAAGAAAACAAAGAAACCAATCCCTTTTCTGAGGTGTTTTACCAAGAACAAAAACCTCTTACACCTAGCTCAGTTTTTCTCTGTAAAGAGTTTTGTTATTTTGCCTTTTATTAAAACCTTTTTGTTTCCAACACTACCACAGAAGCCGTCTTGCTGATTTTCAGCCTTCTAAGGTAGCTGAGTGTGAAAAACGTGTATTTTATGGTTGGCTTTTTGCAAACATTAAAATGAATATTATATGGGTTATGTTAGAAAGTTATGCTGTATTAATTTTCTTAAGTAGTGTGTTAACTATAGTTTTAGTTTATAACATAATGTTAAAATAGAAATTATGCTATGTAAGATACTTTTTTAAAGAGAGGAGTGAGATACTCTCACTGAGATAGCAGCCACAGGACATCTGACTCTTTCAGAGAAAGAGAATTTATTGCTCCCTTATCAGAAGAAACAAATTTCTTCCTGCCTCGCTCAGCCCTGGAGATGCAGTTAGGATTAAGAGGAAGGAGCTGACACTGCCCAGAGTCCCGTGTTTGAATGGAATTTATGCATCATGGATGAGGTGTATGAATATGCAACAGGTTATTGTTTTTAAGGGTTAATCCTCTGTTAATGTGTGTCCTTTATGGGGCTTATTTTGCCCAGAAAGAGGTACCTGGACATCCGTAACTCTTTGTTTTTATTGTCTCATATTGTCCTAATCCTAATTGTACAAATTTACATTACTCTAATCATATTACTATTTTATAACCATTTTCTTACTATTAAACTTTAAAAATTTTAAAAGGAAGTGATTGGCGTTTTTCACACTGAGCTATCTTAGCTGTAAAACAGATCTGCAGGAGCTTATGAGCCTGACTCAGAGACCCCTATTCCACCTGCCCTGCCATCCCCATCCTGCTGAGAGCACTGCCACCTCTGCACCCTGAGAGCACTGCCACCTCTGCACCCTGAGAGCACTGCCACCTCTGCACCCTGACAGCACTGCCACCTCTGCACCCTGACAGCACTGCCACCTCTGCACCCTGACAGCACTGCCACCTCTCCTGACAGCACTGCCACCTCTGCATCCTGACAGCACTGCCACCTCTCCTGACAGCACTGCCACCTCTCCTGAGAGCACTGCCACCTCTGCACCCTGACAGCACTGCCAACTCTGCACCCTGACAGCACTGCCACCTCTGCACCCTGACAGCACTGCCACCTCTGCACCCTGACAGCACTGCCACCTCTGCATCCTGACAGCACTGCCACCTCTCCTGAGAGCACTGCCACCTCTGCACCCTGACAGCACTGCCACCTCTGCACCCTGACAGCACTGCCACCTCTGCACCCTGACAGCACTGCCACCTCTGCACCCTGACAGCACTGCCACCTCTGCACCCTGACAGCACTGCCACCTCTGCACCCTGACAGCACTGCCACCTCTGCACCCTGACAGCACTGCCACCTCTGCACCCTGACAGCACTGCCACCTCTGCATCCTGACAGCACTGCCACCTCTCCTGACAGCACTGCCACCTCTGCATCCTGACAGCACTGCCACCTCTGCATCCTGACAGCACTGCCACCTCTCCTGAGAGCACTGCCACCTCTCCTGAGAGCACTGCCACCTCTCCTGACAGCACTGCCACCTCTGCACCCTGACAGCACTGCCAACTCTGCACCCTGACAGCACTGCCACCTCTGCACCCTGAGAGCACTGCCACCTCTGCACCCTGACAGCACTGCCACCTCTCCTGACAGCACTGCCACCTCTCCTGAGAGCACTGCCACCTCTGCACCCTGACAGCACTGCCACCTCTGCATCCTGACAGCACTGCCACCTCTGCACCCTGAGAGCACTGCCACCTCTGCACCCTGAGAGCACTGCCACCTCTCCTGACAGCACTGCCACCTCTGCACCCTGACAGCACTGCCACCTCTGCACCCTGACAGCACTGCCACCTCTGCACCCTGACAGCACTGCCACCTCTCCTGAGAGCACTGCCACCTCTGCACCCTGACAGCACTGCCACCTCTGCATCCTGACAGCACTGCCACCTCTGCATCCTGACAGCACTGCCAACTCTGCACCCTGACAGCACTGCCACCTCTGCACCCTGACAGCACTGCCACCTCTCCTGAGAGCACTGCCACCTCTCCTGACAGCACTGCCACCTCTGCATCCTGACAGCACTGCCACCTCTGCACCCTGAGAGCACTGCCACCTCTGCACCCTGACAGCACTGCCACCTCTGCACCCTGACAGCACTGCCACCTCTCCTGACAGCACTGCCACCTCTGCATCCTGACAGCACTGCCACCTCTGCACCCTGAGAGCACTGCCACCTCTGCACCCTGACAGCACTGCCACCTCTGCACCCTGACAGCACTGCCACCTCTCCTGACAGCACTGCCACCTCTGCACCCTGACAGCACTGCCACCTCTCCTGACAGCACTGCCATCTCTCCGTGGAGCCCCAGTTGTTCCACTACCTCTATAACCATTTCCAACCCCCTCCCTGGCCGTTCCGGGCTCACCTCCTCCTTCATGGCGGGCGGGCAGGCGGGCGTGGCGCGGGACAGGAAGGAGGGGAAGTAGGTGTGCAGGGCAGCCTCGGGCCGGGCGCCCAGCGCCAGCACCTTCAGCCGCGGGTACAGGCGCCGCAGCTGCTCCTGCAGGCTGGGGACAGACACGGGGCTGATGGTGGGCACCGGGGGGGCACCAGGGCTCCCTGCGCCCGCCCGTGCCCGGATGGAGCGGCGCACCTGGGGGACAGCGAGTTGTTGGGCATGAAGGCGAAGTCCAGGAGGGGGAAGAAGTCCTTGGGGCCGATCATGCCGAAGCCTTTGGTGAGGTTGGGGTGCATCCTGCACAAGAGAGGCCTGAGCTGCTGGGGCCTAGCACGGGCAGTGCAGAGCCCCAGGGCAAAGGGGGGGTCACTCACTCACATCAGGAGCCGGTCCAGGTAGGAGACGGCGTACGGAGACAGGGACTTGATGCCGAGCACCGGGAGCATGACACCGAGCCACACTGCAGGGACAGCAGGGAGGCTCTGCCGGGCTGTGCTGCACCCAGAGCACCAGGGACAGCAGGGACAGCAGGGACAGCAGGGAGCTCTGCCGGGCTGTGCTGCACCCAGAGCACCAGGGACAGCAGGCACATCCCTGGGAATGGCCCCGGGGCAGAGGAGCAGCACACCGCCTGTCCTTCCAGGCAGGATGGCTCTCTCACACCCAGCCCGGGGAATTGCACCTGAGGATCCTTCCCAGCCCTTCCCCAGCCCTCAGCAGCACCAGCAGCACAAGGGGAGGGCGCTGCCAGTCCCAGGAGGGGATCCCACACTGGCTCTCACCTTTCAGGCCCTCGTGGAGGTCGGTGAAGCCGGCCTGCCCCAGCGCCCAGAGCACGGTCAGGCACTTGGCCGGCCGGCTCTGCTGGGAGCGCAGCACCTCCAGGTACTGGGGAGAGAGGGACCTCAGGAACAGTGCCACCCATCCCATCCCATCCCATCCCATCCCATCCCATCCCATCCCATCCCATCCCATCCCATCCCATCCCATCCCATCCCCTCCAGGTACTGGGGAGAGAGGGACCTCAGGAACAGTGCCACCCACAGTGCCACCCGCAGTGCCACCCATCCCATCCCCTCCAGGTACTGGGGAGAGAGGCACCTCAGGAACAGTGCCACCCGCAGTGCCACCCATCCCATCCCATCCCATCCCATCCCATCCCATCCCATCCCATCCCATCCAGGTACTGGGGAGAGAGGGACCTCAGGAACAGTGCCACCCACAGTGCCACCCATCTATCCCCAGCACCCCCAGGGACTGTGGGACAGAGGGCACCCCAGTGGGCACAGTGCCACCCACACAGCCCAACCGCACCTGCAGCCATGGCACCAGCAGCCCCCAGCCCCTGGAAGGGACCTGCAGCTGCAGGTGAGACCAGGGGCCATTCTGGGGCAATAGAGGGACCCCAAACCCAGCCCTGGGGGTGCAGGGGGACAGGGGGAACCCCAAAGTCAGCCCTGGGGGTGCAGGAGGATATGGGATATCCCAAACTCTAGGGGTGCAAGGGGAACCCCAAAGCCAGGTCTGAGGGTGCAGGGGGAATCCCAAACCCAGCTCTGGGGGTGCAGGGGGACAGGGGGAACCCCAAAGTCAGCTCTGGGGGTGCAGGGGGACAGGGGATATCCCAAACCCAGCTCTAGGGGTGCAGGGGGAACCCCAAAGCCAGGTCTGAGGGTGCAGGGGGAACCCCAAACCCAGCTCTGGGGGTGCAGGGGGAATCCCAAACCCAGCCCTGGGGGTGCAGGGGGACAGGGGGAACCCCAAAGTCAGCTCTGGGGGTGCAGGGGGACAGGGGATATCCCAAACCCAGCTCTAGGGGTGCAGGGGAAACCCCAAACCCAGCCCTGGGGGTGCAGGGGATATCTCAAACTCAGCTCTGGGGGTGCAGGGGGAACCCCAAACCCAACCCTAGGGGTGCAGGGGGACAGAGAAACCCCCAAACCCCGCTCTGGGGGTGCAGGGCTGTGGGCAGGGCAGGCAGAGCCCACTGGGGACCCCGGTCCCTCTGCAGAGGAGGGCAGAGGGGTCCGAGGGCTCTGTGCAGCGGGGTGCGGGAGCAGCCCCCCAGGTTTACAGCCCCCCCAGGCAAAGGCAGCCCCGCCCAGCTGACCTTGCCCAGGTTGGTGGTGGCGATGCGGGGCCGGTACAGCAGCAGGGCCTGGATGCAGATCCTGTAGCCGTGCAGGGACTCCCCTGGAAGGCAGAGCGGGGAGCTCCTGCTCAGCACGGCCTCCGTGAGGAACCCCGGAGAGGCAGGGAGGGGCAGGCACTGGGGAGCACGGGGAGCTCACCTTGGGCCTTGTCCAGCTCCTGCAGCATGGTGTAGATGCAGTGGTCAAAGAAGAGCTCCAGGACGTCGGAGGCCTTGGCCAGCAGGGAGCGGATGATGTTCCTGAGCTCCTTGCCCACCAGGCAGTATGGGTAGTCTGGGGGAGGAGAGGGGACAGTTCAGTGAGACCCTGCTCTGCACAGCTCCAGCATGTGTGAGACAGCACAGGGAGTGCCTCATCCTCATCCTCATCCCAGCTGGGCAGCCCTGGCCTCCTCCCCAGGGACCCTGTGGCATTCACATTCTCTGAAAAACTCCCTTTGCTCAGCATTTTTCTGCTGGGAAGCTGAGAAGCCTCAGAGAAAAGGAAAACAATCCTTATCTCATTTGCTTCTCCTGTGGGTTGCTCATGTGGGATGTGTTTGGAGATTGTTTACCCACAGGTGATTGTTCCATTGGATTCGGGGTTTGGGGTTCCCCTGCAGCCCCAGAGCTGGCTTTGGGGTACCCCCTGCCCCCCTGCACCCCCAGAGCTGGGTTTGGGGTTCCCCTGTCCCCCTGCACCCCCAGATCCTGATTCTGAACCACCCCCAGATGATTCTGCTGTGAGTTGTTTTGACTCTTTGGCCAATCAGGGCCAAGCTGTGTTGGCACTCTGGAGAGAATCACAAGTTTTCATAATTAGATTCTTACCATTCAGTAAGTATCTTTTCTGTGTTCTTTAGTACAGTATTCTTTAATATAATGTAGTATCATATAATATAAATGCTTCTCTGTGCTGCAGAGAACTCTGCACCCATTCTGATGGTATTTGTTCTCTGCAACACTCAGATCTACCTTCCTCACAGCCAGAAAACTGCTGGGGGAGCCCCAGTTTGCAGGTGCAGTGTCAGTGTGTCTGTGACAAGAGAAGGCTGTCTGTCCTTGTGGGGACAGCCCAGAGCACGGGCAGCGTCAGTGTGTCTGTGACAAGAGAAGGCTGTCTGTCCTTGTGGGGACAGCCCAGAGCATGGGCAGTGTCAGTGTGTCTGTGACAAGAGAAGGCTGTCTGTCCTTGTGGGGACAGCCCAGAGCATGGGCAGTGTCAGTGTGTCTGTGACAAGAGAAGGCTGTCTGTCCCAGAGCCAGTTTTGTTCCCCACTTTTGCTCCCCATCCCCAGCACGCCCAGGGCAGCAGCACACTCACCGTGAGGGTGCTGGCTCAGCACAGGGTCACTCCTGGGTGCTTGCAGCTTGTAGTTGAGGTACCCAGCCAGGTCCTTCACCCACACCGAGGGGTTCTCAGGGAACACGCTGCGGCTCTTCTGCAGCTCCTTCTGCAGCTCCGCCAGGTCCAGCTGCCAGGGACAGACAGACAGACAGACAGACAGGCTCAGCCAGGGTGAGCAGGACCGGGCAAGCAGCGCAGGGAGGAGACAGCTCACTCTGGGTCCCAAGGGGCATGGAGGGCAATGCTTCCAGCTCCATCCACATGGAACACCCTGGAGCTGCATGGCCCATCACCCAAAGCACGGCCAGCAGAGACCTGGGCTGATGCCAGCCACGGCTGCTGCACACTGCACAGCCAGAGCCCCCAGGCAGGGAGCACACAGCCCTGAGCAGCCAAACCCACCTGGAGAACAGCCCTCAGCACCACGCCAGGCAGCAGCAGCTCCCACCCCTCCTGCACTGCCACCCAGGCATGTCCCTCCCTGCTTTGACACCTGCTGCTCTGTGGGGCTGCTCCAGCAGGGCCTGCTGCAAGGCTCAGGGCTGTGAGAGTGCATTCCCCCTGCCTCACTGAGCCAGGTGACCCTGGGCAACCTCACCTGAGCCCCAGCAGGGCCTGCTGCAAGGCTCAGGGCTGTGAGAGTGCATTCCCCCTGCCTCACTGAGCCAGGTGAGCCTGGGCAGCCCCACCTCGCGAGAGGAATTCCACACAAACCAGCTGGTGCCACACAGGGAATGACACCTGTCCCAGTGAGGTGACAGTGGCTGTCCCCTGAGCTCTGGCTGCCCTGCCTCCCCAGGGAGCACGGGAATGCCACACAGTCCTGTCACTGCGGGCAAAACTGGACGTGCAGGGACACTGGAACCATGCAGAGAACCCCACCCAGGGCAGGGGGATGCAGAGGGAACCCCCCCCTTATTTGGGGGCAGTGGAGGTCCCAGGGCACAAGGGGGGTGAGGAGGAGCTGAGCCAGCAGTGCCTGCCAGCCCAGGGACACATCACCCCAACCCAGCCTGCCTCGGCCAGTTCTGGAACCCTCCGTGCCCAGACACGACCAGGACAGGTAGGACAGACAGACAGACAGGTTCTGCAGAGCCGGCCAGGGCACAGCAGCTGCACCAGCGACTCCCAGGGCCCCACCAGCGGGACAGGGAGGAGGTTCAGCCATCAGAGGCTTTCTCGGGGATCCTCCCAGACACGGCAGCGATGAGGGGAACGAGAGAGCCCCTTCAGCCACGGGGAACCAGAGAGCCCCTTCAGCCACGGGGAACCAGAGAGCCCCTTCAGCCACGGGGAACCAGAGAGCCCCCCTTCAGCCACGGGGAACCAGAGAGCCCCCCTTCAGCCACGGGCAACCAGAGAGCCCCCCTTCAGCCACGGGCAACCAGAGAGCCCCCCTTCAGCCACGGGCAACCAGAGAGCCCCTTCAGCCACGTCCCACCGCTCAAGGGCACACTCACGGCTTTCATGGCTTCCTCCAGCGAGCGGCTCCGGCCCGGGGCCGTTCCCCTGTCGCTGCCCGGTGCCTTCTTGCCGCTCTTACCGCCGTGCTGCTTCCGCTGCGGCGGCTCGGGGGCCGCGGCCGGGGGCACCTGCTCCTTGTTCTGCTTGCGCAGCGCCCGCTCGAAGCCCAGCTGGAAGATGGTGCTGGAGGTGGCGATGGGAGCTGCGGAGGGGACACGGGGACACGGTGACGGGGACACGGTGACGGGGACACGGTGACGGGAGCGCCGCGGGCAGCGGCGACACGAGGGCACGGGGAGGGAGCCGGGGTACCGGAGCGAACGGCGGCTCCTGGCCGGTGCAGGGCCCCGGGGTCGCGCACAGCACCCGCACGGACCGCGATGCGCGCCCGGGGCTCCACCGCCAGGCCCGGGGAGCCCGCCCGGCCCCGGCTGCCGCTCCGGTACCGGCGGGATCCCCGGAGAGCCCCACAGCTACACCCGCCTCTCCCCGGGACCCACCGGGGACCCCCGGCCGCCCCACGCGAGACCCCCGGTGCCCCACACACAGCGCCCCCGGAGCCACGGGACCCCGCCCGCCGCACCGGGGCCCGCGGGCGCTGGCACTCACCGGGCACAGGGAGAGCGCGACCGGCGTTGGCCTCTCCCAGGGCACGGCGGCTGCCGGCGCCGCCCGCGGGCCCCCGGCGGCCCTTGCGCACCACCTCCCAGCGGCCGGGAGCGGCGCCGGCCGTGCCGGTGCCCGGGGCCGCTCTCGCCGCCGCCATCGAGACCCGGAGCGCCACGGGCGGCGCCGGGCCGGGGCCAGGGCGCGTGCGCGCGCGGCTGCCGCCGATTGGCTGAGCCCGGGGATACGCGCCGCTCGTGCCGGCTGCCACGTCCCCGCCCCGCCTCGCCGGGAAACGTGACAGGGCGGGCATGGCCCCGCCCCCCGAGGGGCGGGATCAGCACAGGGCACCGCCTCCTCTGAGACCCCGCCCACAGAGCGGCCTCCATGGCGGGAAAGAAGCGGGGCTTGAGAGGAGCGACGCTGGTGACGTTTCAAAGTGGGCGGGGTCATTGAGGGGGCGTGTCCACTGTGTTCGCGCCGCCGCTTCCAGAACCGCCTCGACCTGGCAGGGGCGGAGCCTTGCGAGAGGCTGGGGGCGTGTCCATGCAGATTTGTCCCCGCCGCGCGGCATGCCGGGCCCGATCCCGCGCCAAGCCCGCGCTGTCCCGGCGCGTCCGCGGGCTTGGCGCGGGCCGGGCCGTGCCGGGCCGTGCGGGCCGGGCCGCAGCGCGGCAGGGCCGGGCGGGGTCGGGGCCGGGCCGGGGCGGGCGTGCGCTGGGCGGGCGTGCGTTGGGCAGGGCAGGCGGGCGGTGGGGCGTGTCGGGCATACTTACCTGGCAGGGGAGACACCATGATCAGGCAGGTGGTTTTCCCAGGGCGAGGCTCATCCCTTGCACTCCGGGTGTGCTGACCCCTGCGATTTCCCCAAATGCGGGAAACTCGACTGCATAATTTGTGGTAGTGGGGGACTGCGTTCGCGCTCTCCCCTGATTTTCCTGGTTAAAAACAGATTTAACATATCCAAGGCGTAATTTAATATCAAACCATCACGAATCCTCCCCAGCCCATCCTGTGCTCACTCTATACACTCATCCCGCAGTCAAAGCTCCCGTGGATCTCAGCAGGATTCAGGGCCATCAGCGCTCCCCGCACGTCGCTGCGCTGTCTCTGCCGCTGCATGAGCCCACAGTGCCCCGGCAGTGCCCGCTGGGCGGAACCGGCACCTCGCCCCTTTCCCCGCGGCGTTTCCCTGCTCCCGCAGACACGGGATCCGCTGGCCGGTTCCTGCGGGCAGTGTGCTCCCCCGGCCGCTGGTCCCCGGCTCTCCCCGAGCCTCTCTGCCCTCCGACCCTTCGCGAGGGTCCCGGGCCACTCAGCAGTTGCATCCACGGTGCCACAGTGAATTATTAAAACCGAAAATCGCGGACAAAGACTCTCTAGTTAAAGTCAGTAAGTGGTGTGTTTATAACACCAGCGGACACGATGGGGGTCATCCCCAAAAATGCGTGACCGCACCACACAAGGATTTTTGCCTTCGATTTATTTTCCAAAATAGTACATATGCACAACACCAGCACCTCCCATCCCCGCGCTGTATTCAAATGAGGTTATTAATCCTTCACGCGTGCGCAGTTCTTCTCATGAATTGCGTCAGTGGTCTCGAATTGTGTCGGTGGTCCCGAGGATGAAGTCAGGAATGTCTTCATCAGGTCTCTGTGACCCTCTGGCACGATCCAAGGCCCCCTGCTTCATGATGGATTGACACAGAGTCCCGGTGCTGGGCGTTGTTCTACTGGTTTCAATGTGCTCCTATACCGGTTCACGTGCTCCACTTCCAACTGTAAACAAGCTAATAATATAACAATTAGCTTTAGTTTAGGCACCTAATAATCGTTAAATACTGTTAGCATATTTAACTTCAATATGAATTGGTTCTACCCTCACTTAGAATCTTAAATTTCTAAAATCATAATCTGACAGGCCGTGGCAGCCCCATCGGCTGCTCTGTCCCAGTTCAGGGCCAGGGCTCCAAGCTCGGCCAGCAGCGAGCACGGCTGAGTCGGTCCAGGAAGGGCTCGGCTTTAGAAGCCACTAAACTGGTGAGGACGGGGCCACAGCCCAACCCCGAACGGCTCAAGCACGGTTACAGGGAAAGCTACACTTTTAGATCTGTTTTTAACCAGGAAAATCAGGGGAGAGCGCGAACGCAGTCCCCCACTACCACAAATTATGCAGTCGAGTTTCCCGCATTTGGGGAAATCGCAGGGGTCAGCACACCCGGAGTGCAAGGGATGAGCCTCGCCCTGGGAAAACCACCTGCCTGATCATGGTGTCTCCCCTGCCAGGTAAGTATGCCCCACCCGCCCCGCCGCCCGCCTGCCCCGCCCAACGCACGCCCGCCCAGCGCACGCCCGCCCCGGCCCGGCCCCGACCCCGCCCGGCCCTGCCGCGCTGCGGCCCGGCCCGCACGGCCCGGCACGGCCCGGCCCGCGCCAAGCCCGCGGACGCGCCGGGACAGCGCGGGCTCGGCGCGGGATCGGGCCCGGCATGCCGCGCGGCGGGGACAAATCTGCATGGACACGCCCACAACTCCCCTCAAGCCCCGCCCCCTGCGGCCCGGCCCCGCCGGGAGCCCCGAAACCGCGGAGCCGCTGCCTCAGACCGGGCCGGTTTGGGCCGGGCTCCGCTCCCGCCGCTGCCTCAGACCGGGCCGGTTCGGGCCGGGCTCCGCTCCCGCCGCTGCCTCAGACCGGGCCGGTTCGGGCCGGGCTCCGCTCCCGCCGCTGCCCCGGGCCGTTCCTGCTCCGCTCCCGCCGCTGCCGGGGCTCGGGGCCGCCTCTCCCGCTGCCGGAGCTCCCTCTCCCCGGCACTGCCCGCTGCTGCCGCGCCCCTCCCGGTGCCCCCGCTCCGCTCCGCCCGCTCCTCCCGGGTCTCCCGCTCCCTCGGGCACGATCGGCCGGGCGAGCGGCGTTCGGGGTGCGAAAAATGCGGATTTTATGGTTGGCTTTTCGCAAATACACAAATGAATGTTATATGTGTTATGTTAGAAAGTTATGCTGTATTGATTTTCTTAAGTAGTGTGTTAAATATGGTTTTCGGTTATAACATAAGGTTAAAACAGAAACTATGCTATGTGAGATACTTTTTTTACAGAAAGGACTCGCAGCAATAACCCAGCCTGTACAAAGAGCCTTTTCACACTGCCAGCCCTCGCTGGGGCTCTCATCCCATCGGGGCTGGGCTCTCCTCACCCCTGCACTCCCGGCCCCAGCTCAGTTTTTGGGGACACTCGTTTCCCTCTCGCCCCAGGGTCCCCAGAGCCCAAGCCGGAGCTGTGAGGGCACCCAAATGTGGGAATGGGCTCTCTGTTGAGGGACTGATTAAATCATTCTGTGTCTGTTTAAAAAGGCAAAAAGCCCAGAAGTTTCTCTCCCCACTTTGGTAAAAAAACACGTCACAGGACCTTTAAGATCTCACCTCAAACCTAAGGTTACCTAATTAGACTCAGGCTAAAAGGTCTCACTTAGGAAATTCACTAGAGAAAGAAGAGAACAAAGGAAATAATCGCTTTTGTGGGGTGTTTTAGTAGGAGTAAGAACCTCTTGCCCCTGGCTCGGTTTTTCTCTGTAAGAGCTTTGTTATTTTGCCTTTTATTAAAACTTTTTCTGTTTCCAACAGTACCTCAGAAGCCATCCTGCTGATTTTATGCCATTCGGGGTAGCTGAGCTATCTCAAGCGTAACAAGTTCTCTGAGAGCTCCTAAGACCGCACTCAAAGAGAAACCCTAAAACTTTCCTGGGTGAATGGGCAGAGCTGCACTTTCCATCCATTTCCAGGGGAATATGCCAACAGAGTCCTTTGGGAAAGTTAATTGTGCATTTACTTTGGAAAAGTTAATTGTGCGTTTTGCACAGCAAACCCTGCCCCAGCAGTGGCAAAGGGCACTCGGGCACGTGGAGAAAGCGACGGGGTCATTTTGTGTTCCCAGTCCCGAATGCCATGGGATGTCCGAGGGATTTCCTGCCCCGAGGGTTTCCTGCCCCGATGATTTCCTGCCCCGAGGATTTCCTGCCCCGAGGGATTTCCTGCCCCGAGGGTTTCCTGCCCCGAGGATTTCCTGCCCCGAGGATTTCCTGCCCCGAGGGATTTCCTCCCGCTGCAGCAACAACACCAATGCCCTGTTACTCCACGGTCCCTCACAGCCAGTAACTCCAGACCAGGATATTCCAGTGCCCACTATAAAATCCAGGGCTCCATTCCCGGCTCGAGCGGCCCCAGAGGGTTCAGGGAGACGGGAGATGCCTGTGGTCCCTCCAGCCCAGCCCAGCTTCTTCCTCTCCTGCTCTTCCCTCGTGTCCGTGCCCAGCCCGTCCTGCCTGCAGCCCCCACTGTGATATCTGGGAGGTGTCAATGCCAGCCCAGGAGCTGCCCCTGCTCAGGGCTCGCCTTCTGCCAGTGTGCTGCCCTGGCGCAGATTTGGGCATTGCTGTCCCTGGCACAGATGTGGGCATTGCTGCCCTGGCGCAGATGTGGGCATTGCTGCCCCTGGCACAGATTTGTTCATTTCTCGTGTCTCTTCTCCTTCCCTGGCGCTCCCTCCCGTGTCTTGGGCACCCCCTGGGCACTGCCCACCCTCTGTGCCCCCCGTGTCCTTCCCGGAGATCCCATCCCAGAGCTGGCACCGAGTGCGAGCAGCGCCGTGAGAGAGAGACAGCGCCGCGCCTGCTGCTCGTGCCGGGTCTGGGGCCCTTCGGGGACTGGTTCTGCTCTGGATCTGGCTCCGTTCCGGGTCCGGTTCCGTCCCGGGTCCGGTTTCGTTCGGGATCCGTTCCGGGTCCGGTTCCGTCCCGGGTCCGGTTTCGTTCGGGATCCGTTCCGGGTCCGGTTCCGTTCCGGGTCCGGTTCCGTTCGGGAGGGTCCGGACGCGCCCGGGCCGGGCGGGGGTCGCTCCGCCGCGCCGCCAGGGGGCGCCAACACGAGAGCGAGACACGAGGCGGGGTGGGGGGGCGTGGCCATGCAAATCACAGCGGGGCAGAGGGCGGTGCCAGGATGCAGTACCGATGAGTGGGCGTGTCCATGCAGATTTGTGCCCGCCGCGCGGCATGCCGGGCCCGATCCCGCGCCAAGCCCGCGCTGTCCCGGCGCGTCCGCGGGCTTGGCGCGGGCCGGGCCGTGCCGGGCCGTGCGGGCCGGGCCGCAGCGCGGCAGGGCCGGGCGGGGTCGGGGCCGGGCCGGGGCGGGCGTGCGCTGGGCGGGCGTGCGTTGGGCGGGGCAGGCGGGCGGCGGGGCGGGTGGGGCATACTTACCTGGCAGGGGAGACACCATGATCAGGCAGGTGGTTTTCCCAGGGCGAGGCTCATCCCTTGCACTCCGGGTGTGCTGACCCCTGCGATTTCCCCAAATGCGGGAAACTCGACTGCATAATTTGTGGTAGTGGGGGACTGCGTTCGCGCTCTCCCCTGGTGTTCCGGTTCAAGAACAGAAAGAACTTCCAGACGTTCTCTACAAAGTTCCTCTTGTCGTGGTTGTTCCCTGGGCCGGAGCGGCGCTGGTCCTTCCAAGATCCGTTCCTGCCCCGATAAATCCCGCCCCGCTCCGTGCCGCACCCCACAGAACCCCGCCCGGGCCGAGGCAGGAGGTGCCGGGGTCGCTCCGCCCTTTTACAGCCCAAATTAACCTGTAATAAATCTGGTTATCCAATGTCTCGTCCCGGCCCTCCTCACGCTGCGGTCCCAGAGCCTCCCCCGGGTGCGCTCCCGCTTCCCCCGTCCTGCCGCGGGTCTGTCAGCCCGAGGAAGCCCCGGGGCAGGCAGCGAGCGCAGGACCCCGCAGTGACCCCCGGCACGCAGTGTTACCACACGAGTTTATTTAAATAAAACCGAACACAGATGCAGCGTTGCGACCGGAGTGATGAACCAGACAAGCGATGCGACGGGGACATGGCAGCCGGGGCGGGCGGGCGTGCGAGCCCTGGCGGTGACCCAGCCCAGCCCCGGCTCCCGGGGGCCGCCGGCGAGAGGAGAGGGCGCGCTGCCGTTCCGTGCCGTGCCGTGCCGTGCCGTGCCGAGCACGGCCCCCTCTCCGGGACCCCCGTGGCTGCCATGGCCGCGCTGGGCTGGGCTCTCCCTTTCACCTTCGCAGGAAGCTGAACCCACTTCTCTCTCCTCTGCTGCGCGGCCTCCCGCTCCAGCAGGCTGGCGCTCGCTGTGCCGCGGGGGTCCCGGGGCCCTGAGGGTCCCAGCGAGGTGAGCAGCCCCCAGGACCGGGCCTCCCTTCTCACTCTCACCGGGGCGGGACGCGGCGCTCGCTCGCACCGGGGGGACAACAGAAATAAATACGGGGAGGGGGTGGCTGGGCAGGCCCCGGCCGGGGCCAGAGCCCGTCCCCAGCCCCAGCCCCGGCGCAGCCGCGCTCCTCGCCGGGGGATGGCGGCTGCCGATGGAGATGGTGCTTCCCCAGCCCGGAGCTGCCCGTGGCGTGTGCCGGGCGGGGCGCGGGCTCGGAGCTCGATGTCTGTGCTGGGGGCGGCGCGGGGGGCGCAGGGGGCGCGGGCCGGGGCTAGTACTCGTCCTGCTCCTCTGGCGGCTGCTCCTCCAGCTCGTCATCCTCCGGTGGGGCAAAGCCCTCCTGGGGGGAACAGGGGTGGCACGGCTGGGCACGCCAGCCTCCACCCGGCGTGGCAAAGCCCTGGCAGCCCACGGAGTGAACAAGGACAACCGGGGGGAAGGGAGTCCCTCCCTGCCCAGGGAATTCCAGGGACGCGGGCTCCATCCCGGCCCTCACCTCCGTGGCATAGAGCACGCTGACGATGCCGGTGATGATGGGGCTGTTCTCGTTCTCGTGCTCCTGGCAGATGAGCTCGATGTCCCGCAGTTTGCTGAAGTAGAAATCCCGCTCCTTCTCCAGCCCGTCCACTGTCAGCTTCAGGTCCATCAGCTGTGGGACAGGGAGATGTTCAAAACCTCCAGCCCCCATCCCCACGGTGCCCCCCGGTGCCCCCCACCCCTGGCAGGGACCCCTGCCCTCCGTACCTGTAGCAGACCCCACGGAGCTGGCAAGAGCTCCATGGAGGACGGAGACTTAACAGCAGGAACCACTGAGTTGTGATGAGACAGCAAAATAAGCTCCTGTTTTCTACTTCTCACCCCATAGCTTATCTCTGTAACCCCACAGGCCACTTTTCCCTGACCCCTACTATTGGACAAGTTTGGATCCCCCTATACTCTATAAAAATGGCTGTTTTAGCCCATCTGACAGAAGAGCTGTCACTGGAACCCTTCACAGACTCCCCAGTAAACCATCGCTGTGGAACACCAGGACCTCTCCTTCTCCTCTCTCATGTCTGCTTCTGCCCCAGCCAAAGGCGCCCTAGCGAGCAAGCAAAGAGCTGGAATGCTAAGAGAGCTGAGAGTCGGTAAAGAGCTGGAATCACTGAGCTTGCTAAAGGTGGCCAGTGGCTGTGAGCTGCCTGGGCATTCGGGCACTCTGTGCCACAGGGACTGAGCTATCTGGAATGGCTGGTGGCTGCCCGGGCATTCGGGCACTCTGTCCCCCACAGGGACTGAGCTATCCGGAATGGCTGGTGGCTGCCTGGGCATTTGGGCACTCTGTGCCACAGGGACTGAGCTATCTGGAATGGCTGGTGGCTGCCTGGGCATTCGGGCACTCTGTGCCACAGGGACTGAGCTATCTGGAATGGCTGGTGGCTGCCTGGGCATTCGGGCACTCTGTGCCACAGGGACTGAGCTATCCGGAATGGCTGGTGGCTGCCTGGGCATTCGGGCACTCTGTGCCACAGGGACTGAGCTATCTGGAATGGCTGGTGGCTGCCTGGGCATTTGGGCACTCTGTCCCCTACAGGGACTGAGCTATCCGGAATGGCTGGTGGCTGCCTGGGCATTCGGGCACTCTGTGCCAGAGGGAGTGAGCTATCTGCAATGGCCTGGCTCGGGGACAAGCCCAGCTCTGGCTCCTCACCCACCTGCTGGTTGAGCTCCAGGATCTGCGCGTCGGCCTCGGTGCCGCCGTTGCGGGCGGCGGGCGAGTTTTTCCGTAGGATGCCGCTGGGCACGGTGCCGAGGCGGGCGGGGTTCGGGCTGTTCTTGGGGCCCGTGGGCGAGGTCCTCTGGGGCACTTGACGGCACACGGGGACCAATGGGTTAATGCCGGCTGGGGGGGCTGCCGCAGGGACCACCCCCCGTGTACTGAGCGGGGGGCAGCAGCCAGGGCGGACGGATCCCCTGTGCAGAGCCACGGCTCCAAGCTCCACCTGCAGCCTCCCCCTGCCTCAGTTTCCCCTGGCAAATCTCACCCCCACCCTCCCAGGGTGCTCGTGGCTTGTTTGGGGGTCGGCATGCAAGCTGAGGAGACCCCAAACCTTGACAGCGCCCACTGGGCCAGCACAGGGAGCCCCCAGTGCCCACGGGAGCTGCGTGGCACGGGGGGGGGATGGCAGCCAGGGGTGGCAAACCAGCCCAGGCCGGGCTGAGCAGGCAGGTGGAGCAGGCAGGACCCCTGTGCTCTGCAGTCTGGGTGTCCTGCAGCCCCCCGTGGCAGGCAGGGCAGGGCAGGGGCAGGGTGGGGCAGGGATAGGGCATGGCAGGGCAGGGAAGGGGCAGGACAGGGCAGGACAGGGCAGGGCAGGGGCAGGGCAGAGACAGGGCAGGGCAGGGGCAGGGATAGGGCAGGGCAGGGCAGGGGCAGGGATAGGGCAGGGCAGAGACAGGGCAGGGCAGGGCAGGGAAGGGGCAGGACAGGGCAGGGCAGAGACAGGGCAGGGGCAGGGGCAGGGCAGGGCAGGGCAGGGGCAGGGCAGAGACAGGGCAGGGCAGGGCAGGGGCAGGGGCAGGGCAGGGCAGGGCAGGGGCAGGGCAGAGACAGGGCAGAGACAGGGCAGGGACAGGGCAGGGCAGGGCAGGGCAGGGCAGGGCAGGGCAGGGCAGCAGCAGAGCAGGGCACAGGCAGGGACAGGGGGACGCCTGGCCGTGACCAGGGGTGCAGAGGGCGGGGGGCAGCGCTCGCTGGGGGACAGCCCCGGACATTACCTGCGGTGCCAATGGGTTTCTTGGGTTTGTTGTAGATGTGATCACCTGGGTTAGGGGGGGGCGCCACGTCCTGGCCCTGCCGTGCCAGCAGAGGGTTGTACTCCTTCCCGTCGTAGTTGGCGTCAAAGAACTTCTTGAACCACTGGATGAACTCAAAATTGTCCTGGAACTTGCCCTTCACCAGCCGCTCCACGGCGATGATCTGGGGGCACACGGGGGCTCGGCAGGGACACCGGCACGGGGGTGCCAGCCTCCCACGGCGTGCCGGCCCCCGCTGCCCCCGTGCACCTACTTTGTCCACTCCCATCTTCTTGAAGGCGGCCTGCAGCACCTTGAAGTTGTGGATGTACTCGTGCTCCAGCTTGGCCTGGAACTTCACCTTGCGCAGGTGCACGCAGCCGGGGAACAGCATGTCCATGAACTGGCAATAGGCAGCCCCTGCGCCGGGCCCAGCCACGGTCACGGGGGGCTGGGGGCACCCTGGTGGCGCCCCCCGCGTCCCCCGCGAGCCCACCTGAGCAGAGCTGCTCGATCTTGGTGTAGTTGAGCTGCAGGGAGTCGTTGACCCAGGCCAGCATGTCATGGCGGCTCAGGTTCTCGCTGGTCACCGACGTGGAGTACACATTGACGGCCATGCCCCAGCTGCCAAGAGATGGGGGTCACACTGGCACCCCGGGCACCCCAACCCTGCAACAGGGGCACTGGCACCCGGGGTGCCCATCCCACACCAGGGGCACTGGAACCCATTGTGCCCATCCCACCCAGACACCAACACCAGGGGCACTGGGACCCGGGGCATCCATCCCAACTGTGCCCCAACACCAGGGGCACTGGGACCCGGGGTGTCCATTCCAACCAGACTCCAACACCAGGGGCCCTGGGATCCAGAGCACCCATCCCAACTGTGCCCCAACACCAGGGGCACTGGGACCTGGGGTGTCCATCCCAACTGTGCCCCAACACCAGGGGCACTGGGATCCAGAGCACCCATCCCAACTGTGCTCCAACCCCAGGGGCACTGGGACCCGGGGCATCCATCCCAACTGTGCCCCAACACCAGGGGCACTGGGACCCGGGGTGTCCATCCCAACTGTGCCCCAACAGCAGGGGCACTGGGATCCAGAGCACCCATCCCAACTGTGCCCCAACACCAGGGGCACTGGGACCCGGGGTGTCCATCCCAACTGTGCCCCAACACCAGGGGCACTGGGATCCAGAGCACCCATCCCAACTGTGCCCCAACACCAGGGGCACTGGGACCCGGGGTGTCCATCCCAACTGTGCCCCAACACCAGGGGCACTGGGACCTGGGGCATCCATCCCACCCAGACTCCAACACAAGGGGCAGGGACACGGGCACTGCCGAGGGGATGCCAGCCCTGCCCAGGGCACTGCCCTGGCTGAGCCCGGGGGCTCCGGGGGCTGCTGCCCTTAAGCCGCTTAGGGCCCCCCTCTCGGGCCCCCGGTGCCGCCTAATCTGCCGGGGCCGGGGCCGGGATCGGGGTCCATTAGAGCAGGGCTTACAGGGGCAACATCTGCCGGCCGCGGCCTCCGCCCAGATGGCCGGGGGCTGCGGGACCCCCCGGCTGCGGTGCCAGCCCGGCAGGGCACGGGGGGCACGCGGAGCCCCGCTGTCACTGCCCTGCACAACCGCTCCGGTGCGGCCCCGAGCAGCGGCCCCTTCCCGGAGCGGGGCTCCCGGTGCTCCCGGTGCTCCCGGTGCCCCCCCCGGCGGCAGCGGCGGCAGCGGCGCCGTTAATCCGCTTCCCTCCCGGCGAGGGGGGCCGGGCCGGGCCAGCTGCCAGGCGGGGGCAGGGGCAGGGGGGGTGCAGCCCCCAGAGCCCGCTCCAGTGCCACATCCCGGGGGATGAGGGGGGCACAGCAGCAGCAGCAGCAGCAGCGCACATCTGCGCCCCGGGGCTGCGGGGCGCTGCCACCCCCGGGCGCTGCCACCCCCGGGCCCGTTGGGGGGCGGAAGGTCCCGGCGGCCGCAGTGCCCCCGTGTCCGGTACAGCCCCGCCGTGACTCAGCACCGGCGATGCCGCAGCCGGTTGAACCCCTCCGGGACCCCCGGGCCCCCCGTCCCGGCCCGCCGTGTTACCGCATGCACCCGCGGGGGGGGTCGGTATTTTTAGCCGCCGACGCGGCCGCTGGAACCGGGGCCCCCGCGCCGCCGCCGCCCCCGCACGGCGAGGTGCGCACCGGCCCGCTCCCGGTACAATCCCAGCCCGTTTGGCGGCACGGCGCGGGCAGGGGTCCCCCGGGGCCGCCCCCATCGCGCCCCCTCCCCTGGCTCCGGCGGCGGAGCTGAGTCATGCGCGGCGCTGAGCCAGAGCCACGCGCACTGCGGTGCCGCGGCTGCCGGTACCGGGGCTGCGGCGGGCACGGGGCACGGCAACGGGGCAGGGGCTGCCTGCCCGCACGGCGAGGAGCGGCTGAGACCCCCCTGCCATCGCGGCCCCTCCCCAGATAACGGGGCAGCCCCCACAGCATCAGCCGGGCCGCCGGGGGATGCCCGCGGGACCGGCACGGCCATCGCCGGGGCTCTGCGGCATCGCCCGTGCTGGGGAACGGGGCCGGGACCCCCAGAATCCCCGCCGGGATGAACGGGGCTGTCACCGCGCCAGCCGCACCTCGAGTCCCGCACACGGCGGCACACGTGAGAGCGCGGGGGCGAACCCCGACACGGGGGGGGCACCGTGATCCCCACCGAGAACCGTGACACGGGGGGGCACCCACCGAGAGCCCTGACACGGGGGGAGCACCGTGATCCACACCGAGAACCGTGACACGGGGGGAGCACCGTGATCCCCACGAGCATCCCGACACGCGGAGGGAACCTTGCCCCACCGGGAGCACCGTGACCCCGCCAGGCACCGCGGGCGGAGCGGGGCCGCCGCCCGGTGCCGCCCCGCCCGTCCCGACCCTCCCGAGCGCGTTCCGAGCCCCGGGCGCAGCGCGGAGCCCGCCCCGGTGTAATGACAGGGCGGCCGGTGCCCGTTCCGAGCCGCGGCCGCCCCGGCGCCGGGGATGGAACCGAGGGCCCGGCCGGTTTGCCGCGGCTCTCGCCAAAAACCCGAATAAAAATCAGAACAGAACCCGGATTCCCGGCGGCCGAGAGGAGAGGAGAGGAGAGCAGAGGGGTCGGTCGGTCGGTAGGCACCGGCCGGGCGGGGACGCTTACCGCTGCATTTTAATTGTCCGGGCGGGAGCCGCTAATCACGGCCCGACGGCGGCCGCCGAAGCCCCGGGCGTGCGTCCGTGCCCGTCCCGCACGCAGAGGTCGTCCGGGCCCGGTCCCGCGGCGCAGCCCCCGCGGCCGCTCTGCCCAAACAAACGGGAGCAGAGTGAGGCCGAGGGCGGCAGCACCGGGAGCCCCGCGCCGGGAGCGGAGCGGCACCGCGGTACCGCCGGCGCGAGCTGGGCCGCTGCGACTGGCGGCGTCTATTTTGGGAGCCGTCCCGGTGGCTTCTCAAGTGACAAACGCGCCAGGGGGGTGGCAGACAGCCCGGCGGGGGCCGAGCGCCGTGCGGGGCTGGCGGCGGCCACGGGGGCCCGGCCGCGGCTCGCCCACGTCCCCCCGGGAGCCCCGGAGCCGCTTCCCCCGCCCCAGCGGAGCATCCCCGCGCTCCGGTGGGCACGGGGGGTTCGCCGGGACCGGCAGCGCCCAGCTCCGCTCCGGCTCCATCGCCGGCTCCATCCCCGGCTCCATCCCCGGCTCCGTACCGGCTCCGGCCCCGGCACCCTGTCCCCGGTTCCCGGCGGCGGCGGCAGCGCCCGTCCCGGCCCGCGGCGAGGCACGGCGGCCGTTCCGGCACCGGGAGCTGGCGATGCCCGCCCGCCCCGATCCCCCCGCCGCGCTCGGCTCCCGCTAACCTAAATAACTCGGTACGGCGGCGGCGGGAGCATGTGCAGAGCGCGGCCCTCCCTCCCCCCGCTCCTGAAATATTAATGCCGCGGGATGAGCCGAGCCGAGCCGAGCCGAGCCGAGCCGTGCCGAGCCGAGCCGAGCCGGGAACGCGCTGGCATCCCCAGCCGGGACAGCGCGCCCGGGACACGCAGCCGGGCAGGGCTGTCCCCAAAGTGTCCCCAAAGGGACCGCACCGTGCCCGCACCGTGTCAGGGACCGGGGCTGCGGGCCGGGGAGGAGCCGCTCGGGAAGATCCCGGTGGGAGATGGGTCTGGATATCCCGGGAGTGGCGGGAGAGCGCAGAGAAGGGCCCCGGGCCCGTCCCGACACGCGCGCGTCCCTGACAGCGTCACCTCACCGGGGACACCGCCGCACCGGCGCCGTGCCGCCATGAGCGCGAGGACCGGGAGCGCGTCACGCCCGGTGTGTCACGGCCGGTGTGTCACGCCCGGTGTGTCACGGCCGGTGTGTCACGGTGACAGCCACCTGCCGCTCCGGACCGCCGCGGCGGCATCGCCCGCGGGACGGGACCGGCGGCACCGGCGGCGCCCGAGCGGCGGCGGCCGCGTCCCGCAGGTCTCCGGGTGATGCCCGGGCCCTGATGATGCCCGGTACCGGCAGCGATGCCCGGTGCTGCGCGGGGCCGGAGCAGAGACTGCAGCTCCCGGCGCGCCGTACCGGTGCCGTGCCGTGCTGGGGCCGTTCCGTGCCGTGCCGTACCCACAAGAGCCACGGCCGGGACGCAGGAGCGGCCGCCGCTGAGTCAGGCCGGGCCTGGCCGCCACCGGCCCCGCTCGGCCCCGCCGCTCGGCCCGGACCCGTCCGCGGCCCGGCTCCAACCGCTCCATCCCCGGCGTTACCGCACGAACCGGCCCCCCTCACCTCGGCACGCTCCGTGGCCCCTCGCCCCTCTGGCCCGGCTCCTCCAGCCCCGTTCCCGGCCCGGCCCCGCCGCTCCATCCGCAAGGCCCCGCCGCGGCCCCCCCGGCCGGTGCTGCCGGGCGGCGGCGGCCGGTGCGGGATGCGGCGATGGCAGCGGCGCCGTGCGCTCCCCTCCGTGCCCCCGGGCGGCCCCGCCGCACTCACCGCTCGGCCGCGGCCGCCGCCGCTCCGCTGCCCCCGCTCCGCCGCTCCGGGACCGGGACCGGGACCGGGCCGGAACCGCACGGACCGACCGCGCCTGCGCCGCCCCCCCCGCGGGCGGTGCCAACGGCCCCGTCCCGCCCCCGCTACCATGGCAACGGGCTTGACCACGCCTCCTTTGCGCGCTGAAATGGCTTGGCCACGCCCCATTCGCCATCGCAACTGCTCTGGCCGCGCCCCTCTGTGCTGCCATGGCAACGCTCATGGCCACTCCCCCTCCGCCATGACAACAAACATGGCCTCGCCCTTGTCGCCATGGCAACGGGCCCGACCAGCGCCCTCTGGTGGCGGGAGGTGAGTTCTGCACCCCAGAGCCCGCGGGGACCCCCCAAACACCCCCAGAGCCCCCAAACACCCCCTAAACAACCCCAAACACCCCCAGAGGCCCTGAACACCTCCTAAATACCCTCAGAACCCCCTGAACACCACCCAAACACCCCCAGAGCCCCCAGACCCCCTAAACATCCCCAGAGACCCTCAACTCCCCTCTAAATACCCCATAAACACCCCCAGAGCCCCCCAACCCCCTCCTAGAGTCCCCTAAACACTCCCAGAGCCCGTGGAGACTCCCCCAAACACCCCCAGACCCCCTAAACACTGCGGAAGTCCCACAAACACCCCATAAACACCCCCAGACCCCCCCTAAACACCCCCAGACCCCTTGACCCCCCCAACCCCCCATTAAACACCCCAGACACCCCTAAACACCCCCAGAGCCCCCCAAACACCCCCAGGCCCCTTGGGACCCTTCCCATGACCGTTCTGTGACCCTTCAGGACTCTTCCTGGCCCCCACCCAGAGCCCCCCCAGACCCCTCTAAACCCCCCAAGATCCCCTCAAGGGAGACCCTGGGACCTGTGGGGACTCACCCAGAGCGCCCCAGACGCCGCTGCAGCCCCCCAGGACCCCCCACCCCCTGCACCCCCTGTTTGTGCCCCGGACTCAGGGCCAGCGCTGTGAGCTCCCCTTGTCTCCCGCCATGTCCCCATGCGTGGCCCCACGTGCCCACACGTGTCCCCAAACCTTCACGCACGTCCCGTGTCCCCCTGTGTTCCACCTCCATCTCCTGTCCCCACATGTGCCCCCCCGGGGTCCCCCATGACCCCCTCTGTGGCCCCATGTCCCCACATGTCCCCCTATGTCCCCGTGTCCCCATATCCCCTCGGTGTCCCTCTGTCTCCCCCATGTCCCCCTGTGTCCCCCCATGTCCCTGTGTCCCCATGATCCTCTCTGTGTCCCCCCCATGTCCCCATGTCAGGGCTCTGTGTCCCTCTGTCCACCCATGTCCCCATGATCCCCTCGGTGTCCCCATGTCCCCCCCATGTCCCCCTGTGTCCCTCCATGTCCCCATGATCCCCTCTGTGTCCATCTGTCCCCCCCATGTCCCTGTGTCCCCCCATAACCGTTCGGTGTCCCCATGTCTCCCCCGGTGTCCCTGTGTCCCCCCGTGTCCCTCCCATGTCCCCCCGGGTCCCCCTGTGTCCCATCATGTCCCCATGTCCGATCTCTTCCTGTCCCCAGGGCTGTGGTGTCCCCCTGCTGTCCCCCGTGTCCCCGTCCCCCCTGTCCCGGTGTCCCAGAGGCGCAGGCGGGGCTGTGAACGGTCTTTAATGAGCACACAACGGTTCCTACATCGGCCGTGCGACACCGCGGGGACACGGGACCCCCCCGGGGCCACCGCCCCGAACACCTACAGGGACCTACGGGGGCACAGGGGACACGGGGGGACACCCCCGCAGGGACCCGGGGATGGACAGGGGACACGGGGGGCAGGGGCTGCGACACCCCCGCAGGGACAGGGACACGGGGGCAGGGGGCGTGACAGGGGAGGGGACATGGGAGGGGAGCCGGGACCTCACCTGGCAGTGAGCAGTGAGTGGGGAGGGGACCAGTGTGGGGATGGCGACAGGGACAGAGCTTTAGAGGGGGCAGAAACGGGGGTCAGGGAGGGGGGACAGGGAGATTGGGATGGGGTCAGGTTGGAGATGGGAGTTCAGGGATGGGGGAGAAGAGATGGGAATGGGGTGGAGGGGTCAGGATGGAGATGGGGTTCAGGGATGGGGGACAGAGAGGTGGCAATGGGGGGGTAGGAATGGGATCAGGACGGGTTCTGATGGGATCAGGGTAGGTTCTGATAGGATCAGGATGGGGCACTGATGGGATCAGGGTGGGGTTCTGATGGGATCAGGTTGGGGTTCTGATGGGATCAGGGTGGGTTCTGATGGGATCAGGACGGGCTCTGATGGGATCAGGATGGGTTCTGATAGGATCAGGACAGGGTTCTGATGGGATCAGGGTGGGTTCTGATGGGATCAGGTTGGGGTTCTGATGGGATCAGGATGGGGTTCTGATGTGATCAGGATGGGGTTCTGATGGGATCAGGTTGGGGTTCTGATGGGATCAGGACGGGCTCTGATGGGATCAGGTTGGGGTTCTGATGGGATCAGGACGGGCTCTGATGGGATCAGGTTGGGGTTCTGATGGGATCAGGGTGGGTTCTGATGGGATCAGGACGGGCTCTGATGGGATCAGGACGGGCTCTGATGGGATCGGGATGGGCTCTGATGGGATCAGGACGGGGTTCAGGCTTGGGGCGGGGGTCCAGGGTCGGGGCAGGAAGGGGGGGTCCCTGCGTCTCCCCTACGCTAGTGACACAAACCACTTCAGAGTATTTCCACGTGATGCACAAACAAGTCAAAAATTCACTGATCCAAATCCAACGTGCAAACAGAAAAGGGCCGGGGGGGCACCCAGCGCCCCCGGCCCCCGCGCGGCACGGCACGGCACGGCCCGGCCCCGCCCGGCACGGCCCGGCCCGGCACGGCCCCGCCGGCGGCGGCAGCGGCGGCAGCGGCGGCGCGGGGCCCGCGGCCGGGCAGCCCCGCCGCACCGGAGCCGGAGCCGGGCCCGGGCGCCTCACTCGGGGGACTCGGGTCCGCCTCTACCAGATGCCGCTCGACCGGCCCCCGGGGGGAGCGAGAATCCGGGCCGAGGCTCGTTTTGGAACGTGGTCATCGATCTGAGAACCTGCCGGACACACGGACGCTCGGACAGGGGCCCGGGGGGTGGGGACAGAGCCGGGACCCCCGGGAATGGGGGGCTCCGTGTGTGACCCCCCTGGCACCGGGAATGGGGGGCTCCGTGTGTGACCCCCCCGGCACCCCGGGACCGGGAATGGGGGGCTCCGTGTGTGACCCCCCTGGCACCGGGAATGGGGGGCTCCGTGTGACCCCCCCGGCACCGCGGCTGTGCTGCAACATGAGACTGACCAGAACTGACCACAGCTGACCAACACTGACCAGTACTGACCAGAGCTGACCAGAACTGACCAGAGCTGACCAGCACTGACCAGTCCTGACCAACAGCGACCAGCACTGACCAGAGCTGACCAACACTGACCAGTCCTGACCAGAGCTGACCAACACTGACCAGAGCTGACCAACAGTGACCAGAGCTGACCAACAGCGACCAGCGCTGACCAGCGCTGACCAGAACTGACCAGTACTGACCAGTACTGACCAGAGCTGACCAACACTGACCAGTCCTGACCAACAGCGACCAGCACTGACCAGCGCTGACCAGAGCTGACCAACACTGACCAGTCCTGACCAATAGTGAGCAGCATTAACCGGCACTGGCCAGAACTGACCAACACTGACCGGTACTGACCAGAGCTGACCAACACTGACCAACACTGACCACCACTAACCAATATTGGCCAGCACTGACCAATACCGACCAACACTGACCAGTAGTGATCAGCACTGACCAACACTGACCAGGGCTGACCGGCACTGACCAACGCTGACCAGAACTGACCAATACTGACCAGCACTGACCAGAGCTGACCAGCAGTGACCAGTGCTGGCATTCAGGTCGTCCCCCCCGTGCCCACGCTGTGCCCGAGGGCCAGAACCGCCGGTGCCAGCGGAGCCCCGAGCGGCGCTGCCCGGTACCGAGCCCCCGGTTCCGCGCGGGGAGGGGGCTCCCCCGGCTGGCACAGCCCCGGTGCCCCCGGCTGGCACAGCCCTCGGTGCCCCCAGCTGGCACAGCCCCGGTGCCCCCGGCCCGCCCCCCGCCCCCCAGCGCAGCCACAGGACGGACGGTGCCCGGAGGGGGGCGTGGGCCGGGGGCTGCAGCTGGGGCTGGGGGCTCCTCCCTGCTCTGCCACGGCCCCTGCCCGGGAGGGGCCTGGGGATGTTTGTCGGGGTACCCTGGGAGCGCCCTGCGGGGGGACAGTGGGGACAGCCCGGAGCAGGAGGGGGTGACAGGACAGCCCTGGGGAGGGACACCTGCGGTGGCACCGGGGACACCCGGGGGGCAATGGGGACAGCCTGAAAGGTGGCGGGGGACAATGGGGACACCCGGGGGGTGACAAGGGGCAATGGGGACAGCCTGGAGCAGGAGGGGGTGACAGGACAGCCCTAGAGAGGGATGGTGGGACACCTGCGGTGGCACCGGGGACACCCGGGGGGTGACAAGGGGCAATGGGGACACCCGGGGGGGTGACAGGACAGCCCTAGAGAGGGATGGAGGGACACCTGCGGTGGCACCGGGGACACCCGGGGGGTGATGGGGGGCGATGGGGACACCTGCAGTGGCAATGGGGACATCTGGGAAGTGACGGGGGGCGATGGGGACACCCGGGGGGGTGACAGGACAGCCTTAGAGAGGGATGGAGGGACACCTGCGGTGGCACCGGGGACACCCGGGAGGTGACAAGGGACAACGGGGACGCCCCGGGGAGGTGACAAGCGCCCGGCGGGGGCACCGGGCAGGGCTGCGGGCCCGCTCTTACCGGACAGGCTGAAGCTGGACTCGTGCAGGTCCCGCATGCCCCCGTGTCGCGTGGCCGGCCGGGTGGGCGTATCGGCCAGCGGCGTCCCCGTCTCTTTTTTGCCGGCATGCACGACCACGGCCACGTCCCCCAGGTACGGGGTGCGGTCCACGGCCCGCAGCTTCAAATTCTGCCGGGAGCGAGAGGAGAGAGCGGAGAGAGAGCGGAGAGAGAGCGGAGAGAGCGTCAGCCGGGCCGGGCGCGGGCTTTGGGTGCGAGGTGCCAGGGGTGCCAGGGGTGCCAGGGGTGCCAGGGCCGGGGTGCCAGGGGTGCCAGGGCCGGGCGGGGCGGGGGGCTCGGGCCGGGCCATGCTGGGGCTGGGGAGGGGGCTGCGATGGGGAGGGGGTGCTCGGAGGCCTGGGGGGGCTGGGGGGGATCCGGGTGCAAAGCAGAGCAGGGACAGGAGCAGGGGCTGGGGGAGGTGGGGGGCCCTGGCAGAGCAGCCCCGAGCCCCGTGCCCCCGGCGGAACCGAGCCGAGCCGAGCCGAGCCAAGCAAAGCAAAGCAAAGCCAAACCGAGCCAAACTGAGCCAAGCCAAGCCAAGGCCATGCAATGCCCTGCTGCCCCCACAGCCACCCAGAGCTCCCGAGAAGTGCCCCAGTGCTGGCCAAGCCTTCCTGTGAGCTGCTCCCTTCCCACGCTGTCCCCAACCTGTCCCCTTCCCTGTGATGTCCCAGCATCACACCTCACTGTCCCCAGCCTGTCCCCTTCCCTGTGATGTCCCAGCATCACACCTCACTGTCCCCAGCCCGTCCCCCACAGCCCCAGCGCGGGCACGGGGGGTGGCAGAGCAGCCGGGTGTCACCACGGCAGCCCCAGGGACGTGTCCCTGTCCCGGTGTCACCACGGCAGCCCCAGGGATGTGTCCCTGTCCCGGTGTCACCACGGCAGCCCCAGGGACGTGTCCCTGTCCCGGTGTCACCATGAGCTGCGGGGCTGCCCCGGGACAGCCAGCAAAGGGCACAGCCTGGGCCAGGGCACAGTGAGCCCTGGTGCCTTGGAACGGCCATGGGCCACGCACGGGTGGGGAGAGGTGTCCCAAATGTCCCCTGCAGTGCCACGGCGCTGGCAAGGACCAGGGGAGTGTCCTGTGTCACACGCTGACCCGCAGGGACCCGGCTCTGTGCTCCTGGCACGGCGTGGCACCGCCTGGCACAGAGCCTCCTCTGGCACTGCCACTGTCCCCTCCAGCAGCCAGCACGGTGCAGCCCTGTCCCTCACGGTGGCATTGCTCCAGCACAGCGATGGCACTGCTATGGCATGGCCGTGGCATGGTTATGGCGCTGCTCTGGCACAGCCACAGCACAGCCCTGGCACTGCTCTGGTACAGCCATAGCACTGCTCTGGCACTGCTCTGGCACAGCCATGGCACAACTATGGCGCCGCTCTGGCACAGCCCCAGCACCACTCTGGCACGGCCACTGCACTGCTCTGGCACGGCACAGCCACGGCACAGCCCTGGCACTGCTCTGGCACAACCACAGCACTGCTTTGGCATGGCCATGGCATCGCTCTAGTAGTGCCCCGTCACAGCCCCATCCCGGGCAGCTCTGCCCCCCGTACCTTCTCGCGCTGCACGAGTTTCTTGTAGGCCACGTCGGGGAAGGAGCGCAGCGGGCAGAACTTGCCGGTGCCCTCGGCGCACATGAAGACGCCGTTCTCGTAGACCACGCGCCCGCGGCTGATGGTGACCAGGGGCACGCCGTGGCACCGCATGTTCTCGTACAGGTTGATGTCCCCGCCCTGCACCTGCGTGCTGGCAGACACCGTCCTGGGCACGGGGACACGGGGACACGGGGCTGTCACCGCCTGTGGGGCACGGGGAGCGTCCCCAGCGTCCCCCCCAGCACGGGCTGCTGTTGTAGCATGGTTTTATTTCACAGGGTATGGTCTGATCTGTTGTTTGGTAGGTGTTTGGGTTTTTCCCCCTGATTTTGGAGCGACACAGAGGTTTATCTCTTCCCTACTTTTCTGCCCAGCTCCAAACCCCTTCCTCCTGCATCCAGCTGTTAACCCCTCCTGTCCCAAGCAGTTTTCCTCTCCTGTGTCCCCTGCCCTCGTGTTCCACCCCCAGTTCTCCTGATTAGTTGATCATTGTATCCCCCCCTGAGACCCGTCCCCATGTCGCGGACATCTTCTGTGAAAACCCTTTTCTTTAGGAGTTTTCCCCCTGCGAAGCTGAGGGGCCTCAGGAACAAAGTGTGAATGAATGGTTATCTGCTGCTGTGGGATGCAACAGCTGCATCTGTGATTGGTCTCGTGTGGATGTTTGGAATTAGTGACCAGTCACGGCAGAGCTGGCTCTCTCTCTCTGTCCGAGCCACAGACCTTTGTTTTTGTTCCATTCTATTCTCAGCTTAGCCAGCCTTCTGAGATGAAACTTTTCCCTCTATTCTTTTTAGTATAGTTTAAATGTAATGTATGTAATAAAATAATAAATCAGCCTTCTGAAACATGGAGTCAGATCCTCGTCCCTTCCCTCACCTGGAAACCCCTGTGAACACTGTCACATCCCCCCTTACAAGGTGTTGTTTGCCCCCAGCTCATTGCCTGGGACCCTGAGACTCGGGGAGTGTGATGTGACCGTGGTCACAAGGGTTTTGAGGTGAAGAGAGAGGCGAGAATGTTGATTCTATGGTCAGAAGGATTGATTTATTATTTTATGATATATATATATAACATTATAACTATACTAAAAAGAATAGAAAGAAAGTTCTCAGAAGGCTAGCTAAGCTAAGAATGGAAAAAAAATTAATAACAAAGTTCTGTGTCTGAGCAGAGAGCGAGAGCAGCTCTGCCGTGAGTGGTCAGTAAATCCAAACATCCACAGGAGACCAATCACGGATCCACCTGTGGCATTCCTCAGCAGCAGATAACCATCGCTTACATTTGTTGCTGAAACTTAGCTTCAGCAGGAAAAAATCCTAAGAAAGGATTTTATTGAAAAGGTGTTCTGTGACAGCGTAACACCAAATAAAGGAACCCGGTGCCGCCCCAGTGTTCTGTGCCGTCCCTTTGTTCTGCGTTGCTGGGATCCCGCTGGGCCCCAAAAGGGGCACTGCCACCCCCTGCCCACGCTGCCACCACCCGGCAGGGACGTGCCGCCGGCTGCACCTACTTGGTGGCCTCGGGGTCCCAGACCACGACGTCGGCGTCGGCGCCGGGGATGATGCGGCCCTTGCGCGGGTACAGGTTGTGCAGCTTGGCGGCGTTGGAGCTGGTCACGGCCACGAAGCGGTTCTCGTCCATCTTGCCCCCCACCTGGCACCGCAGCGGGGTCAGGACTTGGGGGGCTGCGGGGCTCCCTGTCACCCCCCAGTGCCCCCAAGATCCCAGGGGTCCCCCAAAATCCCAGGCGTGCTGCGGGGTCAGGATCCTCGCCAGGGCAGCTCTGGGGAGCTCCGTGCCCGCCACCCTCGTGCCCATCCCATGGTGGGATGCCCCATCCAGCAGGGAACCCCAGCCCCATGCCCAGGCCAGCTCTGGGGAGCTCTGTGCCCTTGTGCCAGGGGGGCACAGCTCATGGTGGGATGCCCCATCCAGCACCAGCTTCATGCCCAAGCCAGCTCTAGGGAGCTCCTTGCCCACCACCCTTGTGCCAGGGGGGCACAGCCCATGGTGGGATGCCCCACCCAGCAGGGAACCCCAGCCCCATGCCCAGGCCGGTTCTGAGGGTGCCAGGGGGGCATACCCCATGGTGGGATGTCACATCCAGCAGGGTCCCTGTGAGCCCCCAGCACCAGCCCTGTGCCCAGGCCCCACTGGGGAGCTCCATGCCCGCCACCCTCGTGCCCATCCCATGGTGGGATGCCCCATCCAGCAGGGTCCCCGTGAGCCCCAGCACAGCCCTGTGCCCAGCCCTACCACGCCACGCTCCCAGATGATGTTCATGCGGTCCTGCACGCCGCTGACGCCGTGGGGGATCTTGGTGAAGTCCTCCTTGCCCATGGCCTTCTGCTTGGTGCTGAAGGGCCGGTGGTCCGAGGCCACGACGTTCAACGTGTCACTGCGGGGGCACGGCAGGCTGGGGGTGGCACTGCCAGGGGCGCCTGGGGTGCCCGGGGAGCCTGGGACTAGGGGAATGGGGTACCCCTGCCATGGGGTGCCCAGGGAACTCAGGGAATGGGGCACCCACACTATGGGGTGCCCAGGGAGCTCAGGACTTGGGGAATGGGGTACCCCTGCCATGGGGTGCCCAGGACTCGGGGAATGGGGTACCCCTGCCATGGGTTGCCGAGGGAATGGGTTAGGGTTAGGGGATTGGGCACACCCAGGGGCAGAGATTGGGCACACCCAGGGGCAGAGATTGGGCACACGAGGGGCAGGTTCAGGGTGCCCAGGGCAGGGATTGGGCACACCCGGGGCAGGTTCAGGGTGCCCAGGGCAGTTCGGCACACCCGGGGCAGGGATTGGGCACACCCGGGGCAGTTCGGCACACCCGGGGCAGGGATTGGGCACACCCGGGGCAGGTTCAGGGTACCCAGGGCAGGGATTGGGCACACCCGGGGCAGGTTCAGGGCGCCCAGGGCAGGCATGTTGGCACCCCGGCAGGCTCACTTGGCGAGCAGGCTCATGAGGTAGGCAGAGGTGTTGGTGTCCAGGCGCAGCGGCGGCACGGTGACGTAGGCGGCGGCGTGGAACCAGTCCTGGTGGTAGTAGTGCAGCCCGGTGAGCGTGGCGTGCGCCGTGGTGGTCTCTGCGTACACCACCTTCCCTGCGGGGAGGCACGCGTGGGCACGGGGCTGTGCCAGGCACGCCGGGCACTGCCTGGGGCCTGTGGTACCCGCGGGGCAGGAGCCCTGTGTGCTGTGTGTGAGCTGTGTGTGAGCTGCGTGTGCTCGGGTGTGTGACCTGTGTGTGCTCAGGTGTGTGTGTGCTATGTGTCCCCTGTGTGACCTGTGTGTGACCTGTGTGTGCTCAGGTGTGTGTGACCTGTGGGACCCGTGTGTGACCTGTGTGTGCTCAGATCTGTGTTCTGCGTGTGCTCAGGTGTGTGACCTGTGTGACCTGTGTGCGCTCAGATCTGTGTTCTGCGTGTGCTCAGGTGTGTGATCTGCGTGTGCTCAGGTGTGTGATCTGCGTGTGCTCAGATCTGTGTTCTGCGTGTGCTCAGGTGTGTGACCTGTGTGTGCTCAGATCTGTGTTCTGTGTGTGCTCAGGTGTGTGACCTGTGGGACCTGTGTGTGTCTGGTGTGTGCTCACATGTGTGACCTGTGTGTCCCCTGCGTGCTCACATGTGTGACCTGTGCGTGTCCTGTGTGTGTCTCATGTGTGCGCAGGTGTGTGACCCACATGTGTCCTGTGAGCACTCAGGTGTGTGTCACCCGTGTGTTACCTGTGCGTGTCCCCTGTGTGCCCATGTGTCTGTGCTCACATGTGTGACCTGTACGTGACCTGTGCGTGTCCCCTGTGTGCTCACATGCGTGTCCCCTGTGTGTCCTGTCTGTGTCCCCTGTGCTCTCATGTGTGTGCGCTCACATGCGTGTCCCCTATGTGTCCCCTGGGTACAAGCAGAGCTGGGGGCCCAGGTGTGCTCACCTGTGCTAGGGCACGGCCCCACAGGGACACCTGAGTTCCTGTGTCTGTGTGTCTGCCCATGTCTGTGTATGCCCGTGTCTGTCTGTCCGTGCCCACGTCCATCTGTCTGTCCGTGCCCATGTCTGCCTGTGTGTCTGTCCGTGTGTCTGTCCGTGCCCGTGTGTCTCCACCTGCCCGCAGCCCCACACTCCACGCCCATACCCCCCTCTCCCCCCAGCCCAGGTGTGAGCCGTGTCCGTGGGGTTTCCTGTGCCCCCCAAGGGGTGCCCCTTGCCCACGGCTGTGCTGGGCAGGGAGGTCCCCCCCGTGTCCCCCGATTGTGTCCCCTACCCTGCATCTTGGCAGCGGCAATGACATCCCCCGTGTCCCCCCGTGTCCCCCCTGTGTCCCCCCATGTCCCCCCCGTGTCCTCCCGTGTCCCCTACCCTGCATCTTGGCAGCGGCAATGACATCCCCCGTGTCCCCCCGTGTCCCCCATGTCCCCCCTGTGTCTCCCCATGTCCCCCCGTGTCCTCTACCCTGCATCTTGGCGGCGGCGATGACGTTCCCCATGTCCCCCCGTGTCCCCTCTGTGTCCCCCCGTGTCCCCTCTGTGTCCCCCCTGTGTCCCCCCATGTCCCCCCGTGTCCCCTACCCTGCATCTTGGCAGCGGCGATGACGTTCCCCATGTCCCCCCGTGTCCCCTCTGTGTCCCCGCTGTGTCCCCCCGTGTCCCCTCTGTGTCCCCCCATGTCCACCCCGTGTCCCCCGATTGTGTCCCCTACCCTGCATCTTGGCAGCAGCAATGACGTTCCCCGTGTCCCCCCGTGTCCCCCATGTCCCCCCTGTGTCCCCCCATGTCCCCCTGTGTCCCCTAGCCTGCATCTTGGCAGCAGCAATGACGTCCCCCGTGTCCCCCCGTGTCCCCCATGTCCCCCCTGTGTCCCCCCATGTCCCCCCCGTGTCCCCTACCCTGCATCTTGGCGGCGGCGATGACGTCCCCCGCGGACATGCTGGACACGTTCACCAGGTACACGGGGCAGTGGGTCTGCACACAGGGGGTCACTGGCACTGTCCCCACGGCACCCAGCCCCCCGGGGGGCACGGGGACCCCCACAGGACAGGGACAGCCCCCCACGCTCGGGACACTCACCCGGTTGGCGATGGTGATGACACGGTGCGTGGCCTCGGCCTCCAGCTGCAGGGACAGCAACGGTGACACGGTGACACACGCCGGTGGCGCCACAGGGACGGGCAGCGATGCCCCGGCCCGTGCCAGCCCACCCCAGCGGCACCCGCCATCACCCACCTCCTCGGGCCGGCTGATCTCGATGCCCTCGGGCCCCGTGATGCCCAGGTCCAGCGCTTCCTTGGCTCCCTGCGGATTTGGGGGGTCAGGGCGGCACAGGGGGGTCGGGCCGGGTGCCCGCCGCCCCCGCGCCCCCTCACCTCGGCCACCAGCTCGCCGTTCTCGGCGTGCACGCGGGCGATGGCGCCGATGTCGCGGCAGGCGCGCAGCGCCTGGTACAGCTCGCTGTCCCGCAGCATGTACAGCTCCTTGTAGGCCATGAACATCTGGAACGAGTTCACGCCCTTCTCCCGCACCAGCGTCTCCATCTCCGCCTTCACCTGCGGGGCAGCGGGCTCAGGGGGGGCTCACCCCGCCGGGGGCGCCCGGGGACGCGGCACGGGGATTTGGGGGTGACGCGGGCGGTGACAGACGCCGGAGGGGGGGTCGGGCCGGGGTCTCCGCGCGGCACAGCCGGGAGCCGGCTCCGATCCCCCCGCGGCAGCTGCGAGGGGATCGCGGCGCTGAGCGCGCCGTGGGACGGGGGCTGCTCACCCACCCCGCCCGCCGCCCCCGGGGGGTCCTGCTGCGGGCCGGGGTCCCCCCGGGCTCGGAGCGGCAGCGGCAGCAGCGCCTTCCCTGCCCCACAGAGACCCCCTTGTCCCGGGGCACCCCCGAGCCCCTGCCCCGCTGAGCCCGGCTCAGGGCAGCTCAAAAGGCGTCCTGGGGGCTCAGCCCACCCCCATGATCGGGCGGATAATGGGATCAGGGGGCCGGGAATTACCCCGGCAGCTGCTCCCGCCCGTGCCCGCTCACCTTGGGCGCCCACCAGGTGATGCCCATGTGCAGGGCGTAGTCGCAGCACACCTTGGGGTCGGCCAGGCTGCGGCACTTCTCGTAGGCGTCCAGCAGCGACGTGTCCTTGTCGGGCAGGACGTGCCCGATGATCATCGTCGTGCCCCCCACCAGCGCTGCCTGCACGGGGGCACAGGGGCCGCGGTGGGGGTGAGGGCTCATCCCTCGGGCCTGCCCGCGGCCAGGTGAGCTGCCAGGTGTGCCCAGGCCACGTTCAGGCATTGCCCGCGGCCAGGGGAGCTGCCAGGTGTGCCCGGGCCACGTTCGGGCATTGCCCACAGCCAGGGGAGCTGCCAGGTGTGCCCGGGCCACGTTCGGGCATTGCCCACAGCCAGGGGAGCTGCCAGGTGTGCCCGGGCCACGTTCGGGCATTGCCCACAGCCAGGGGAGCTGCCAGGTGTGCCCGGGCCACGTTCGGGCATTGCCCACAGCCTTGGGGGGGTGCTGGCTGCAGACAGGGACCCCCGCGTCCCCCTGGCCCCGCCAATGGCTGCCCCTGTGCAGCAGCACATCTGGGCGCACGGCACATCTGGAGAGCCCCATCCTGCCATGCCGGGGCACCCACTGTGCCCCCAGCCCCGCCGCTGGGTTTGGGGTGCTGAGGGAGCCCCGGGTGGGTTTGGGGTGCTCAGGGACCCCCAGCACAGAGCCCAGGGTGGGTTTGGGGTTCTCAGGGACCCCCAGCACAGAGCCCCGGGTGGGTTTGGGGTTCTCAGGGACCCCCAGCACAGAGCCCCGGGTGGGTTTGGGGTTCTCAGGGACCCCCAGCACAGAGCCCCGGGTGGGTTTGGGGTGCAGAGGGTCCCCCAGCACAGAGCCCAGGGTGGGTTTGGGGTCCTGAGGGAGCCCCAGCACAGAGCCCAGGGTGGGTTTGGGGTGCTGAGGGAGCCCCGCCCGGGTGGGTTTGGGGTGCTCAGGGTCCCCCAGCACAGAGCCCCGGGTGGGTTTGGGGTTCTCAGGGACCCCCAGCACAGAGCCCCGGGTGGGTTTGGGGTTCTCAGGGTCCCCAAGCACAGAGCCCAGGGTGGGTTTGGGGTTCTCAGGGTCCCCCAGCACAGAGCCCAGGGTGGGTTTGGGGTTCTCAGGGTCCCCCAGCACAGAGCCCAGGGTGGGTTTGGGGTGCTGAGGGAGCCCCAGCACAGAGCCCAGGGTGGGTTTGGGGCCGCTGGGAGCCCCCCCGTTGCCGTGCCCGTGGGCGGCAGGGCAGGCGCGGTGGCCCCGCCGCTGTCCCCGGCTCACCCCGCCCCGCTAATCCCCAAAGCTCCTTTGCCCACGGGCGCTCTCGGGAGGAGCTGCCCGCCTGGCGCTGCCGCGAGCGGGTGACAGGGACACGGAGCGGGGCTGGCATGTGGCACCCGTGGGCATTTCACGGGGCCCTTCCACCGAACCGGACCCTTCTCCTAGAACGTTCTAATAACGACTCCCGCTCTTAACATAATGCAATTAATATAACATAATTAACACAATATAATTGAACTATACCCTAATTTAACATAACTTTTACCTACGACACCACCAGCACAGCGCTGAGCCCCCTGCCCGGGGACACCGAGCACAGCCTGGGGACAGCCTGGGGACAGCCTGGGGACAGGCACGGCCAGCGCCGGCCTGGCACAATGGCCGCTCTGTGTGGGCACCGGGGACAGCGGGACAGGCCGCAGGGACAATCCTGGGCCGGCCCAAGCAGCGACACTCGGCGCACGGTGACACCGGCACGGGGAGGCGGCCGAGCTGGCACAGGGTGCCACGGCCCGGCACGGGAGGAGGGGACGTGACGCGCGGGGACGCGGGCACACAACGGCCCCGCGGAGCAGCCCGGGCAGGGCAGGGCACGGCTCGGGGCTACCTTGGTGCCGTGGTAGAAGTCATCGACGCAGGTGGCGTTCATGAAGGTCTGGTGGAAGTGGGTGCTGGTGTCGATGCCCCCGGGGATGACGAGCTTGCCGGTGGCGTCGATGACCTTGGCGCCGCCGGGGATCATCAGCTCGCGGCCCACCTGCTGGATGATGCCGTTCTCGATGTACACGTCGGCCTCCAGCGTGCAGTCGTCGTTGACCACCTTGCCGCCCTTGATCAGGATCCGCACGGTGGCCGCGTTGGCCATCATGGTGCTGCGGGCACGGGGCGGCGGGGTGAGCGCCGGGAACGGGGGCACCGCGCTGCCCACCCTGCGCCGCCCGCACCGCGCCCGGAGGTGCCCCCCGGGGCTGGCACGGGGCCGAGCCCGCGGCCGTGCGTCCCGCACGGGCCGTGGGGATGGATTATCCCGGGAAATCCGCGCAGAGGAGGGGCTGGCACGGGGCTGGGGCCGCCTCCGTGCCGGGGACCCGCTGCGGGCACTGCGGGCTGCACCCCGCCAGCGCCAACCCCCTGGAGATGCTGAGCGGGGCTGCCAGAGCCCCTCTGTGCCACCCTGCACTGCCAGTGCCACCCACCCTGCCACCCTGCACCGCCAGCGTCACCCCCCTGCAGCACCTGAGCAGGGCTGCCCATCCCTGCCACCCTGCCAGTGCCACTGCCGGCGCCTGCCACCCTGCACTGCCAGTGCCGCCTGTGCCATGGAGACATGGCTGTGTGCCCCCACACCCAGGGCACGCTGCCCACCGTGTCCCTGTGAGTGCCCAGGACTGGCACGGACGGCTCCAGAGCTGGCATCACTCGCTGGGGGCTCTGCCCACTGCCCCATGAGGTGCCAGCTCTGCCAGAGACCCAGCACAGCCTGAGCCCCCGGCAGGGAGGGGCAGCCCCAGCCACCATCAATAAACTCAATAAATCCTTTGGTGAAGGTCAAACACCATCGACCCGCCAGAGCAGGGACAGCAGTGCCAGCTGTGCCCACCCGGGGGGCATCAGGTGGGCTGGGACCCCCCCAGAGCCCCCAGAGCAGCAGAGACCCACGGAGAGACCCACGGAGAGACCCCTGCCCCTCTGTGCCCACTGCAGGGACCCCCGCACCAGGCAGAGCCCCTGGCACCCACACGGGCAGCGTGGGGCACTCTGGCATGACTGGCACGGTGCTGGCACTGGGCAGTGCTGTGGGAACCGCCCCTGGTGCCCACCCAGCCCCTGGCACAGCCCCACTGGAGCCAGAACCGAGCTGGGGGCACAGGCTGCTGCTGCTGGGTGCCAGGCGGTGTCTGGTGCCGCCACAGCCCCTCAGGAGGGCACTGGGACTGGCACAGGGCTCTGAAGGGACCGTCCCGAGCCGTGCCAGGGCTCTGCAGCACCTGCTGGGCACAGATGGCTCCCGAGGCTGGGCTGGCAGCTGGGCATCCCGGGCTGGCACAGCTGCAGGGAGGGGACAGGGGCCCAGCGACCAGCACAGCTGCACCGGGAGGGTTCAGCAGCCCCTCCCGGCCCAGCCCCTGCCCCCGGCGATCCCGGTGCCAGCTGGAGCCGTGCCCGGTGCCCTCACCCCGCACAGAGCAGCGGCAGCTGCCGGCTCGGGCAGGCGGCCCCCGCTCGGGAATGTCACCGGCACGCACAGCTGTGACACCGCTCCAGGGACACCGGGGCACCGGGGCAGGTGGCACCGACCCCGTGCGGCGTGCCAGGCCGCTGTGGCACGCTGGGCACGGTGCCCCCGGCTCTGCCTGGCACGCGGGGAAGCTGCTGCCCCACACCAGGGGTGTGCCAGGGGACACCTGGGACACCGGGGCTGCACTGGGGGGGACAAGGGGGTGACAGGGACAAGGGGTCACCCAACTCTGAGCCCCCACACCGACACCAGGGGCACGACACGGGGGCAGGGATCGGCCTGGGTGGGGTGAGAGCAGAGGGGACGAGCTGTGCCAGGGTGGCACCGTGGGGCACGATGGCGCTGCCAGCCCTGGGAGCCCAGGGCAGGGCTGGGGGTGCAGGAGGGGCACAGGGAGGGGTGGCACAGAGCAGAGGGAAGGACGGAGCAGGCAGCACGGGGCAGCCCGAGATGAAAGCAGAGCTGTGCCCAGGGTGGCACCATGGGGCACATGGGCCCTGCGAGCCCCTGGGAGCTCAGGGCAGGGGATGCAGGAGGGGTTCAGGGACGGATGGCACGGGGCAGGGAAGGGTGGCACAGTGCAGGGAGGGATGGCACGGGGCAGGGAGGGATGGCACGGGGCAGGGAGGGATGGCACGGTGCAGGGAAGGGTGGCACGGTGCAGGAGGGGTTCAGGGAGGGCTGGCACGGCTCAGGGAGGGCTGGCACGGCTCAGGGAGGGCTGGCACTGTGCAGGGAAGGGTGGCACGGGGCAGGAGGGGTTCAGGGAGGGCTGGCACGGCTCAGGGAGGGCTGGCACGGTGCAGAGGCAGGGCTGGAGCAGGCAGCACGTGGCAGCCCGAGATGAAAGCAGAGCCGCGCTGACGGATCTGGAGCACACAGAGCGACTGCCAGCGGTGCCGCAGCACCGGGCACCGTGACACCCCCGGCACGGGGAGGGCGGGAGGGGCGTGGGCACGGCCCGGGGGGCGTGGGGCTGCCAGGGGCACCGGGCACGAGCGTGGGCCGGCCACGGAGCACAGAGAGGAGCCGGCAGCCGCACACGCTGCCCGCGGCCGGCGCGGAGCCGCCCACGCCGCTGCCACCCCGCCGCCCTCGTGCCACCGCTCCGGGCACCTCTGCCGCCCTGTGCCAGCCACCCCTGGCGCTGCCCCGACGTCCCCACGCCGCCGGGGCCGTGCCCAACGCTGAATACCCGCCTGGCACACGGATGCTCCCATTTCCCCTTGACTATCCCCAGGTCACACCCAGCGCTCCCACTGCTCACACCGGTGACCCCCAAGCTCACACCGAGCATCCCCAGGGGCTCCGTCCCGCTGTCCCCCTGCCCACGGCGCCAGCCTGGCACCGGCCCCGGTGGCGCCGGGGCCGCGTCCCGCGTTCCAGCCGGCGCTGCGGCGGTGGCACGGCCGGCACCGGCCGGAGCCTGGTGCCAGCCAGCGGGCCCCGGGCAGGGCAGAGCCGCAGCGCCGGCGCCGGGGGGCACCGGGGGCGGCCCGGGACCCCCGCCCAGCCCGGCACGCAAAGCGGGGGCTCGCGGGGACGGCTGTGCCGCCGGGACAGCTGCGACCCCGCAGGACAAAGGGACCACCCCGGCCCGGCGGGGCTGCCGGGGGCACCTGTTGGGGTCGGGGCGGCCGCCGGGCCCGGCCTTTGTGCCGGGGCTGCCGCATCGTGCGGCGCGCCCAGCCGGGGGGCCCCCGCCGCCCCCCGCTTTTGTCTGCGCCGCCGAGACCCCACCGGGCCCGACCCCGCCCTGCGCCCGCCGCCCCCGGGGCTCCCCTTTGTCACGGTGCCCTCGGTGACCGCCGCGCCGCCGGCACCGACCGCGACCACCGCCCGTGGCCGGCCGGGGGTGGCGGCCGGGGGGTCACGGCTCGGAGCGCTGCCCCGGCGGGGGGGGCACCGAGCCCGGCCCGGCCCTGCCCGGCTCCGATCCGGTGTCGCTGTCCCGGTGCCGGAGGAGCTGCGGCGTCACCGAGCCACCGCCCCGGGAAGGACCGGGGATGGCGGCAGGAGGAGGAGGAGGAGGATGCTCCGTCAGAGCCGGGATGCTGCTGCGGCCGCTCCTCGTCCCCGCGGGCACCTTGGCCCGGCCCGGAACGGGCACGGAACGGGCACTGCGCGGCCACGCCCGAGCGGGCACGGGGCGCTGCGGAGGGTCCCGGTGCCGGCTGCGGGGACACGGGGGAGTCCCATCGCCGCTCCCGGGCCCCGTCACCGCCCGGCGCTGACCCCCGGGGCACTGCGGCAGAGGCCGGAGCGGCGGGCACCGGAACCGGGCTGCGGCCGAACGGGGGGGCCGGCCCGGGGGACCCCCGAGAGCCGGGCCCGGTGCGGGCGCTGGGCTGGGCCGGGCCCGGGCGCGGCTCGGGGGCGGTGCCGCTGCCGCGGGTCCGTTCCCGGAGCGCGATGCGGGCCGGGCGGGGGTCCCGGTGCGCGGTCCGGAGGCGCGGGGGGTCCCGGTCTCGCCGGCCCGGGGCGGCTCCGCAGACAAAGCCCGGGGCCGCCCAGCACAAAGGATGCTCGGAGCCGGGGCGGGGCCGCCCGGGAGACCCGGCGGAACAATGAGCCGAGCCCGGAGGGACCCCCGCCGCCCCTCGCCGCCCGCCGCCCCGGGGTCCGCGCTCCGCCGCGCCCCGGCACCTGCTGCTCCGCTCCCGGTCGCGACAGGGCGCCGAGAGCGACCGGGCCCGACCGAGGAGCAGCAGCCGTGCCCGGCATCGCACCGTGCCGGGGCGAACCCCTCGCGCTGTCGCGACACCACCGCCTGTCGCGACAGGTGTGTCGCCATGGGTGGGCGGCGGCCGCGCACAGCTTCTCTGCGCGGCGATTCCCGCGAAGCGCCCCGGGCGGGGACGGCGGGCGCTCCCCTCCATCCTCGCCCGTCCATTCACTCGCGCCTGCCGAGACGCGCGCACCTGTCGCGATTGTGCAGCCCGTCGCGATAACGAGCCAGGTCCGCAGGAGCGGGAAAGGAAAAGCCGAGCACGGTCCGGCGCGGCCCGACTCAGCCCGGCTCGGCTCACCCCAACCCAACCCAGCCCAGCCCAGCCCAGCCCGGCCCGGCCCGCTCCGTTCCGATCCGATCCGCTCCGCTCCGGCCCGGTTCGGTTCGGTTCGGTTCGGTTCGGCCGGCCCCGGCCCCGCTGCGCCCCGCCGGTACCTCCCGCTCCGGTGCCGCTCCCGGTGCCGCTCCGGCCGCGATCGCCTCTCACCCGAACCTGCGCCACGGGGGCGGGGCCTGGCCGCGCCTGCACCAATCACCGCCCGCCCTGGCGCCGGGGGGCGGGGCCGAGCCCCCCAGCAGGGTGGGCTGCGCGCGGCCTGACTGACAGCCGGAGAGGGCGGGGCCAAGGCCCGGGGCTCCGCCCCCCGCCACCTGCACGCGCTGTTGCCGTGGTGACGGAGCGCGCGCGGATACCCCCGGTGACCCCGGGACCCCCCCGAGACACCCCCGGGACACCCCCGGGAACCACCCGGGACACCCCCGGGACCCCCCGTGACACCCCCGGGACACCCCCGGGACATCCCCGTGACAACGTTGGACCCCCACTGGACCCCTCGTGATATCCCCGGGACCCCCCGTGACACCCCCGGGACCCCCCGTGACACCCCCGGGACAACCCGGGACCCCCACTGGACCCCTCCCCGGGAGCCCCCGGGAGCCCCCGTGACACCCCCGGGACACCCTCGGGACAGCCCCGTGACACGCCTGGACCCCCCCATGACACCCCTATGACACCCCCGGGACCCCCGTGGCACCCCTGGGACACCCCTAGGAACCCTTCAGGACGTCCCCGGGACACCCCCGGACCCCCTCATGACAGCCCCGTGACACCCCTGGGACCCCCGGGACTTCCCCGGGACATCACTGTGACATTCCCGGTGACCCCTGGGAACCCTCGGGACATCCCCTGGACCCCCCCGGGGCACCCCCGGGCCCCCTCTTGGGACCCTCGTGACACCCCTGGAACATTTCTGGGACACCCCTGGACCCCTAACAGTGCCTGGAAACACCCAGTGGTGCCCAGTCCATCCCAGTAACACCGGGCAGTGCCCAGCACAGCCCAGCATGCCCCACCAGCTGCCAGCCCTGGACTGTCCTGGTGGCCCCAGGAGCTCCTGGCACAGCCCCTCTCGGTGCCCTCAGGCTCCTGAGGTGTGGTGACAGGACAGAGGTGCTGTCCCCATCCTGCCCTGTGAGCAGCCTGGCACACTGCTGGTGGCACCGGACACTCACAGTGACAGATGTGGCACTTGGCTGTGGCGCAGCAGTGGGGACACGGGGCTGGGTCATGGGGCTGGGGGATCTCCTGCTTCATGCACATCCTAATGTCCACTTCCCATCCCATTATCCCATTATCCCGTTATCCCGTTATCCCGTTATCCCATCCTATCCCATAATCCCATGCCATGCCATGCCATGCCATGCCATGCCATCCCATTGATCCCATGCCATCCCATTGATCCCATCCCGTCCCATCCCATCCCATCATCCCATCCCATCATCCCATCCCATCCCATCCCATTATCCCGTTATCCCGTTATCCCATCCCATCCTATCCCATAATCCCATGCCATGCCATCCCATGCCATGCCATGCCATCCCATTGATCCCATCCCATGCCATCCCATGCCATCCCATCCCATCCTATCCCATAATCCCATTGATCCCATCCCATTGATCCCATCCCATCCCATCCCATCCCATTGATCCCATCCCATCCCATCCCATCCCATCCCATCCCATCCCATCCCATCCCATCCCATCCCATCCCATCCCATCATCCCACCCCAGTGGTGCCACCCTGTCCTTGGGCACTGCCTGGCTCTGCCAGGTCCTGTCCTGGGCACCCCCTTTGGTGTCTCTGGGGCTTTGCTGTCTCCCCTGTACTGGGGACACCAGGGACAAACATTCTGTCCCTGCCAGGACCCCCAGGTCCTTCCAGAGCCACCCCAGGACTGTCACTGCCAGGGGCTCTCCCTCCCCAGGGCAGAGGGTGGCATCTGTCCCTGTCCCTGTCATTTGTCCCTGTTGGTGCCTCCTCCAGCCAGGCTGGGCCCTGCTGCCCTTGGGCACAGGGACAGCTCTGCACAGGTCTGGTGACCACAGCCACAGATCTGGGTGGGAAGGGACCCCAAATCCCACCCAGTGCCAGCCCTGCCATGGCAGGGACACTGCCACTGTCCCAACCCCAGTGTCCAGCCTGGCCTTGGGCACTGCCAGGATCCAGGGGCAGCCCCAGCTGCTCTGGGTGATGCCTTGTGCAGGCTGAGCTGGAGCAGAGGCTGGGCAGAGCTAAAGAATCAAACAGGGATTTATTCAAAGCATCTCCTGCATGGATCCACCTTGGGCAGCACAAGGGCCCAGCCAGGGCTGCACCCAAGATGAACCAAACTGGTCCCAAAATGAACCCAAGATGAACCAAACTGGTCCCAAAATGAACCCAAGATGAACCAAAATGGTCCCAAAATGGTCCCAAGATGAACCAAACTGGTCCCAAAATGAACCCAAGATGAACCAAAATGGCCCCAAAATGAGCCCAAGATGAACCAAAATGGCCCCAAAATGCAGAACCAGGCACGGGGTCTGTCACTGGGATCAGTTCTGCTCCATTTGCACCTTGCAGTTCATTGTCCCATTCCAGCTTTAGCCCATGCAGTCCCATCCTTGTTTTTCTCTCTCCTGTTTGTGCTCCTGGGCTGAGATTTGGGTCATTTGTCCTTGGTGCCCAGCTGGAGCAGGAATTGTTTTGTGTCCCTGCTCTGTGCCCAGAGCTCAGCATCCCTGATATGAAACCCAGACCCACACACTAAAGCAGCACAGAACGTGAAAAACAGAAAAGCCAAACCTGAGGCACCACGGGCACCCTGTGCCAGGGCCTGCCCACCCTGCCAGGGAACAATTCCTCATTCCCAATCTCCCATCCAGCCCTGCCCTCTGGCACTGGGAGCCATTCCCTGGGTCCTGTCCCTCCATCCTTGTCCCCAGTCCCTCTGCAGCTCTCCTGGAGCCCCTTCAGGCCCTGGCAGGGGCTCTGAGCTCCCCCTGGATCCTTCTCCCATCCAGGTGAGCACCCCCAGCTCTGCCAGCCTGGCTCCAGGGCTCTCTGGGCTCTGTCCAGCAGCTCCACGTGCTGCTGATGTTTGGCTCTGTTCAAATCCAATTAATGAGAGAAGCCTCTGCCTGAATGAAGCTGCAAATGAGACCAAAGCCAACAACGTGGATTTTACTTAACAATAAATGTGAGTTGCACAGTTCTCTTATTAATTAGCAGTCTACCATCCATTAGTTAAATTTGTCCTTTGCTTCTCATGCTAAGCAGTCGCATGCTCAGTGCTACTCTTCTCGTGGATCTTTTTGGGTCTCTGGGCCAGGGGTCAGTGGTGGCAATCTGCCCCTGCAGGAGCTGATTCAGCACATTTCCCCAGCTGTTTTATCAATTTCTTCCTCATTTTGGGGTTTCTGCCCAGTGCCCTCATGGCTGGTGAGTTCTTCATTCCTGGCATCCCCTCCCGGTGCCACATCCCTCCTCCCAGGCTTTGTTAGTGTGGGAGTGTTGGGGGTTAGGATGGTCGGGATGGATGGAAATGAGAGATCTCTGCAGCCAGGTTGTGGGATTTGGGGTTTATTGCAAAGGGCCCTGCTGGGATTTGGGGTTTATTGCACAGGGCCTGGGTGCAGGGCCCTGCTGGGATTTGGGGTTCAGTGCACAGGGCCTGGGTGCAGGGCCCTGCTGGGAGCTGCAGCCACAGCTCAGAGCAGGCCCGAGAGAAGAGAGGGGGAGAGAGGATGGGAGGGTGAGAGAGTAAAAGCACAAGAGAGTAAAAGGGGTAAGAGAGTAAAAGGCAAGAGCTAAGAGGCAAGAGGGGCAAGAGCTAAGAGCTAAGAGAGTGAGGTCCCATTACAATACAACAAATCTTCTTCTGTGTTGAATATTCTGATTCTTACTAACCAATCTAGTACAAGATACAAATTCTACAGCTTTTACATACAGCCTATAAGAATCACTACATTACCACACTGTGTTACATTTTAAACCCTACAAACTCCTCTTTGGGCCCTTCTGCCAAGCTGTAGGGTCTGCTCTGACCCTTGGGCCTGTCTGCAAGCAGAGGGTGTTGTTCCATCAAAAGGGGATCACCTTCAGCTGGCCATGCCATTGTTTTCCCGTTGTTCAGTAACTGAGGGATCTCAAAGCTTGCTTTCATTTCAATCTCACTTATAGTTTCCATATTCTCAAAATCTTTAGCCAGACAATCATATTGATAAGGCTTTCCTGTTCCATCTTCCCCAACAGTTAGCCCTCCCCAGGTGAGACATTATTGAATTTCCCTTCCTCACAGGTGAGACATTATTGAATTTACCTTCCTCACAGGTAAGACATTATTGAATTTACCTTCCCCACAGGTGAGACATTATTGAATTTACCTTCCCCACAGCAGCACCAGGGTGTGCAGCCCCAGTTCAGGTGTCCACAAGGCACATTTGGGGCGGCCACAGCTGCAGTCCCTGCCCTGGGCTGGTGTTTGTGCCTCGTGCAGGAGCAGCTGCTGCTCCCCTCATGCAGTGGGGAAATGCTGTCCCCACACATTAAACCAGGATGTGCCCACCAGACCTTGCCTCTCCCAGGCCTGGAACCTTCCTGTCAGGAATTCCTCCCTTCTGTGGCCCTGACAGGGCAGTAACAAATTCCTAATTACACTACAAACACTTCCTGGCCTGTCAGCTTTAGCCGCACCACACTTTAAATACCTTAAAACTAATAATCTAAAATTACCCCTCGTGGCGTAATACATCTTTCATAGTTCTATTTCTCCAAAGTATCTAATCTTATTCACAAGACCATCCTTTAAAACTTATTTCTAGCTCAATTTCTCTCTCAACCATGTCAGTCTTATTCCATAACATTTCTCAGTCAACATTTCTGATCTCAAAGTTTACATACACACGATGTGAACCTTCTTTTAAATTTTGAACATTTTCTGTAATTCCATTCCCCACATCTCCTCCCAAGGCTACTCTTGAGTCCATCCATGCCCCAGCCCAGCACCAGCACTGGGTCTTTTTGTGCTTTTGTGCTTCACCAGAGCCCTGGAGAGCCTGGCAGTGCCCTGTGCCACCACCCCTGGCACGGCACAGGTCCCCAGGCTGTCACACCTGTCACTGACGCTGCTTGCCCACCCCATGCACACCCACCAGCCCCCTGGACCCTGCTCCGGGTCCCAGCACCTGGGGAGGCCCCAGGAGGCTCAGCTGCAGGGGAAACTGAGGCAGGAGCTGCACGGGGCAGTTTCCTGACCCACAGCTCACACTGTGGCAGAAATGGGGGTGCCCATTCAACCCCCAGCCCCGGGCTGCGCCAGCCCATGCTCCCAGTGCCCAGGGGAGCTGGGCACCATCCAGAGCTCCCACACCTGCGACTGAGACCCCTGGGAACCCTTTGCTCATTGGGAACACAAGGACCTCAGGGCTGGGACCCCACCCACGGGGACCCCCACCCACCCACCCACGGGGACCCCAGGGCTCTCCAGGGCTCCACAATCACCCAACCCCAGCACCTGCCAGGGCCCCACCAGGGACCCCAGGGCCCCACCAGACCTCCACAATCACCCCAATCCCACCTCCTGCCAGGACCCCCCCACACCCTGTGACTCCACCACAGCTTTGCATTTCAGCACCTGCACCGGGACCCCACTGCCCCCACAAGCCCCAAAGGCAGCAGGACCCCAAAGGCACCAGGACCTACTGGGACCCCACCATCATCAGGACTCCAAAGAAGGCACCAGGACCCCACTACCACCAGGACCTCAAGGGCACCAGCACCTGCCAGGACCCCACGATCACCAGGACCCCAAAGGCAGCAGCACCTGCCAGGACCCCACACTATCACCAGGACCCCTTTAGCACCTGGATGTCCCCACCCACACCAGACAGACCACACAACCACACAGAGGTGTTTTTTTTTTTTTTCTCTCTTTTTTTTTTTCCTCTTTTTTTCTCTTTTTTTTTTTTTTGCACAAAACAGGACATTTATTCAAGTGTTCTCCAGCACAAGTACATTAGAAAGGAGCTTGTCTGTATTATACTCTTCTGGGCACCAAAGAAAAAAAGAAAAGGAGGATGGGATGGAAGCGGGACGGACAGACTTTCTACATCTGCTGCACGCATTGACCTTTATTAGTTCAGAACAGCTATGTCACGAGCAATACTCACACAGATACAACAGCGCCGGGCGCCCGCGGCACCTCCGGCCGTGAAATGCACAGTTCAGCGGCAATAAATAGAGAAGCGACCCTAAAAAAACAAACCAACAAAAAAACAGGGGCAACGAACCGAGAGAGAATAGAAAATAAACCGGGGTGGGGGGAGAAGGGCAGGCAGAGCAGCCGGGGCGGCCGCGGCGGCGCCGGGAATGTGGCGGCGGAGCCAAATCAAAGGGAGGAGGAAGAGGAAGAGGAAGGAAGGGAGGGAGGAAGGAGGGTACCAGCTCTACAGCGTATTCCTCGGGATGATGAGTACATGATTCCCACAAATAGTTAAGCGTCAGCTACTTCAATGTCTAGGCTAAAACACATGAAATCTCTCATTTAGTTTTCAAGTACAAAGTTAAAATGCCTTTTTCTTTTTTGTTTTTTTTTTTTAATAATAATATATAAGAGTAAAATAATAGTGCTCTTTGAAACTCCACTACGAGAAACAAAACAGTCATTGTCCAGACAGCAGACTTAATTTAACAATATATATTTTTAATAAAATGTTTTAGCACCGTGTTTGTCCCCACTCCCTCGGCAGATCTTAAGGAATTCAGGCCTTGCTGTGTTGTTTTGAGTTTTCATCTAGGGCTGTGCAACAGAATTTGTCTGGTTGGTTTTGTTTAAAAAAAGACGTGAGTCGGGTACTTTGTTAAAAACTGAACTCTCGCCCCAGGCATCCCCACGGTCCCCACCGCCGCCGGCACCTGCTCCCAGCAGGAACCTGCTTCCCACGGCGCCGGTACCGGTCCGGAACCGGCACTGGGACCGGCACCGGCACCAGAACTGGCACAGAACCAGCACAGAACCGGTACTGGCACCAGAACCGGCACCAGAACCGGCACAGAACCGGTACTGGCACCAGAACCGGCACAGAACCAGCACAGAACCGGTACTGGCACCAGAACTGGCACAGAACCAGCACAGAACCGGTACTGCCACCAGAACCGGCACAGAACCAGCACCAGAACCGGCACTGGTACCAGAACTGGCACTGGCGTCAGAACTGGCACAGAACTGGCACCAGAACCAGCGCCGGAACCGACACCAGAACTGGCACTGGTACTGGCACTGGAACCGGCACCAGAACCGGCACCGGTACCAGAATTGGCACAGAACCGGCACCAGAACTGGCACTGGAACTGGCACCAGAACTGGCACCGGCACCAGCACCGAACCGGCACCGGAACCAGCACAGAACCGGCGCCAGCACCAGAACTGGGACACAACTGTCACCAGCACCAGAACTAGCACCGGAACCGGCACTGGCACCAGAACCAGCACCCGAACCGGCACTGGCAGCGGCCACGCCAACGCTGCAGCACCTGCTGGGACCCAGCCCCCAAAGGTGCAGCAGGGCCAGGGGTCCCAGGAAGAGCTGCAGGGCTGGGCTGAGCCGGGCCGGCCCCGGGGGCCCCTGGGACCCCCAAACCCAGCGCGGGGCCGTGCAGAACCCGCAGCACCGGGCAGCACCGGCACCCGGAGCCGCAGGACCGCCATGCAGGGTCAGCACCCGGAGCCGCAGGACCATGCAGGGTCAGCACCCGGAGCCGCAGGACCATGCAGGACCAGCACCCAGTGCCACAGAGCCGTGCAGGACCTGCCAACAACGTCGCAGGGCCGTGCAGGACCAGCACCCAGCACCTCAAGGCCATGCAGGATCAGCACCCAGTGCCACAGGGCCGTGCAGGCCCTGCATTTGCCACGGCGAGGCCACGCAGGGCCTGCAATCAGCCCTGCAGGGCCATGCAGCACTAGCACCCAGGTCTGTGGGACTGTGCAGGACCCACAGGCAGCACCATGGATCCATGCAGGACCCACAGGCAGAGGCACAGAGTCATGCAGGACCTGCAGCGGTGCTGCAGGACCATGCAAGACCCACAGGCAGGGGCACAGAGCCGTGCAGGACCCACAGCCAGTGCAGTGGATCCATGCAGGACTCACAGCCAGGGGCACAGAGCCATGCAGGACCTGCAGCAGTGCTGCAAGGCCATGCAGGACCCACAGCCAGCGCAGTGAATCCATGCGGGACCCACAGTGCCCACCGTGCCCCACACAGGACGCCCGGGGCCATGCCAGCCCCACAGACTGGCTTATGGGCTCAGACAGCAGCAGGCGGGCAGGACCCGTGCCCGGTGCAGCGGTCCTGTGCCATTCTGTGCCACCCCGTGCCGTGCTGTGCCACCCGGCCCCGGGAGCGAGCAGGAGCCCGGTGCCCAGGGCCGGTGCCCTCCGCCTGCCACCCTCACTCCCCGGCACAGCCAGGCCCTGCGGTGCCCCCACCGCGGCCGCCCGTGCCAGCTCAGCTCCCCGTGCCCCCCGCACCCAGAGGGGCCCCCCAGCCCCCAGTAGCACCAGCAGGGAGGGGAGCCGGGGGCCCCTCGCCGCCGTCGGTCCCAGCACCTCGGGGGCTCGGGCCGCGGCTCGCTGCCATTAGCCAGCACCCCGCAGCGAGCGCGGCCCCGGGCCCGCACCTTTCACAGTTAGAGAGGAGACAGCGACGGCCCCGGGAGCCTCCCCGCGCCCTAGCACCAGTGCCTGCCCCCGGAGCGTAGCACCATCCACCGCAGCACCGCCAGCACCTGCTCCGCTCCCACCGCCAGCACCGACACTGCCACCGCCACCGTGCCGTGTCACCCCGGCGGGCACCGAGGGGACACTGCCACCGCTGCCACCACCGTCACCCCGGCGGGCGCCGAGGGGACACTGCCACTGCCACCATCGTCACCCCGGCGGGCACCGAGGGAACGCGCTCGCCGCTCCGAACCGCGCGCGGGCAGGGGAGCGATGGCCCGGTGGCCGCGGTGCCGGGGTCCCGTTCCCGGCTCGCCGGGGCATCGCCCTCCTGCCGCCAGCCCGGCCCCGCGGATGTAGCACCAGGGTCCGGGAGCCGCGGCCATCCCCGCGCCATGCCCGAAGCGCCCCGGCCGCGCTCCGGCACCGCCGCGTGCCCCCTGCCCCGCCGGCGCCCCCGTGCCACCCCGCGGGACGGCGGGGCGCGGCCGGCACGGGCCCTGGCGGATGCCACGTACGCAGAAGAGCACCAGTACGCTGCGGGGCGGCGCCGGCGGGGCAGGGGGGCACCGCCGAGGCGCTTCCGTTCGGGACAGAAAAAGGTTATTGCATGACTCGGGATGGAGACGCTTCCGCCTGGCCGCCCCGGCCCTGCCGCTCGCTCGGAAAGGCCCGGCACGTAAGGCAACGTGGAAGCTGATGTCTCGACTCACCCCGCTGTGTAAAGCACCATTATGAAGTCAGGTTGTACAGTAGTAACAGTACCTTTTATATATATATATATCTATATCTCATATCTATCATATATATATAAACTGTAAACAAGAGGTAACAGCGGCTTCTAGGATCTGCTCTCTTCAAGGTTTCCCGTGTGGTAGGCACCCAAAATACTGTAGAAAAGGTGTGTGTGTGGTGTGTGTGTTCCCGGCCTCCCTGCCGGGTCGGCTCCATGTCACCGGAGAGCGGTGCTGGTGGAACAGAGCGAGGCTCAGCCGCCGGGGCCGGGGCCGGGCCGGCCGGGCGCTGCTGGCGCGGACGGAGCGGAGCGGTCTCAGAGCGGTCTCGGAGCAGAGCAGGGTCTCCTTTGCCTCCTCCGCCTCCCTCCCCGCTGGGCTTTCCCCCCGCTGCCATTTCCCCCTCTCCGAGAGCGGCGCTGGCGTCTCGTCTCGCCTGCTGCTCCGAGAAGTGGAAACCAAACCGACAGGAAAACCCAGCCAGAAAAGAGCGGAAAATTAAAAGGTTACAAAAAAAAAAAAAAAAATAGGTTTTGGTTTCTTTTCTTCTTTGTTTTTTTTTTTTTTCTTCTGTTTCGTCGTCGTTTGTTTTTACCATCTTCGTTGTTTTTTTTTGTTTTTGTTTGCTTCTTGTGGTTTCTGTTTGTTTTTAAATAGCTAAAGCTGATCCTGGGAAATTCCGGAGAGGACACCGACCCCTTTCGCTCGGGGAGACGCGTGCTGGGTTCCCGTCGGGCTGTGAAATCCCGTCTCTCTTCTGGGTGCTGACTCTTCTCTCATTCCGTGTGTTCACTTCTCTTGGCGTGGATGGGTTTGTTACCGACTCGCTCCGTGAGTGTGGCCAGTCCCTGCCCATCTCTAAACGCAGGCAAAGTATTCCTTCAGGGGCGCGAAGAGGTGGCGGATCACCGGCACGCTCCAGGACCTGCCGAGCAGTCTCTGCCGGGCCAGGCGGCTCATGTTGGACACGTCCGTGTAGTGCACGGGGAAGCCAAACACCCTGCGGGACACGGGGACGGGTCAGCGTGGCAGGCACAGGTGTGGCCTTCAGCAGCCCAAGATAGGGAATGCCAAGTCATGGTGAAGGGGCTGGAAGCCCCTCTTCCACCTTTGGACCCCTGCTTATCTCTGTAACCCTACAGGTCACCTTCCTTTAACCTTTGCTTATCTCTCTGTAACCCTATAGGTCACTTCCCTTTAACCTTGTTTATCTCTCTGTAACCCTACAGGTCACTTTCCTTTAACCCTTGTTTATCTCTCTGTAACCCTACAGGTCACCTTCCTTTAACCTTTGCTTATCTCTCTGTAACCCTATAGGTCACCTTCTTTTAACCCTTGTTTATCTCTCTGTAACCCTACAGGTCACCTTCTTTTAACCCGTGTTTATCTATAGGTCACCTTCCTTTAACCTTTGCTTATCTCTCTGTAACCCTATAGGTCACCTTCTTTTAACCCTTGTTTTATCTCTCTGGAACCCTATAGGTCACCTTCTTTTAACCCGTGTTTATCTCTCTGTAACCCTATAGGTCACTTCCCTTTAACCCTTGCTATTGGACAATTTCTGTACCTGTACCCTATATAAAGTGCTGTTTTTGCCCAGCTTGGGCAGAAGAGCTGTCACTGGGAACCTTCACAAAAGAATCAATAAAGATTGATTCTTTATTGAATCAATAATTCAATAAAGAATTTTGTGGAAATTCTCCTGTGGAACCCCACACAGCCTTCTCCTCTCTCTCCCTGCATCTGTCCAAGGCACCTAGCAAGCTGAGAGCTGAAATCACAATGAACTGATAATCACTAAAGAGCTGATACGACTTAAGCTTGCCAAGGTTGCCTGTGGCTGAGAACTGCTTGGGAGCTTGGACAGTCTGTCCCAAACAGCACTGCACTATCTGGGACCCTGCAGCCTGCTGGGGACACCCTGAGCCCAGCAAAGGTCTCATTAGATCAGGGTTGGGGTCTGTGTCTGGCCCACCTGCCCTACCTCTCCATCTCCATGCACCACAGCATGTCCTCCTTCCTTGTCCCCTACCTCTCCATCTCCGTGCACCACAGGATGTCCTCTCCTTGTCCCCTACCTCTCCATCTCCGTGCACCACAGGATGTCCTCTCCTTGTCCCCTACCTCTCCATCTCTGTGCACCACAGGATGTCCTCTCCTTGTCCCCTACCTCTCCATCTCTGTGCACCACAGGATGTCCTCCTTCTCGTTCATGAACACGGGGAAGTGCTGGTCCTTGCCCTGCTTGATGGAGTTGGAGCGGGTGGTGATGGTTCTCACTTTGCTGAACTGCAAGAGGCACGGGCTGGTCAGGCTGGGCTGGCATGGAGCAACTCCCACCCTGGGAGCCCCACTGATCCCTCCTGGAACCCCAATCCTGCATCCCAATGACCCAGGGACTGCTGCTGACAGCACTGGGACCCCCACCCTGCAGCCTGGGACTGCTGCTGACAGCACTGGGACCCCCCTCCTGCCCCCTTCAGGCCCCCTCACCCCCAGCCCAGGCTGACCTTTGCTATCCTGCCGTGCTCCAGGCACTCCTGCAGCTCCAGCTTGTCATTGACGGTGGATGCGAGCGGCCTGGGGGACAGACATGGTGGGCAGGGGGTGGCGGCACTGTGTCCCCACCCTGTCCCCTCCCCACCGTGGGCACAGGGCAGGTCTCCAGCTGGGGTTTGTGGGGGTCACAAGGTGGCCATGGCTGTTTTGGGGGTGTGTGGCAGGTAATGGGCTGTGGGAGCCCATCTATGGCCACTACACAGCCAACACCCAAGAGGGACACAAAGGCCAGCTCAGTGCCACCCCTGCAGCACAAGAGAGCTGGGACAGGACCAGATACCGCCACGGGGAACCACCACAGGGTTCCAGGGTGTGCCATCACCTCTTTGTCAGACTCCTGCTCCTGCCCAGCCCTGACCAGGCTCAGGGGACCCCCAGAGGCATAGCTGGGCTGAGGGATGAGCCAGGAGTGCAGCCCACCCTCCCAGAGCCCCCCAGGAGCACAGCCCACCCTCCCAGAGCACCCAGGGGCTCAGCTTTGCCTGCTCACCTGTTCATGCCCGGCAGGTTCCCCCAGAAGTAGCGTGCCCGGTGTGCTGCAGACACTTCTTTGGCATCGATCATGACAGGGTTGGACTGAGGGAGGGAGGGACAAGGGTCAGACCTGTCCCTGGGCTTAGGCCCAGTGGGGCTGGGCAGCTGTGTGCTCCACATGGCAATGCAAGATGTTTTCTATTGCCATCTGCATCACAGATTATCTTTGTCAAGTGGGAAGTTTGCCTTATCTCTCTCTCTGAGTGACCACAATCTGCTGCTAACAGCTATTGAATGTCACTGCATGGCTGATAAGAACTATAACATCCCATTGTGAGATGCTCCACCCAGAGGGAGGAGCCAAGCATTGCTACCCGGATATAATCTGGAGATTGTGGGACACTGTCACACACATCTTTTTATGAAAAATCCTTTTCTTAGGACCTTTCCTCCTGAGAAGCTGAGAGGCCTCAGGAACAAAATGTAAACAATGGTTATCTGCTGCTGTGGAATGCAACAGGTGGATTTTTGATTGGCTCATGTTGGATGTTTATAATTAATGGCCAATCACAGTCAGCTGGCTCAGACAGAGAGTCTGAGACAGAGCCTTTGTTATTCATTCTTTCTGATTCTATTCTATTCTTAGCCAGCCTTCTGATGAAACCTTTTCTTCTATTCTTTTAGCATAGTTTTAATGTAATATATATGGAGTCACATCCTCATCCCTTCCCTCATCCTCAGACCCCTGTGAACACCACCGCAGAACATCAGCACAGCTTTCTCCAAGGGATTCCCCAGAGGAACAGCAGCTGCCTCTCCTTCCCCTGGATCTTCAGAGGAAGAGTACATCCTTCTCTACAGGATCCCTGCTCCAGCAGAACCAGCCCTGACCCTGCAGGAGGGCTGCAGCCACATTTCCGATGGCACTGCCACCAACACCCTGACCCACAGGGCGCCGGGTTGGGTTCTGACTCTGGCAGAACTGCACTCTGTTCTAGAGTACTGCATTGTTTATTTTATCCTTTCATTTGGGATCAATACAGAGTTAGACTGCTGTGCTAGTTTTACCTTTTTGTTTTTCTTACTGAATCCTGAACTGTATCATCAAGATTAAATGTAAAACAAATCCATCTCTCTCCTTTTGGACATTCAATTCCCAGTCTATTACCACTCTTTCCCAAGCTTCTTGTAATCCAATAATTTTCTATCAAATTTCTCTTCTGATGTGTTACAACAGTGGCTGTTGACATAGGTGTGTGTAATAAAAGAGGAACTTTGGTTTCTTTCCATGTGATGCTTTCTGTAGCATTGGTGACACAAATAATAAAATAATCTTGCTGGTATCCCGAAAGGGAAAAGACAACAAATGAGTGCCAGAAACAGGAAGATTTTTTTTCTCTCCTATTAAAGAACTGTTATTTCCTGCTCCCATATTTTTTTTTGCCTGAGAGCCCCTTAATTTAAAATTTATAGCAATTGGGAGGGTTGGGGATGGTTTACATTCTCCATTTCAGGTGAGGCTCCTGCCTTCCTTAGCAGGGAGTTTTGGGATCTGAGGGAGTTTTGGGGTCCTGTGGGAGTGGGGAGGGTTTACATTCTCCATCTCAGGGGAGGCTCCTGCCTTCCTTAGCAGAGTTTTGGGGTCTGGAGTCCTGTAGGGGTGGGGAGGGTTTACATTCTCCATCTCAGGGAAGGCTCCTGCCCTCCTTAGCAGACTCCTGTCTTTCCAAACACTGTGGGGTGGCACCTGGGTGTCCCCAGGGCTGCAGGGGTGGGCACTGACCTCCAGGAAGCGCGAGATGTCCCTCTTGTCGCTCACTCCCATGGCCACCACGTTCTCAAAGAGCCAGAAGAAGGGCCGGTCGTCGCCCTCCTTGGGCCGGGCTTCGTGCAGCAGGCGGTAGAACTCGAAGAAGAGGCGCCCGGTGCCCTCTGTGGGGAGGAATGAGGGGCTGGGCTAAGGGCTGGGGGTCTCTGTCAGCCCTCTGCCGCCCCTGTGCAGCCCCAGCACTCTCCTACCGTACCGTAGAGACCCTTCCTGGCCGGGTTGACGATGGACAGGTCGTTGCAGGGGCTGCCCCCGATGACCAGGTCAAAGGGGCCCCACTCCTGTATCTGCAAGAGGGAAAGAGAGCCCAGGTGAGCCAGGTGCTGCCACAGCCACGACGGTGCCCTGGAGCCCCACATTTATCTTCACACAGAAAAGCAAGGCACAATTCTTCCCAAGAATATTGCTGGGATTCACATTGTGTGAACTTTAGAGAAAGAAAACACAATTCTTATCATTTGCTGTGCCTGTGCTTGTGCCAAAGCAGAATGCAATATGGAGATTGTTTACCCAGAGTGATGGGTTTTGGTTCCTTGGCTTATCAAGGCCAGGGTGTGTGTGTGTGGGGACTGTTGGGGGACAGTCACGAGATTCTGGGTGTCACAGACATCTTTTATGAAAAATCCTTTCCTTAGGAATTTTCTCCTGAGAAGCTGAGAGGCCTCAGGAACAAAATGTAAACAATGGTTATCTGCTGCTGTGGAATGCAACAGGTGCATCTGTGATTGGGCTCATGTCATGTGGTTGTTTCTAATTAATGGCCAATCACAGACAGCTGGCTCGGACTCTGTCTGAGCCACAAACCTTTGTTATCATTCTTTCTTTTTCTATTCTTAGCTAGCCTTCTGATGAAATCCTTTCTTCCATTCTTTTAGTATAGTGTTGATGTAATATATATGATAAAATAATAAATCAGCCTTCTGAAACATGAAGTGAACATTCTTGTCTCTTCCCTCATCCTGGGACCCCTGTGAACACAGGCACATCTGAGCAGTGTGTGCAGGGCTGAGTGCTTGGCAGGTTCAGTTTTAGATGTATAGAATACTACAGGATAATAAAATAATTAATTAGCCTTGTGATAAGATGGAGCTCTCATCATTCCTACTTCTTTGGGGCCCTCACAGAGCAGTGGGAAGGAACCCACCAGGACCATGGGGTCCCACTCAGTACACCCTGACACCCCACCCTGGGCCTGAGAGGTGCCCCAATGCCATGGGGGTGTCCTGGTGCTGGCAGGGAGGGGTCAGGGTGGCACCTACGTGTTTCTGGGTGACATTGAGGGCTGCCCCAATGCCCTATTGCAGGCAGGGCAGGGGTCAGGGTGGCACCTACGTGTTTCTGGGTGACATTGAGGGCTGCCCCAATGCCCTAGTGCAGGCAGGGAGGGGTCAGGATGGCACCTACGTGTTTCTGGGTGACATTGAGGGGTGCCCCAATGCCCTATTGCAGGCAGGGCAGGGGTCAGGGTGGCACCTACGTGTTTCTGGGTGACATTGAGGGGTGCCCCAATGCCCTACTGCAGGCAGGGCAGGGGTCAGGGTGGCACCTACGTGTTTCTGGGTGACGTTGCGGACGTCCCCGACGTACATGATCTTGCCCTGGTGCCTCACCATGCCCACGGTGATGGAGTCCTCGCACACCTCGGAAGCGATGTACCTGTCCACCTGGATGCCCAGGTCCTTCAGCACCAGCAGCCCTGTGGGCAGCCATGGGGGGTGGTCACAAAGGGCCCCCAGCCCTGTCCCTACCTGTCCCACCCACCAGGGGTGATCCCATCCTGCTCTCCCTTCTGGTGTGTGACCCTTGGGGTACCCACAGGAACACCCACAGACCTGTCCATGGAACACCCACAGACCTGTCCCCATGAACACCCACAGGAACAGCCACAGACCTGTCCCCATGAATACCCACGGACCTGTCCATGGGAACACCCACAGATGTTCCCCCATGAACACCACAGGAACACCCACAGACCTGTCCATGGAACACCCACAGACCTGTCCCCATTAATACCCACAGGAACAGCCACAGACCTGTCCCCATGAATACCCACGGACCTGTCCATGGAACATCCACAGACCTGTCCCCATGAACACCCACAGGAACACCCACAGACCTGCCCACGCCCTGGGGGAGCCCTGCAAGGCCCAAGGGCAGGAACCCCCACCCACCTGTGGCAATGCCATCGAAGAGCGACAGCACCCGGATTGGCTTCCTCTTCTCAGCGGGCACCGGCGGGTACACCTTGGGGGGGTCCTGCAGCCAGGGCAGGGGGTCAGTGGGGCAGGGCTTGGAGGGGTCAGTGGGGCAGGGCTTGGGGGGTCAGCGGGGAGGCGCTGGGGGGGTCAGTGGGGCAGGGGAAGGGCTTGGGGGTCAGCAGGGAAGGGCTGGGAGCTCAGTGGGTGGGGCTGAGGGGGTCATTGGGGGGGCCTGGGGTCAGTGGGGCAGGACTTGGGGGTCAGCAGGGAGGGGCCTGGGGGTCAGTGGGGAGGGTCTGGGGGATCAGCAGGAAGGGGCTGGGGGTCAGGGCTGTGGGGTCAGCAGGGAGGGACTGGGGGGTCATTGGGGAAGGGCTTAGAGGCCAGTGGGGCAAGGCTTGGGGGTCAGTGGGGAGAGGCTGGAGGAGTCAGCAAGGAGGGGCTGGAGGTCAGCAGGGAGGGCCTGGGGGTTCAGAGGGGAGAGGAGGGGTTGGGGGTCAGTGGAGAGGGGCTGGGGCTCAGCAGGAAGGGGCTGGGGGTCAGTGAGGCAGGACTTGGGGGTCAGCAGGGAGGAGCTGGGGGTCAGCAGGTGCGGACCTGGGGGTCAGTGGAGAGGGGCTGGGGGTCAGCAGGAAGGGGCTGGGGGTCAGCGAGGCAGGACTTGGGGGTCAGCAGGGAGGAGCTGGGGGTCAGCAGGTGTGGACCTGGGGGTCAGTGAGGCAGGACTTGGGGGTCAGTGGAGAGGGGCTGGGGTTCAGCAGGAAGGGGCTGGGGGTCAGCAGGGCAGGGAGGGGCTGGGCTGGGGGTCAGCAGGGAGGGTCAGGGGGTCACTGGGAGGGTCACTCACAAACTCCTGGTCGTGGTTGTTGGCGAAGAACATCTGCAGGCGGGAGGGCCAGTCCTCGCGCCGCCGCAGCAGCCCGTACACGCCCTTGTGGCCGCACATGTAGCAGTTCCAGGGGTCCTCCTTGATGGCCGCCTGCGCCGCCCCCGGGCCCACCAGCAGGTCCACGCACTCCACGCAGAAGCACCTGGCACAGGGGGCACCCAGGGTTGGCACGGGGCTCCTGCCAGGGGGGGCACCAGCAGGAGCTGGGCAGCGCCAGGGCAGGAGTGGGCAATCCCTGCCCACTGGCACCCCTGGTCTGAGAGCCAGCTCCACGCTGGGACTGGGCACTGCCAAAGCTCGGCCCAGCCATAAACCAGCCCTGGCATCACCCAGAGCCCCACGGCAGCACTGTGGCATCACCAAAAGCTTCAGCCCCAAACCAGAACTGGCACCACCCAAAAGCCTCAGTCCCAAACTAGACCTGGCATCACCCAGAACCTCATGGCAGGGCTGTGGCATCACCAGAACTTCCCTGGCCCCAAACCAGATCTGAGATCACCCAAAACCCCATGGCAGGACCGTGGCATTACCAAAAACCTCAGCCCCAAACCAGACGCAGGATCCCCCAAAACCCCACGGCAGGAGTGTGGCATCACTAAAACCTCCACAACACCAAACCAGACCTGGCATCACCCAAATCCCCACGGCAGGACTGTGGCATCACCAGAACCTCCCCAGTCCCACCCCAGACCTGGCATCACCCAAACTGTCATGGCAGGGCTGTGACATCACCAAAAACCTCAATTCTACACTAGAACTGGCATCACCCAAAACCCCATGGCAGGACTGTGGCATCACCAGAACCACCCCAGACCTGGCATCACCCAAACCGACATGGCAGGAATGTGGTATCACCAAAAGCCTCAGTCCCAAACCAGAACTGGCACCACCCAAAACCTTCAATCCCACCCCAGACCTGGGCCATCAGAGGAACTCCTGAGCTCCACAGCAGCACTGGAGCCTTGCCAGAACCTTCCCCAGCCCTGCAGGATCTCATCACTGCCCAAACCTCCAAAGCCCCCCAGCTGGACTGGCATCACCCAGAACCCCATGGCAGGACTGTGGCATCACCAAAAACCTCAATCCTACACCAGATCTGGGATCCCCCAAAATCCTCAATCCCACGTAGATCTGGGATTACCCTGAACCCACAGCAGGACTGTGGCATCCCCAGTCTGGGGCATTACCAAAACTTCCCCCAACCCCACAAACCAGGAGCAAGGCACCACCAAAGCCTCCCGGTCCCCAGCCAGAGCTGGCACCACCCAGTCCCTGTGCCAGGGCTGTGGCATCACCAGAACCTCCCCAGCTCCACCCAGACAGGATCAGGGCATTGCCAAAACTCCCCAATCCTACACCTGGACCAGAACATTACCAAAACCTCCCAACCCTACACATGGAGACCGTGGCATCATTAAAACATCCCAAAGCAGGACTGGCATCATCAACAGCCCAGGGCAGGAATGTGGCACCACGAAAATCCTTCCAGTCTTGCACTGGGACATCAGAAATCCTCCCAGCCCCAAAGCAGGACTGGCACCACTGAAATCCTACACCAGAACTTCCCATGCTGGGGCTGTGGCATCACCAAAACACTGCCAGGCTCCACAGCAGAACTGGCAGCACCTGATTTCCATGCCAGGTCTGTGGCATTACCAGAACCTCGCTAGCTCCACATCAGGACAGGATATTAGGATATTTTGCAATGCCTGTCACAAAATCTGCCAGATTGGGTGCTGAGGTGAATAAATCTGGCCCAGCTATGGGTCTGAAATGCAGATTGGGC